>NC_135310.1:23453162-23774299 GCF_048772815.1 Callospermophilus lateralis | reverse complement strand
CATCTTGATTCTAAGTTAGTTAAACTATTAAATTCTGTCTAGGCTTTGTTGTACAATTAATTGCGTTTATATATAAACTCACAATAATATCACTGATAGGTTTGATAACTTATATAGTTCATTTCTGTCATTTAAACTATCATAATTAGATCTTTGAAAATATAAATAATTCCAGTCCTGAATGCTTCATAACCTTTTCTGAATGTAACAGAGGTTTTCATGTCCTGTCCAAAAGCCCCTTTGAACATCAGTGAGAATTTTCCCCCTTGCCATTTGTATTACATTCCTCACACTTTGACCAATGCAGCTGTTCATTAAAACAACAACAACAACAACAATGTTTGTCCTCATTATTATTTTAAATGAGCATTACACAATACGTATTTTTGGTTATCTGTGATTCTTTACCATTTTGCTGGATTTTGGTAATAAGTTTTTTAGAATACAAAAAACAATATGTTTTTTAGAATATCAAAGACCAACTGGACAAACTTGGGGAGCAGATTGCAGTTATTCATGAACAGCAACCAGATGTTATCCTTGAAGCCTCAGGACCTGAAGCCATTCAGATCAGGGATATGTTGACTCAATTGAATGCAAAGTGGGACAGAGTTAATAGAATGTACAATGATCGTAAAGGGTATGTACAAACTAAGTTAATATTTAATATGTAAAAATATGTCTACAAGTTCATGTGCCATGAAACAGTTTACTTGTATAGAGAATTTATTTTATATTTTTGAAATTTGGCGTATCTAATAAATTGTTATGAATACAGCCCCTTAAAGAGGAGATTGATCACAAATAGATGACATGTTTTAACATAATGTCTTAATAATAATGAAGCACTTTAAATTTTTAGTATTTAAATAGTATCCATTTTTTAAAAAAATTAAAAAGGGTCTTTAGTTTACTAAAATGCACATACTTTTTGTACACACTTGATTAATGTGGATGAAGATCAAAGACAGTGACAGAGTCCATCTATAATCCTTTTATAATCTTCTGTTTGAGAGATTGTTTCTGAGCCTTTTTCTTACTAGATTTTGACCAGGCCTATTAATAGGTAGAAATAAATCTGGTAAGAATTTTAGTCAATAGCTGTGAATGTATTGGAAATGCAAATAAGGTATGAAATAGCTCAATGTGCTGTAATCCCTGCAGCCCAGGAGGCTGAGGCAGGAGGATCACAAGTCAAGTTTAGCAACTAAGGGAATCTTGTTTCAAAATAAAAAGGGTTGGGGATGTGGCTCCCCTGGGTTCAATCCTTGGTACAAAAAAAAAAAAAAAAAAAAAAAAAAAAAAAGAAAGGAAAAATAAGAGAAATAAGACAACATAAAGTACTGTATAAGAGCGAAGTTAACACAGGACAGTACATTGTAATATATTGGAAAACTTCAGAGATGCAAAAATGAGGCATCATTTTAACCTTTTTTCATATTTCATATGACTATCCAACCCTCAAGAGGATAGCTTTTAATAGCCTTTACCTTATTCCTTTGAATGGGATTTTTAATATCATCTCTTTGTACATTTAGAAAATATCCATTTAAGTACATCCTTAACCATACTTATAAAATAGACTTGATTATTAGATGAAGACAAATTTGATTAAAAATAATAGTAACATTTTAAGACTTTGGATTACTGTACTTCTTTTTTAAAAAATATTTTTCAGTTGTTGCTGACCTTTATTTTATTTATTTAATATGTGGTGCTGAGAACTGAATCGGGTGCCTCACACATGCTAGGCAAGTGCTTTTCCACTGAGCTACAACCCCAGCCCTGGATTATTGTTCTTCTGCCGACAGTCTTCGTGAATGTGTTCTTCCTTTTGAACCCTGGATAATATTGACAGGATTTTTAAAAAAGAGTTTTGCCAATTTTATAGCAATAGGTTCCATTTCAGTTTTATTTTCACCTTGTTATCAGTGAGATTTGAATATTATTATGTATGTTTTCTTTGCCTCAGATTTGCTCTTTTTTTAATCATGATATACCATTAGCTTATTTTTGCAAAAGCTTTTTTTTTTCCATTAAAGACAGAAGCTATTTATGGTTTTATTTCTTGCTGTTTAAGTGGACATAGCTTTTCTGTGTCCTTTAATTTTGTTAATGGTGGTTTTTTTTGAGATGTGGAAAATTTTATGTAATTCTCTTATAATTCTTTGTGATTTCATTAATTTTAATGAAACTTATATGCATGTAAGTTAACTTTTTACTATGAAGCAAATATTTATGTACACTTTAAAAAAATTTTTTTAGCCAGGCACAGTGTTGCATGCTTATAATCCCAGTGACCTGAGGCTGAGGCAGGAGGACCACAAGTTTGAGGCCAGCTTGGGCAACTTAGTCTCAAAATGAAAAATGAGAATAACTGGGGTTGTAGCTCATTGGTAAAGTGCCCACTGATTCAATCCACAATACGTCCTCTTACCCTGGCAAACAACAACAAGACCCAATTTTTTATTTGCTTAATTTAAAATGCACAGTTAATAATCTAATCTATCTGAAATTTATTTTGATATGTACTATATACCAGCTTCAGTAGCATGAGTAGGATTCATGTATCTCTACCTTTCTTTTGTGTTGGTACTGGGTTCTATCACTGAGCAGCACTGCTACCCCTTTGCCCCCTTCTTTTTTTTTTTTTTTAAATTTTGAGACATGGTCTTCTTAAATTTGCCAGGCTGGGCTCCAACTTTTGATCCTCCTGCCTCAGCCGCCCAGGTAGCTGGGATTATAGGCATGAATCACATTGCCTGGCTGTATTTGCGCTTCTTAAACATTGTTCAGCACATTTTTTATGCTGCCTGAATTAAGAAGCACTGATTAGCTCTATTTGGCTTCATTTTTCTTAAAGGAACAACCAACATTTTCATTACTTTTTATTGAATGAATTTATCTCTTTTTGTTGGTGATACTTCCTTTAAATCATAATTTAAAATATATTTATTTAATTTTGCTAATTCTGTCTTAATAATACCATTATTTTAAAGCAAATACCATATTTTCATTTTTAAAACAAATTTATTCATCCAGTACAATAAATTTTCCCAAATTATTCTGAAATTAATATTCTTTCCACACTAGTTATTCTAAAAATCTTTTGTATTTTTCCAGTGAAATCTTGTAATCATTTTAATTAATTCATGGAAGAGTGTTCAATTTGAAATTATTTTTATTATTTGTATCCTTTGAGTTGAGTAAACTTTGAAGGGTTAGTAAAACTTTCTCATCAGAACTATTACAAAAAAGTTATACATTTTTCTTTTTTTATTTTGAAGTATATGGTATATGTTACCTTTTTTCTGTACCATGTATGTAAGAGTGTGTGTGTCTATGGATAAAAAGTTAACTTTGTTGGCCTTTTCATTTTATCAACATACTACAGTGTATATAATGATAACTTTTCTTTTTTAATTGTCTTATTTGCATATGTGCATGTTGCTAATGTGGTGGAACTTCAATAACTGTGCTGATTAGTAATGTTGATTGCAGACACACATACTATTTTCTTGATTGTAAAAATGTTTCCTTTGGGAAACAATTTATTCCAGGGGATTTTCAAAATTGTAAGTGCAGGACTATCTTCTCTTTTGCTAGAAAAGCCTCCTCTATCATATCTTTTACTTTATCGCTTTATTTTCTTTATTTTCTTGGCTTCATTTACTTGGAGTGTTGAATCTTATTTTATTGGTTCTAGTGTATTGATTGTGTTCTTTCTTTCTTCTTCTTCTTCTTCTTCTTCTTCTTTTTATTTTTTGGTACTGGGGATTGAACCAGGGTGCTTAACCACTGAGCCATATCCTCAGCCACTTTTTCCTTTTTTAATATTTTACTTAGCAACAGGGTCTTGCTAAGTTCTTAGGGCCTTGCTAAGTTGTTAAGGCTGGCTTTGAATCACAATCCTCCTGCCTTAGCCTCCCAAATTGCTGGGATTACAGACATGTGCCACCTTAAAAGCCCTATCTTCAAGTAGTCACCTTTAAGATTAAGGCTTTCACATGTAAATTTTGGTGGGACAGAATTCAGTCCATAAGATAGAGATAATGGAGTATAAGGAAATGTTGAAAATTGTGAAGCATCTGAGGTGTCTTGGCTTCCTGTTCTAGCTTTGAACTAATTGTTCTGGTAGTAAAACAACCTATTTCGTTTCTAAGAGAATAATTGATCATGTTTTATAATTTATGGTATTTGCGTGTTAAATATATAATGTTGGGTAGGCTAACATGTCTAAGCTAATCACTTTTGGTTTTGCAAGCCAGGGGAGGCTAAATCTTTCTATATTAAAAGCTCTCTTGGTGTGTGTGTTGGGCAGGGGGCGGTATTTGCTTTTTGCTTTGCTTTTGTTGTGATGCTTGTTTCTCTAAGAGGAATTATTAACTACAACCCACTACGAAAATTGGTCTTGTAGTGTAATAGCTGTGAATCCACTCAATTGTGGGCTTTCATTTTAAATGGTATTTGAATTTCTTTTTTTTTTTTTTTTTTAGAAAAATTGGTTCTAGGCAGTACTGGAGAGTTCACAGACCTATTTTGTTTCTTGTCCACTAGTCATTTTGACAGGGCTGTGGAAGAATGGAGACAGTTCCACTGTGACCTGAACGACCTCACACAGTGGATAACGGAGGCTGAAGAGTTACTGGGGGACACCTGTGCTCCAGATGGCAGCCTGGACTTAGACAACGCCAGGATGCATCAGCAGGTGAGCGCTTTGGGGATCTGCCACAAGGCTGCCTATGTATTTAGCATGTGGCTGTTGAGACAGATTTCAGAAGTAGGAACTGCATATATTAATTTTTCCGGAGTATATTTATAATTTGTAATTTTTATTCCCAATTTAATTTCTGGTTTCCAGGGTTTACAAAAAAACTGGTCATATACAGTTTTCTATCAGGATTTTAAAGAAGTTTAAATAAAACTGCTCATTGGTGGATAATGTGAGAAACAACCTCATTTAAAAAATTGTGTAAAATTGACTTCCTCTCTTGCAATTTGTATTCAGGATAACATTTGTAAAATTTTGTGCCCAAACTTATATCAACCCCAGAAAAATATATGCATACCTTAGCTGTGACTTTTTGTCCTCAAATACTTTGCATCATAGATGATTATCATAAAATTAAATTTTTCTTGATCTACAGCAGGACAGCTGCTCATGTAAGTCTAATTCAGTTCTGGGAATACATAACACAATAGCAACGTCATTTCTGATAACAATAGATCTTTAAAAATAATGGTAGAAAGCAAAGTAAATTTCAGTTTTACCACTGATAAAATATTTTCTCTTTTATTAAATTTTTAAAATGTATTTTCTGTAGGAAGTTCATGAGGAATTAAATAGAAATGCTTTATTTTTCTCTTTAATATGTTAATGAATTTTTATGGTTTTGGAGGTACAGATAAATGTTTAAATTTGACTTTAAAATATCCCTTTAAAATTTGTTACTGAAAACTTTCTGCAGACCAGTGAAGCATTGTTTCAGCAAAAAGGACATTGAAGTTTCTTTATATATTGCAGGATATATATTTATGTATTGCCAGGAATATATGGCGGGTAAATATTTTTTTTTTTTAAAGAGATGCATTTAAGCAGTTGTTTGGGAGAAGATGAGCAATTCACTTTAATCAAACTTGATTGATGCGTCGGCTTCAAAGTACACAGCTGTTGTTTGTTTTATGATATTAAGCTGTCCTATTTCACATTATTTTGCCTGATGACATTCCTGAGGGTGGGTTCAACTTCAAGATAAATTTCATCGACTGTGTTCCTTGCAATGTAATTAAGTTGTTTTAAAATGTCTTTTGTTAGGAACATAAAACACCCCTCCAGGAATATGCTTCTCTAGCACTTGAGCTGATGCCACAATATTCCGGTAGGTGCATGGCGTCAGAACAGTTGAATTGTGTCATGGAATTAACTTTGGCTTGTTCTCTGTCACAGGAGCTTGAAGAGGGCATCAGCAGCCACCAGCCCAGCCTGGTCGCAGTCAATCGAGCTGGGGATGGGATTGTGCAGAGACTGTCCCCAGCAGATGGAAGCTTCCTGAAAGACAAGCTGGCAGGGGTCAACCGACGTTGGAGCGCAGTCGTTGCTGAAGTGAAGGATAGGCAGCCCAGGTGATTCCGCCGAAGTCATTTGAGGGTACAGGAGGGAGTGTGTGTGGGTTGAATCTTTTAACATACAATGCAACCTGTCCCAAGGTCTTTTATCATCTGATATTACAATGAAGAATTTTACTGACATTTAAGGCTCCCACTGTCCATGTCCTCATTATTTTTAGGTTGATCATGAAGTTGATTTTCTACTAAGATATGTATGTAAAAAAAAACTCCATTCTTTTTGTTTCTGAGCATCCTGATAATGATGATTATGATGGGAACATCAGGTAGTTGAAAGAACACAGGTCTGGCGGGACCTTGCCTCACTCATTTCCTGGCTGAGTCTGCCTTAGTTACCCATCCCACTAGGTTGTCCTTACTGTTGAAGGATGTGCTCTATCCCCACGTGTCAACCCCTCATCTAGGTAATAGAATACATATAACATGTTATTGCTTGTTTGCATGACCGACTATGCTACAGTGTCCCAGATTCTGTGAAGGTATCAACTGATTGGAAATATGTTTGATTACTAGTATATATAATATTCGCTCTTTGTATTTTACATTTAGAATGATTTTAAGTCATTTTCTGAAAAATTAGAAACTTAGTGAACAATTTCTACCTTGCTAAATGTATTCCGTCTTATTGATGATTTTTTTTGGGGGGGGTGCTGTGGTACCGAGGATCAAACCCAGGTCCTGTTGTGTGCTAGACAAATGCTCTACCACTAAGCCCCATCTCCAGCCCTTGTTGTGGTTTTCATTGTAGTTTTGGGTTAAAAAGTTGAAGATTTTTTTTTTTGCTAGTTTGAACTCTGTGGATGATACATTATTTCAGTTATAAGCTATTCGTTTGTCTAACACTTTATCAAGTACATTATTATAATATTATATATGGCATTAATAGTATGGTATGGCCTGTGGCTCTTTTTTTTATTGTAAAAAGTCTACATTTCTTATGTTCTGGTTACAGTCAGGCAATAATTGGTATGTGTTGGTTGAGAGATCACTATGTGGCAGAGAGAGAATATGGGACTTTGCACCCATTGTCTCATTTAATCCTGTTAGATACTCTCTGAGGAAACTTGCTACAGCTGTGGAAACTGGGGCTTCACGAGGAGAGGTTAAGTAACTTGTCCAAAGTTTCATAGAAAGTAGGTGCTAACAAGTATTATGCAGTATAAACCTAGAAAACCCCAGAGCTCTCTGGTTGAAGTTTTCTACTCTTTAAATGAGAATTATGCTCTAATGAGGATTAAATGAGACAGTGTTTGCAAAGCATTCATGCCTTGACTGTTCATAGTTAACTCTTTTTTTTAAAAAAAAATATTTTTAGTTGTAGTTGGGCACAATACCTTTATTTTATATATATATTTTATGGTGCTGAAGATGGAACCCAGGGCCTTGCCCATGCTAGGCAAGTGCTCTACTGCTGAGCCTCAACCCCTGTCTCCCCTAGTTAACTCTAAAATTATCTATTTTTTATAAAAGTAAGTTATTCTAGAACCTATTCTCCAGAATGTTATTGCTAAATTTTGCCAATGATTGATTGATTTGATCAACATTTATTGAGCCTATGTTTAGTCCTAAGGATACAAATATCACTAAGAAACAGAGACCAAGAAGAAAATTTTGAAAGACGAAATGTTTAGAGAATGATTACCAAAAACGTTTCTAATCGGGGAGAGGAAGATATGATGGACTATGAAATTTAGGTCTTAAAGAGGAAGGATATTGGATGCTGAGCTTTGAGGTATTTGTAGCCATGGTCCAGGAATTCCTTCTAGGGAATGTTGTTTTAATAGGCAGCTTCCTGTTGTGATAACAAATACCTGAAATAATCAACAGTTTTGCAGGTTTCAGCCCATGATTGGTTGACCCTGTTGATTTGGGGCCTGCAGCAACATGTCATGGTGGAAATGCTTAGTGAAGCAAACCACTCACTTCATGATAGGGAAGAAAAAAGAGTAAAGGAAGGGGCTGTAAACCAACTATCCCCTTGAAGGTCATGTCCCTCAATAATCTCAAGACCTCCTGCTAGGCCTCTCCTCTTTAAGTTTCTACCACCTTCTAATTGCAAGAGCTGGGGGTAAAGTCTTAACATTTGGGCCTTTGGGGAACATTCCAAACTACAGCATTGTACCCTGGCCTCCAAAAAAATCTATGTTCATTTCACAACGAAAAATGCCTTCAGTTTATCCCCAAGAGTATTCCTGAAGTTTTAGCACTTTTAGTATTTCTTAAAAGTTTAAGGCCAATTTCCCCTTGAAGACTGAAGGAAAACTCAGCCATGAGCCCCTGTATGAAATCAAAATGTAAGTTACAAACTTCCAAGACATAATGGCAGGAGAGGCATGGGTTATTTATTTCCGTCCCAAAAGGCAGGAATAGGAAAACAAAAGCAAGACTGAAACCTAGCACGATGAACGTGAAATCCTCCTGCTCTATGCCTGGCATCTTGGGCACACTGAGGGGATGTGGTCTCTTAGAGGTTCAGGGAGCCCCACTGTTTTGTTTATAGCCCACATAACCGCTGTCCTGGGCTGGCTTGGATCACTGCCTGCAGCTTCCCTCCGCAAATGTTCCACATTGCCAACATTTCTATCTTCTTGGGGTCCTTAGTTAGGCTTGTTCTTTGCTCTGAAAGTTCTGTGCTGCACTCTATTGGAGGCTACTTGCAGGAGCTCTTACCCTATAACACGCTTCCTGGCTCTCAGATTTTCCTTTGAAATCTTGGTGGAAGCCTCCTTGATTCCACACTGATTCATTTCACACGTCTGCAAAAGAAGCATCATATGGATGCTGCCTGAGTGAACTGTACTTGGGCCCTCTTGACCCATGGTTGCAATGGAGTGCCATGTTGGCAGTGGTCCTGGGAAATCAGGGAGCCCAGAGACTCTTTTCTCAAAAGACTCTGCCCTGGAAAGTCTTTAAAATCAATATGCATCTCTACAAATCTCTGAGCCTGTGATGGCTGTGACCTTGCTAATTTCTGAGAATCCCTCTAGAAAATTTCCCTATTTTTCCAAGGCAGAATATTTTTTTTTTCCTTCTGAACCCAGAAATACTTGGTGGCAGTAAGCGGCGGCTGCGGCTGCTGCTGCTTCTTTCTGCTGCTGTGTCTCTTTAGTCCTTTGCCCATTTATTGATTGGGTTATTTGTTATTTTGGTGTTAAGCTTTTTGAGTTCTTTATATTTCCTGGAGATTAATGCCCTATCGGAGGTGCAGGTGGTAAAGATTTTCTCCCATTGTATAGGCTCTCTCTTCACGTTCTTAATTGTTTCCTTTGTTGTGGAGAAGGTTTTTAGTTTGATATCATCCCATTTGTTGATTATTGATTTTACTTCTTGTGCTTTAGGATTCTTATTGTGGAAATCAGTTCTTAAGCTGAGATGATGGAGAGTTTGGCCTACTTTTTTTTTATTATTAGGCGCAGGGTCTCTGGTCTAATGCCTAGGTCCTTATCCACTTTGAGTTGAGCTTTGTGCAGGGTGAGAGACAGGGGTTCAATTTCTTTCTACTACATATGGATTTCCAGTTTTCCCAGTACCATTTGTTGAAGAGGCTATCTTTTTTCCATTGTATGTTTAGGCACCTTTGTTTAGTATGACAAAACTGTATTTATGTGGGTTTGTCTTTGTGTCTTCTGTTCTGTTCCATTGGTCTTCATGTCTGTTTTTGTGCACTTGGATTGTTCTTAAGGACACCAGCAACTACAATAGCACCCATCTTGTCTGTAAGTATACACATGCTTTTCTTTTAGCACAACTGCCAGTTTTCCAAATCTCTTTCTTTCTTTGTGGTTTTTACTGTAAATCCTGGTAAAAGTAAAAGCTGCCTTAATACTGGCCTGCTTTGAAATTTTCTGTGTTAGACAAACCAGTCCATCCATCACCTTTCGGTTTGGATTCCCAAAACGTACCAAGGAATGGACAAAATGCAGTTCAATTCTTTGCCACAGTGCAACAAGGTTGGTTTGTAGTCCAATTACCATCAAAACCCTCATTTTTATATAACACCTACTTAACAAAACCTTTAGAATTGCACTCCTATCAATGGTCTTGTCTTTTGAGACCCCACCAGCATCATCTGTTAAGCATCACTTACAACATTTTAGGCTTTTTCTAGCTTGCTCCTTCAAACTTCTTCCATAAACCAATTTGAAAGACTTTTCCACATCATCAGGAATGCCTGGTGGAGCCAAGCGCTTATGGCTTATGGCAGAGAAGCAAAAAAGAGCAATGGGCCGAGATCCCACTATCTCCTTCAAGGGTATTCCCCCAGTGATCTAAAGATGTCTCATTTGGCCCCACCTCTACCAACTCTGAATGTTTCCACTCCCTTCTAGTAGCATCAGGAGGAGACCGAACCTTTAACACTTGAGCCTCATCTGATTATATTCCAATATAATACTTCTTTTAATAAATTAATCAAAATTATCTTTTTCTCCTCCTTTTCCCTAATATTTGTAACATTCCATATCCAAACTAGAGCAGCCTTTAGGGAAAAGAAAGCAGACGGGCAAAGGAGGGAGGTATGAGTAGTGAGGCCCTGTGGAGACCTGAAGTGGATTGGGTGAAGAGGAGGTTCAGGAAGCCTGGGGCAGGATTGCAAGGGGAGATGTTCGCACAGGGAATTCTTCCAGCTGGAGGTGAAGCGACTTCTGGGCTTTCTGCAGGGAAACAGTGCACAAGCAGAAATTCCCCTAAAGGTTTTCAAATGGATCTCTATAGAGTGTGATAATTATTGTGCTTGAAACTAACAAAGTGAAGTTTATGCCTATTTTACTCACTTCTTGAACATGAAAGGAATAACGAATCTTTTCCCCCAGATGTTGCATTTTGACTAAAGCAATATTTGTTTATATAAATTCATGTTAAACTTCAGGTTCGTGACCTATCTTATATTGAGACAACCTTAAAATGTTGAGTGTGTATGCATGCTGTTATCAAAGTCATTGAGAAATATCACACAGTTCTTTTTTTTTTAATTGAAAGCCTGCAGCTAAATATTTGCACAGTTCAACCATTTGTGCTGTTCCTTAATGAGCAATTGTTATCTACTATTTGAATGGAATTTGTAATTTGTTTTTATACTTAGGGCTAACATTTAAATTGTAGATTATATTTAGTTTGCAGATAAAAATTCTTGGTGACTCAAATATGTCTTATTAAAATCACTTGATAATGTTAGTTTCCTTCTCAGTTCTATTTTCAAAGTACTAATTTAGTCATGATTATGAAATATTGGAAGCTTAAATTCCAACTTTTTTTTTTTTTAAATAAAAGGCTGGTGCTAGCATTTTGGGCATTTCCAAAGTTTTTAAATTAAATACTTTTCAGGGTAGACTACCTGTTTTAGTATTGGTGACCTTAACAATTTATATTATTGCTTTTTAATCTTGAAACAGTGTTTTCTTCATGGATATTAAGAACTCTGATTTATTAGTGATTTTCATTAGTTTTGTAATATTAAATATTATTGGCTCCATTAAGCATATAAGTATTTAATATTTTATTGCATCTACTACATCATTTTGTTAGGCCTCATGATTAAGGCATAGCCATTAAACATGTACATTCTTATTAGGGATGATACATGCAATTCATTAAAAAATGGCATTCAATTTTTCAACCAGCACCAAATTGTAGCAACTATAAAAATAATGATACCACCAAGCTCCTGATAGCTTTTAATCCCTTTAAAAAAGTATCCAATTATGTTTGTCATATGAATTCTAATCATATTCTCATCTTCTTCCAGATGGTTTGTATTCTTATAAATGTTATTCTTATAACATTTAAAAGAGCTAATTAAGGCAGTTCCATTTTTATATTCATCTGACTGTTTTCCTTGCATCCTTTAAAACTTTTGCTGTATTTTTCCTAGATCTCTTTTTATAACTTTGTGTGCCATATTCAAGCATAATGCTTACTTTAAAGAACTAATCAAATTTACATTTTTTCTTGTTTTTCCCAATACTTGTAACCTTTTTCTCATCTCAGCACTTTGTCTCTTTTTTTCTGTCCTATGAATAAAGCAGAGTAAAAGTTGCCCCATGATGTGAATAATGTGCCATATAATGATGCTGTTCTATCTGCATGAAGTACTCAGAAAAGAATTGTTTGCTTTTCCTTATTATTTTAGATAAAGACATTTTTCATGTTTTTTAAAAATTTCTATTATACTACCCAGTGGTATCTAACTTTACAAAGTTTTATATAAAGTACATATAATTTTTCATGAAGAGAATATAATATTCTTTAGTTTCTATGTTTTTGAATAGCATTAAGGAAAAATTCTTGTTATTTTTATTAAGTAGCCTTTAGTCTGCCATATGTATATATTATCATTAACATTCATTTAAAAACACATATTAAAAATAATTGTTAGAGGGACTGGGGTTGTGAATTAGCAGTAGAGTACTCACCTAGCATGTGCAAGGCCCTGAGTTCAATCATCAACACCACATAAAAACAAATAAAATAAGGTATTATGTCCACCTACAACTAAAAAATAAATATTAAAAAAATTGTTAGAAGTTATTTCTTTTTGGAGAGTTAATCAGGATATCAAAAGCACATACTTAATGTTCTCAATGAGACAATTTTTCTTATTATTTTTCAATAATTCTTTTAGGCTAAAAGGAGAAAGTAAACAAGTGATGGGATATAGAAAAAAGCTAGATGAGATTATCTGTTGGTTAATGAAGGCTGAGAATACTGTGCAAAAGAGATCAACTACAGAGCTGGAAGGAAACCTACAGGAATTAGCAGTAAGTGGTGCATTTGTCTCTATATTTGCCATTGCCTTTTTTGATGCACAGGCATTATTCTTAAGTAAGAGATTGCATGACTAAAGAAGAAAAGGAAAGAAACTTTGTGCTTTGTGTAAATGTAATGAATTTAAAGAGGAATTTATTTTTTTTTAAAGAGCAGCTGTAATTTTGAGCTTGCAGAGATAAAGCTTCATGTACATAGAAAGGATAAACCACCACACTCTTAGTATTAGACCAGATTTTTAGATTATGTAAAAATAATCTAAAATATATAATACTGTTGTGAAGTATAGTTTTTTGCTGTTAGAATATAAATACTGATTATTATTGATGGCATTGAGTTTTACAGAAAATTCTTGAGCAATGTGCATAGTAATTCATTGGAACTTACTGGAGAGTTAGTGTAATGATTGTCTTAATGAAATTTTATTTGTTGCAGCTGATAAGAATAGTCTATAGTTGTTCATGTATATAATAGCAAAAAAATGCATAAAGATATGCAGGTATATAAATATATCCAGATATCCCTAAAATTTTATATCACAAGTATTTATATTTTTTGTTAATGCAAGTACATGTTGTAGGATAATAAGAATTATGTGTTCACATTTATATTTAACAAGAAAGGAATTGTGTGACTGTGTATACAAATGTGCATGGGTTAAAAGGATACTTAATGATTGGATAACAGATTTGGTCCATAAAGGAATATGATTGGGGCATTTGGGGAAAGACATTTTTTAATAATGATGAAAAATATGTTGCAAACATTTATTAAGTTTTCTTTGCAAAATGTGAAAATATCTACTATCCTGTTTTAATAAAAATATCAATAGAATTTCCCTTGTGCAAGCAATCTGGGAAGAATTACAAAGGGAAGGACCCTATATTAACATGGAGTATCAAGGTGGAGATAAGAACAGAGTGTTAGCTGTGTATGGTGGCACACGCCTGTAATACCAGCTACTCAGGAGGCTGAGGTAGGAGGATCGTGAACTTGAGCAACTTAGTGAGATCCCGCATCTCAAAATAAAAAATCCAGGGGGCTGCGGATGTAGTTCAGTGGTCGAGTACCCCTTGGTTCAACTCCCAGTTTCAGGGGAAGGAGGGAGAAAGACTAGAGTGTTAATTTAGAAAGGAAAACACAGTATGACCCTGTTAAAAGAGAAAATATGGAAGTATGTGTTCCTGTGCATGCACAGACAATTGCACTTTGGTGTGTCTTCATTGCCTCTCTGTTCCGGTTTCTTAACATGTGCTCAGGCATCTTGTAAGACCATTTTCCATTGGAGAAATTAAAACCCCACATTTATAAGAATGCTTTCCCAAGAGATTTTTAGTACATTTCTTGAACTTTGCCCAGTAGAACAATTGTCCTACTGAACTTGTCTTTGATTTTTTTAGGACTTAACCCAAGAGATGGAAGTAGAAGCTGAAAAACTCAAATGGCTGAATAGAACCGAACTGGAGATGCTCTCAGATAAAAGTCTGAGCTTACACGAAAGAGAGAAACTTTCAGAAAGCTTACGAACTGCAAACACCACTTGGAATAAGGTGAGTGTGGCTGCTCTAACATATGTTTCATATTTATTGATATGGAATGAGAACAGGTTTGTAGCTGTTTCACCTTTAAACACATTTCATAATTCTTACTCATGTTTACAGATTTTTTTATCCATTATAGACAGAAGCATATGTTTTCAAAGAATATCTTCTATTTAATATGGAATTCTTTGGCCAGGAGGACTTATACATCATATGCTACATTAAGTAATGAATGTATATGACAATTAGGCAATAAAATGCCAATAATTATATTCTAAAAACGAAGACCTTAAAATAGCTTCCTGATGTCACACGAGACTTTTCACATGTGTGTTGTTTATTTTCAATGATTTTATTCATTCAGTGTGTATTTAGTAGGTTCCAGTGGCATATAATGACATATGACTCTAATTGTAACTCAGTGGTCTCCTTTCTCTCATACATTATTTTTTCGTGATTTGTTATTGGCTCAGAATAGTTATATAATATATAACATTAGGATTCATTTTGACATAATTATAAATGCATGGAATATAATTTTCTCCAATTTAGTCCCTAATACTTACCCTAACCCCTTTTCCTTCCCTCATTCCTTTTCCTCTATTCTATTAATCTTTCTATTTATTTACATTTTTAAAAATAGCATCTTGTGGATATACATAATGGTGAGGTTCATTGTGGTATATTTATATATGTACATTGGAAAGTTAGTTCAGGTTCATTCTACTGTTTTCCCCTTATCCTCTCCCTCCTCCCTCCCAACTAATTTCCTTCTGTTACTCCCCTAATCTTTCTTTTTTTTGTTGGAATTCCTCTTGCCCTCACCCCATTTCTTTTCTCTTTCATCCCTCTTTATTTTAGACTAGCTTTCACATATCAGAGAAAATATTTGACCTTTGACTTTTGGGGTCTTACTTATTTCACTTACCATTTTAGTTTCCAGTTCCATCCATTTGCCAGCAAATGACATCATTTCATTCTTTTTTATGGCTGAGTAATATCTATTCATCAGTTGATGGACATCTAGGCTGGTTCCATAATTTGGCTATTGTGATGTGTGCTGCTGTAAACATTGATGTGGCTGAATTTCTGTAGCATGATGATTTTTAGATCTTTTTGAAATATACCAAGGAGTGGGATACCTGGGTCATAAGGTGGTTTCATTACTTGTTTTTTGAATCTCCATATACCTTCCAGAGTGGTTGTGCTAATTTGCAGTCCTACCAACAATGTATGAGTGTACCTTTTCCCTGCATCTTCACCAACACTTATTTTTATTCGTATTCTTCTTTTTTTATTATTTGTTTTCTTGATAATCACTATTCTGACTGGAGTGAGATGAAATCTTGTTGTGTTTTTGATTTTCATTTCCATAATTACTAGAGATGTTTAATATTTTTTATATACTTGATGGCCATTTGTATTTCTTCTTTTGAGATATATCAAGTTAAGTCGTTTTGCCCATTTACTTATTGGGTGTTTGTGGCTTTGGTGCTAAGTTTTTGAGTTCTTTGTATATTCTGGATATTAATGCCCTATCTGAGGTGCAGGGGGCAAGGATCTCCCATTCTCTAGCTTCTCTTTTCATGCTCTTAATTATTTTCCTTGCTGTGTAGAAGCTTTTTGTTATTATCTATCTATCTATCTATCTATCTATCTATCTTTGAGAAAAAGGAAAAAGAAGGTTTATTGATTTGCTAGCAAATGAGAAATACAGGGGACTCCTGTTCCAGAGGCTATGATTCTGCCCATCAGCTTTTAAAGAGGTGATTCAGAGGCTACATTCCACATATTCTCTGTTGGAATTGTAATTCTCTTGTTAATTTCGGGGATAGTCATTTCTGAGATCCTCTTTTACCATTCCCAAAGTCTGTCTATATTACTTCATTTCTATGGTGGTTGTGTTCTCAGGACAGATAAATCTGCCTAAAATGGAAAAGAAAGGTAATCCTGTTTCCTCTGATATTAGAAAGGGAGAGAGATTAGGGAGGAGTAGGGAGAGAGAAAGAGAAAGAGAAAGAAATATGTCCATTTAAAAACTAAGCTGCAGTGATAGAGCAGCAAGGGCTATATTCAAAACATATAGTGGACCACTGTTACATTTCTATACTGTCAATTTCTGCATTCCATTTCTATGAAAAATGGGTGACACCATCTCCATGCTACTTGCTGCTGAAAGAGTGAAAAGTTGGGGAAGTAATCCAAAATTCTTGTTCTCTATCAGGATGGGGTGTGGACAGTTAAGGGTATTCAGCATCAGAGCAGTCCAGAGGCCCATAGTGACAGATGGCAGGTGACTGGACAAGGCATGCATAGGGGAGGGATCAGCATTATTTTTTTGGTAAACAGTATAAAATCAATTAGTATTTCAGGCAGTCCCTGAAAACCATGAAGACAGTAACCCATAATCATTATCTGCAGAAAACAGATGGAGTTTATCAACATATAAGGGCAGGAAGATTTGTAAGTCTATAAGATCAGGCTCAAATTAACTCAGGACACACTTGTGGCTCTTGAGTCCTTTATCAGTATTATTAGGCTCTCTCACACAAGAACCCTTCCTTTAGAGGCTCTGGCTTTACTCACTTTTGGCAGGGCTGACACAACTGTATGTCTTGTTCCTATGTACTATTAAGAGTTAGCTAAGATTCCTCAGAGAGCATTCTTGGAGATGTGTGCGAAGACCCTTGGCTCCTTTAGCTTTCCTGTACCAGTAGTACCATCTGCTAGGATGGGTCAAAAGTCTTGCTGACCATACTTGGCTTCTCTTGGAAGCATCAGGAACATTTCCTCTCCACTGACCCTCCTCTTTGCAGAATGTGCACTAGTTGGCTTCCTGTTCTCTAAGGTCATCCTGATCTCCCTGATCAACAGATCAGGTGACTCAATGGAATTGCAGGGCCCAGAGAGGTGATATGTTATTCTCTGGGTCCTGGCTAACCTTAGAGGGCAGGGGTCAAAATGTTGGCTGCTTTTTCCTTGGCCTTTTTACTTCCTTGACTTTGGTCTCCAATTTTTGGTTTTAAACATGCACCAGACCAGTTTCATCAGTCTTAAAGGGGGAATAACAGATTATAACTTCAATATCTATAGTTTTACAGTTACCCTTTCATTTAATTGGGGTCATTATTAGAAGTGGAAGCCAGCGTTAGATCCTATCTGTCCTATAGGTGAAAACTTATTTTTCCAAATTAACCCAGATTGTTTTATTAGAAGCAGTACCTCTGCAAAACACTGACAAGTAACAGTTATAAAGTTTACAAGGAAAATACAAAATGAAATTAATAGAGCAAAAACATTCAGTTTGTGTAATAGCTACGGACCAAATAAAATGATTTTTATAATCTTAAACTTTTACTTAGTTATGTATTATATCCCCTATTTATTTTGAGAACATAGTAATCTTTTTTTTTTCTTTCATTTTTGTGGTGCTGGGGATTAATCTCAGGGCCTTGTGTATGTAAGGCAGGCACTCTACCAACTGAGCTGTATCCCCAGCCCATGATCACAGTAATCTTTACAACAAAAATTGATCTTTTGAATACCACTTTAAATGAGTCCAAGTTTAGCCTATTTTTTAGTCATTTTAACATGGAGTAAAGTGAGAGGCAGAGCCTTATCTCAGTAAGGTGGGGCTCTTGACAAATAACCCAATACATTTCATTTGAAACATGAATCAAAGGCTAAGAGAGCTTTAAACTTTCTTTTTATGGAAAAAGTGGCAAAATGTTTCCATGTTTTATAATATCACCTTTAAACAGATCAGGTTCTCCTTATTATTTTTCAAAAATACATTTAAATTTCTATTCCAATGTAAAGAGTAACACAAAATTGTATATATAACTCATTGACAACAGGTTACTTTATCCAGTCATAAAACATCAAATGACATGAATAAATACCAACCATATTTGTTATTTCTACATAAATCTGAAGGAGGATTTTGCTACAGATAATTTTAGTTTTGAGAATGTGAACTTGATAAAGTACTCTCCTAAGCTTTACATTTAACTAAGTTTAACTTTTAAAGTACAGTTTGGAATGCTCAGTGTAAGTAACAATAGTCACAGGTCTGCATAGGTTAGCAGTATTAGCAAAAATCATATGGTAGCCTTAAATCTATTATATATTTAGGAAACAGTGTTAATGATCAGAAATAGATTTAGTCAAAGCAAACAGATATAAGATAGATCATTAGATGGCAGTGTGGTCTTTCTACGTCAGATCAAAAAGAACACTTATTGATTGATTACCTTGCCAGTAAACCTAGATCAACATTCATTTTATAAACTTTTACATAACACTTGGAAAGGCTCAGACAGATATTGTTATCAGATTATATATATAGAAAAGGGTACTCTTGTACATTGCTGGTGGGACTGCAAATTGGTGCGGCCAATATGGAAAGCAGTATGGAGATTCCTGGAAAAGCTGGGAATGGAACCACCATTTGACCCAGCTATTGCCCTTCTCGGACTATTCCCTGAAGACCTTAAAAGAGCGTACTACAGGGATACTGCCACATCGATGTTCATAGCAGCACAATTCACAATAGCTAGACTGTGGAACCAACCCAGATGCCCCTCAATAGATGAATGGATAAAAAAAATGTGGCATTTATACACAATGGAGTACTACGCAGCACTAAGAAATGACAAAATCATGGAATTTGCAGGGAAATGGATGGCATTAGAGCAGATTATGCTAAGTGAAGCTAGCTAATCCCTAAGAAACAAATGCCAAATGTCTTCTTTGATATAATGAGAGCAACTAAGAACAGAGCAGGGTGGAAGAGCAGGAGGAAAAGATTAACATTTAACAGAGTCATGAGGTGGGAGGGAAAGGGAGAGAAAAGGGAAATTGCATGGAAATGGAAGGAGACTCTCATTGTTATACAAAATTACATATAAGAGATTGTGAGGGGAATGGGAGAAAAATAAGGAGAGAAATGAATTACAGTAGATGGGGTAGAGAGAGAAGATGGGAGGGGAGGGGAGGGGGGATAGTAGAGGATAGGAAAGGTAGCAGAATACAACAGTTACTATTATGGTATTATGTAAAAATGTGGATGTGTAACCGATGTAATTCTGCAATATTTGTAATGTTTTGAATAACCAATAAAAAAAGATTATATATATATTTGCATATTTTAGGGTGTCAATTATATTGTAACCTAAAATAAAAGTTGTTTATTTAACCAGTTATGAACTGATCATTTAAAAGACTTTAAAGCAGGTACAAATCCTAATTCTTTTTAGACTTAGTGTCTCTAAGTAATAAAACCTAATAGATACAAGGAAATTATCTTGATAGATAAGAGCAGATCAATGTTTCAGACTTTGCTTCGTATCACTACATTGAAATTTGAATACTTGACTGTGCTAATTATAGCCAACTTATTCCCATACTGAAACTTGTTGAGATGTTTTTCTTCCACAAACCATCTGCAACATACTTAGACATTTTACAATTTGTTTATAATCTTAGTTTTGTCCTTTCTTCTTGGACTTTAGCACAAGAATATCACTTTACCATGTAAAATACTTTATCATCCAGAAACATTTCCTTTGCTTTCTAATTTTCCATACTAAAATTTATTTCCATATGTATAACTTTATTTTCTTTTATCTTTTCTAGTTTCAGACCCTTTCTTAAATTCATATTCTGAAACAATCCTTATGAATTTTATCTCTGCATTTAATTTACACAACAAATTTCATCCCAGGAGAGGATGTATATATGGATATATAATAATCCAGAAGAACCATTCAAAGGGCAGATTGTGTTACAGTAAACCATTTTTCTCTTAGACAGGCTCATGCCCACAGGTGGTCATTCAGCCAAGATCTCTGTGCTCAGGAGACTACTGGTAAGATCAACACAGCATGGCCCAGGTCTTAAAGGGCCAGTGACGGATACAAAAAAAAACAGACAAAAAAGGATCACTGAAACCAGGGCTGACAGACAGGAACCTTTGAAATAGACCGGCCTGTATCAGTTTCTTCCACTTACTTTACCTTTGACAGACCAACTCCAACATAAGATTGCATAATAATTCACACAGTTATTCAAAAGCCAGATTGGTACAGTAAAACATGATCTTAGACAGGCTTATACATATAGGTGGCCCTTCCACTTGACCTCTGACAGACCAACTCCAGTTGCAAGATTATGCAAAAAAGAAACACACAAAGAGACTAGAGAGGAACCCCAAAACCATGGCTGACAGATGGGAACCGTTAAAATGATCAGCCAAGATCTTCATAAGAGACTACTATAGGATCAATGCAGTATTGGCCATTTCTTAATAGGGGCTGTAACAGATACAAACAAAGCAAAAACACAGAGAGATAACCAGAGGGAATTTCCAAGCCCAAGATCAACAAAGAGATGAGAACTTAGGACAGACCAGTATGGAGTAAATATCCCTAGGTTCTGGAGTCCTACTTAACCAGGACTCCTACACCAGTGTGGCCACAGGTGTCCCCACAAAGAGGGATCAGCTGTTCCCATGAAGAGTAATCAGCTGTGTAGAATCAGGGTCTTGGCATGCACACTAGGGAACTTACTGGATGGCTAAGGGTTTTTGTGATTTTACAGAGTTCAGTTTCCTTTCTCTCAAAGTGGACCGTGATGGAGCAATTTGTACCATTCAGGGAGAGAAGGTGGGAATTCCCCAAAGCAAAAGGAGCTTCAGCAGCTGCTAGGATGGTCCCTTAGTCCTTCCCTTTACTCACAGGAATAGCTCTTCCAGTTTCATCTGAGGCAAACTCAACCATCTCGTAACTCTCCTGCAGTTGGCTTTCAGCAAGTTCTCCAGCCACCTTGCATCCTCAGCATGGAAGTGGGTTTGCTTAGAGAGCTAGGCCTGCCCAAGAAAGCTGCAGCGGGGCCTGTTCTTGGGTCCCATCTGGGGTGCCATATTAGATACCAAATGCTTGGTCCTTGTCCCCAATGCCAGTGTGCTTCTCCAAAAGTTTTTAGTTTGATGGTGTGATTTTAGGGGTCATGTTAAGGAAGTTGGTTCCTATGCTGATGTGTTGGAGTGTTGTGCCTACATATTCTTCTAGCAGTTGGGGAGTTTCTGGTCTAATTTCTAGGTCTTCAATCAACTTTGAGTTGACTCTGGTGCAGGGTGAGAGAGAGGGATCTATCTTCATTCTTCTACATATGGATATCTAGTTTTCCCAGCACCATTTATTAAAATGATTATCTTTTTTACCAACATATGTTCCTGGTACTTTTGTCTAGTATAGATAACTGTGTTTATGTGGGTTTGACTTGGTGTCTTCTCTCTGTTCCATTGTTCTTCATATCTTTCTGGTGCTAGTGTCATGCTGTTTTGTTACTGTGACTCTATAGTATAATTTCCGGTCTGGCATTTTGATGCCTCCAGCATAGCTCTTTTAGCTCAGGATTACTGTGGCTATTCTGGGCCTCTTATTTTTCCAAATGAATTTTAATACTGCTGTTTTAGTTCTGTGAAGAATGTCCTTAGTATATTTGGTTTGGTATGGTTTTCTGGTACCAGGGATTGAACCCAGGGGCGCTTAACCACTGAGCCACATCCCCAGCCCTTTTTATAATGTGTTTAGAGTCAGCAACTCACTAAGTTACTTAGGGGCTTTTTATGTTGCTGAGACTGGCTTTGAACTCGCAGTCCTTCTGCCTCAGCTTCTTAATTCGCTGGGATTACAGGCATGGGCCACTATTCCCAGGCTGTCATTGGTATTTTGATGGAAATCGCACTGACTCTGTATCATGCTTTTGGTAGCCTGGCCATTTGGATGATATTAATTCTGCCTATCCAAGATGGGAGGTCTTTACATCTTCTAAGGTCTTCTTTAATTTCTTTCTTCAGTGTTCTATAGTTTTAATTGTAGCAGTCCTTCACATTCTTCATCAGATTATTTCCAAAATATTTTATTTTTTTGAGGTTATTATAAATGGGCTAGTTTTCCTAATTTCTTTTTCAGCAGACTCATTATTGGCCTCTATGAAAGCAATTGATTTGTGTATGTCCTCATACCATTATTTGTTTGCAGTGGAAATTGTTAAAGATTGGTGAAGCTATAGATTTCTTTTAACTGTGGCCTGGTACATGCCATATTAGTGTATGCAATCTGTATGGGACTTTGAAAAGATGTGTCCCTGCTTTCACTTTGCATTTGTGTGGGCGTCATATCAGTCATTTCTTCTCTTTTTGATCCTCTTAAAATGGTAGCCATTTTCATATATTTGATGATGCTGGTGCTTTATTGATGTAGCCTCTCTGATTGAGAATTAGTGCTTTGATGATGCACACATCTTAATCTCTGGCCTGGACCTCTCTCTGTACTCTACACTTGCACATACAGCTGCTTACTGAACATCTCCACTCAGACACCTAATAAGCATCTTAAACTCACAAACAAAATTGGGCTCCTGATTCCCACTCCCTGCCCCCCATACTTTAATGTGTGTGAATGGCAGTCATTGGCAGTTCCACCATATTATTGGTAAGGTCAAAACCTTGTTGTCAATCTTTTGGTGTGTATATGAATTATATCTCAAAAAGAGACCCCCCCCCACCAAAAAAAAAAAAAAAAAAAAACAACCTAACCCCAAACAATACCTCAAAGTCACTATCATTGGCCTCTCCCATTTGCTAGATGGATGATTTAATGGATGACTAGATGACTATCTATGATAAGGCAATATAGCAGGATTTGACAATTGTAGATGATGGGTAGCACATATGTATTTCCTATATAATTCTTTTAGCTTTTTTCTTAGGTTTGAAGAATATTATAAATTTGACCACATCTCACTGCCCCTAATGTTATTGACTCATCTCCAGTCACCATTGTCTTTTGTCTTTTTTTTTTTTCAAATTTTTTTTTAAAGAGAGAGTGAGAGAGAGAGAGTAAGAATTTTAACATTTATTTTTTTTAGTTATCGGCGGACACACCTCTTTGTTTGTATGTGGTGCTGAGGATCGAACCTGGGCCGCACGCCTGCCAGGCGAGCGCGCTACCGCTTGAGCCACATCCCCAGCCCTGTCTTTTTTCTTAGTAACTGCAGAGGTCTATCCCTAGTCTCCCTGCTTCCTCCTCTGCCTTTGTCAGTCTCTTCTCAAGTGATTTGTTAAGATGTAATTCAGATCCAGTAACTCCTTTGATTAAAGTCCACTAATGGTTTTCCATCTTACTCTGATAAAAATCCAAAGTCCTTGCTGTTTTTTATCAGGCCCCTCATGGTCTGACTTCCTGTTATCTCTGACATCATCTGGTACTCTCTCTCTCTCGTGCTCCTTTCAGACAATTGACTCCTGTGTCACTTGTGAGGCTTGGTCTACATTTAGTCAGAGCATACATATTTATGTAACCCAAAGGTTGTCAGTGGACAAGTCGTGGTGATCAGTTTGGGAACACCGTGTTAGACATCGTGAAGCTTCTAATATTGCAAGACTTTGCATAGATCTTAGTGTAATTCCTTTTAGGGGATTATGAATGTCTAAGCCCAAGTAATGCTTATTGTGCAGAGTCTCAACACTTTAGGAAGCACTAATCTGGAATATTTCATTCATTCTTCTTTTACTCACTTAATAGGTTTTTATTGGGTTCCCTCTTTATACCAGGCATCTTTTTAAAAACTTGAAATACATTAAAGAGTATGGCATTGCTTCTTACTCAGAGAGCTTGTGGGTGAGACAGATAGACAGACAATAATAAAATGGAAAAGTCCATCGGTGGAACCCATACCTGGCTTTGGGATAATGATAGAAGGTGTGGGGGAGATCACATCCAAGTTAATTTACAAAGCATGAATAATTAATAACCAGGTTAAGAATGAAACAAAGGGCATTGTGGGGATGAGCAGCTGCAAGTGAAAGGTTCTGGAGGAGATTGGGAATGAGCACGGTGCATTTGGGTCCTGAATGTGGCTTGGTAGACTGTAAAGCTGAGAGATGCTTGCAGAGACCAGATCATGAGGCCTCACCATGCACGGGACTCTGTAGAATTTGAGCTCAGTATTGAGAACAACACTGCTTTGAGAGAAATGGACACCTGTGGATAAGTTTTCAGTGGAGGAAAGTTAATTTTTTGAAAGATCACTGCAGCTACCCTGTAGAGATGGATGGGTTTACCCAGTAAACTGATATCCAAGGTCACTTAGAATCTTGAGGAGTTTACAAAGGGAATTTCAGGAAAGATAGTGACAATGAATTCAGCTTTGTACGTGTCTGAACATCCAGGTGACAGAGGGTGCTGAACTGAAATTATGTTACTGGGAGTCTTCAGTTTCTGAAAACTCCATGTGGTGAATTAAATCATTGGAAACCAGGACTCAGATGAAAGAGTCCAAGGTCAAGGGTAAGAACAAAAAAATTTCCTGTGGAATGTTGGTATTAGATGAATGGACAGAGGAAAATGAGCTGGTGAAGGAAACTTGGAGAATCATTTCAGAAAGATAAGATGAAAGTCAGAATTTAAAGTATTAATGGAAATCAAGAGATGGGCTGAGGGGCCGACAGTCTGAGTGGTGAAAGGGGGTCACAGTACTTCAGGACAGGTTGACATTCTTGAAAGTAATGTCAGTTGGGTGAAAGACTCAAGCAGCCACTTACCAGAAAAAATATTCAGTCTTTGGTTTTTGGGATTGGCTTACTTCACTTAGCATGATATTCTCCAATTCCATCCATTTACCTGCAATGCCATGATTTATTCTCTTTTAATACTGAGTAATATTCCATTTTATATATATATACCACAGTTTCTTTATCCATTCATCTATTGAAGGGCATCTAGGTTGGTTCCACAATTTTGCTATTGTGAATTGTGCTGCTATAAACATTGATGTGGCTGCATCACTGTAGTATGCTGTTTTTAAATCCTTTGGGTATAAACCAAGCAGTGGGATAGCTGGGTCAAATGGTAGTTCCATTCCAACCTGATCCATAATGGGGGGTGGGGGAGGAGTATGGGAGGAATGGAGGAACTTTGGATAGGGCCAAGGGGAGAGAGGGAAAGGAGGAGACATGGGGGTAGGAAAGATGGTGGAATGAGATGGACATCATTACCCTGGGTACATATATGAAGACATGAATGGTGT
This sequence comes from Callospermophilus lateralis, assembly GCF_048772815.1. NCBI lineage: Eukaryota > Metazoa > Chordata > Mammalia > Rodentia > Sciuridae > Callospermophilus > Callospermophilus lateralis. The sequence goes on along the minus strand of NC_135310.1, from coordinate 23,748,776 downwards.
GACTCTACTTTGTGTGCAGTCAGAGGAATGAAAAATTGTTCTCCATTTGTGTACTATGAATTGAAATCCATTCTGTTGTCATGTATAACAAATTAGAAGAAAGAAATAAATTAATTAAAAAAAAGACTCAAGGAAGATGGTGGCGGATAGTAAGGTAGAAACAGTAGCCTAGGTATTAAGACCAAGAGAAGTGGCAAAGCCATCATTTAGATACTTCTTTTTTGAAAATAGTATCATCTTTATTTATATAGTCTTATTGTCTTCTTGTTTGGCCCAATGTTACAGATATGTAGAGAAGTGCCCAGTATACAGAAGGAGCGCATCCGGGAGCCTTGCTCTGCTTCACAGACGAGGATTGCTGGTAAGATATAGTTTTTTCCTCAATATATATTTATTAATGTAGAAAAATTAATGATATGAGCATCGTATATAAACTAGCTAGATTTATTTTAGAACATCATGCAGCTGTGATTTATTATCCTACTTTTAATTATTTGGAAAATGGTGTTGTCTTTAAACCCAAGACGTGTTTGGCTGCCCAGCATGGGCAAGGCATTTGCTCTGTGGTTGATGAGACTTGTCTTTCCTTGCAAGGGAGGTGCCTGGGCCACCACAGGTACTGCCGATGGGAAGAGGAGAGGAGGGTGGGAAAAATGAGGGCGAGTTTCTGGATACACACAGCTTTTCAAGACATCAGGGATAAGCCACTACTCCAGCATGTGCTCATCATATGATCATGACTGAAAACAAATGGTGTAGGCAACCTTGGAAGCAGGTGGGAGATGGAGGTTGTGAAGGGGTCTCGCTCTGGGGTAGTTACATGCTGGCAAATACTGCTGCTCCCTTAGCTGTATAGAAAAGAAGGGTTTTCTTACTATTTCTACTTCTCTCTGTCCAGATGAGATCACAGGCTACAGCAGTGTAGCCTCTGTCACCCTGCCCCATAAGCACTCCACCTTGCTCTGCTCTCCTCTGGGGAATCACCTGCCAAAATCCCAGAGTGACTAATCACAGCCCACCCACTTACCCTGTGCCAGCGGCTGCTGCTGCTGCAGATTCTCCTCCTCCTCCTCCTCTTCCACCTTCACCTTCTCCTCCCACCGCCTACCTAGGATAGCTCCTCTTCCTCTGCTTCTTCCACCTCTTCTTCTGCATCCTTTTATTTCTCTTCTTCATCTTTTTCATTTTCTGCTCTTGCTCCATTTCTTCAGGAGTCTGAAAAAGTGACAAATGACAGATTATTTGTTTTCTTTTTTGAGATGGCTGGCTTCTTGATGCCCATGTTTATGTTCTAGATTACTTGTAATTTCTAATGCCTTGCATAGGAAATACCCGAAGCCTAATATGTCTTCTTGATTACTTTCCAAAATGCTTGCGTTGACATTTTCTGCCTTGGCAAATACAAGCTCAGCTCCATAACCATAAGGAAAGGACTGGTTGCATTTAATGAAATATCAACAGGTCCTCTTACTTCCTTAACATCATTATGGCAAAGGGGCAGGGGAAATTTGAACACATATTTAGAAATATAGAAATGTGGACAGCAAAACCACACATTTCATTAGGTGTGCAGTTCTGGTATGAGACGGGGCGCCAATCTCGCCATATCTCTCTCTTCCTACTCAATGTTTTAATTTAGTTTTTTCTTCTTTTTAAAGTGTATTAAGAAATAAAATCAACTGTTTTAAAAGTGAACACGTCAGTGACATTTAGTGTACTCACAATGTTGTGCAATCACCACCTGTATATGGTTCCAAAATATTTCCACCACTCTAAAGTAAAACCTCTTACTCATTGAGCAGTCCCACCTGCTTTCCCTCCTACTCTCAGCCTCTGGCAACCACCACTCTGCATTCCATTTTTTGTTTGGTTGGTTGATACCAGGGATTGAACCCAGGAGTGCTTCACAACTGTGCCACATCCCCAGTGCTGCCCCCCCTTGCTCCTTTTTTTTTTTTTTTGCTTTATTTTGTTTTATTTTTAAACTTTATTTTAGTTGCTTAGGGCCTTGCTGAGTTGCTGAGGTAGGCTCCCAGGCTGATAGGATTACAGGTGTGCATCACCGTGCCCAACTCTGCATTCCATTTTTATGAATTTATTCTGAATGTTTCATGTAAATAGAATCCTACAATACTTCTTTTACTTAGTATAATATTTTGAGGTTCATCCATGCTAGCTTCTTGCTGGTTTTACTCATTCCAAAGCAAGGACTATGCCTCTCATTGGGGCATCAGATTTGACAGAAAATTCTACTGTACTTTCTCCTGAGAATTCCTTGCTACCCATCTCTCTACTGTTGGCCTCACATCACTTTTACTTATTTATTTTTTGGTACTAGAGATTGAACCCAGGGGAGCTTACTTATGGAGCCATTTCCCCAGCCCTTTTTAAAAATATTTTATTTAGAGACAGGATCTTGCAGAGTTGCTTGGGGACTTGCTAAGTTGCTAAGGCTGGCTTTGAACTTGTGATCCTCCTGCATCAGCCTCCTAAACTGCTGGGATTATAAGCATGTGCCACTGTGCCTCACTTCACTTTTAAAAGAAAAAAATACCTTTTTATCATAAAGAGCTCTTCTTCATTTTTCCATCATAGAACCATCCACCTAGCTGCATCTGTACTCACATACTCTACATAATTTATTCTGATGCTGAGGACATGTTCTCTCTCTTCCTTTCTAAAACCAATCTTCCACTTTTGCTTTGGATTACATCTTCGCTTGGCTTTGTCCTTTTTGCTTTCTTGCTATTAATAGATCATTCTTGTTGCTGTATGTTTTGATGCATGTAGCTCTAGTTTATTTATTTAAACTGATGTATAGCATTTCATTTCACAGATACATGGCAAACCCCAGAACTCTCTTTTCTGGGTATGTTCACCTGTCACATAAATGTAGACACTTGCTTAACTTTAGAAAATTGAGCCTATTCTCACCCAGTAAACTTGACATCATCCTTGACTCTTCTCTGAATTTCACATCCAATTCATCACTAAGTTGCCTCCGCCTGTGCCCCATCCCAACTCCTTCCTTGACCTTGAACACTCTCCTCTTTTATCTAGGTTGCAGGAATGTTTTTGTGGCTCCTCTTTCTGATTCTGTTCCCTCCTTTGTTTCCCATCTTTCAATAAGTTCTATCCACATAGTGAGTTCCAAAGTCTTATCATGTCTGACTTGCCTACTGGCTATCCCTAATCACATTTCTTATTGCTGTCCCCTTTGTTCATTCTGCTTCAGACCCTCTGGTGGTCTCGCTGTTTTAAACATGCCAAGGACATTCTCATTTCTGGGTTTTGTGTCTGCTGTTTCTTCTTCTTCCCCAAAGTCCTTCCCTCAGATATTTGCATGTTTCAGACTCACTTCATCCAGTTCTGCAACAAAGATCTTCTTGAATAGGCCTTTTCCTGTCTATCACATCTCAGCTACATCCTGACTCTCTTTTGCATTCATTTTGCTTCATGGTGTATATATCAGTGTCCTGCTCCAGAGTGCAAGTTCCAAGAGGGCAGGGACCGTGTCTTTTCACACTTTTATAATCATAGCATCTTCAAAGTGCCTTGAATCTTATAGGTTTTTAATAGGTATTTGATGATTTGAAGAATGATTTTAAAACAGCAACAACAACAAAGAAAGCTACAGTGAAGATTGGGCAGAGGACCCACAGAGAACTTTTCTTTATCTGAGTTCTCTCTATCATATTTAGCTAGTTATAAACAAGTTTCAAAATGATTTATTAGTTTAAGAATAACACTAATAAAACCATAATATAATAAAAATACCATTTTTTAGAAAATGTTAATATAAAAAACTACTTTTCCAAGTAAACAGGAGATTAGGAAAGTGACATTGCTTTATATCTTCAAAATCTTTTCAATTTCTGACTCCGTGGAAGACAACTGGGTTCTCCTGTCTGCTTCTGCATTTGGTCTGTTGTGATGCCACCTGTTATGTAGCCTTGGTGAAGCACTGCTCTGCTCTTGGGAGAAGGGGCAAGAAAAGGCAAACAATGCATGATGATGATGAAAGTTTAAGTGTGCCAGACCCTTAGAAGGGTCGCCAGGAAGCCTGGGCTTCCCAGATGCTGCTTTGCCAACCCCTGACTTGCGTGGGCAGAGTGTTTCATTTTAATTTGGATTATTCAGTTACCCATAAAGTTGAACTTTTCTTTATTCAGGTTAAGTGTTTTCTTTCCCTTTTTGTCAGTTGTTGACTTATTCGGTTTTATAAAAAGCATTTGGTTACTAATTCTTTGTCTTTAATGTGCACAGTCAATCCCGTCTCCCTTTGTCTTTTAGATTTTTAAAATCTCTATACTGCTCTTTTCAGAATTGTTAAACACTCAGGGTTTATTAATAATTTACTGTTTTTGTGTTTTAAGTCATAAAGATTTTCTTTATTCCTTTAGCTCACGATTTTGGTTTCCTTATTTATGCCCTTCATCTACCAAGAATTAATTTTCCTATGATGTACGTGAGGGCAAAACCTGTCCATCATTTCCTCACTCCAGCCATTGGTCATTGTTTTGACAGCATCATTTATTAAATGATATATTCTTCCACACTGATTGATGATGTGGTCACTGCTAGGGGCACATTTGGTGCCACCTATACTCCGTGGCTCTTCTCTTCCATTGGTTTGTTAGCATGTGTGAGTTCATCATACAGGGAGATAATTGTCATTATTTAAGGGCAACAACTAAATAGGTGGTAGGGCTCATCCCTTTTACAGAGATATTTGCTTTAAACTCTTTTTGGTACTTTTCTTTGTATTAATTTTTCAACCAAGATTTTGTATCTGTGATTTTGCCAAGTTACGCTCAAAATTGTTGGTATGTTGATTAGAATTGTACTGAATTTACACTTTGGATATATTTTTTTAGATTATTATTTAAACCTTATCCAATATATCACATGCTACAGTAGGTTCCAGGTGGATTTAATCATTCATTTAACTACCTCATATTAGAGACCAAAGAAAAACAGCATTCAATGCCCTTCACCCTCCCCCAAAACAAAAAATGAAAACCAAAAATGAAAGAAAATATTTATCAAATTGTTGGAGAAGACAAGAGTTTCTAACTTTAAAACTCTTGGGAGAATGATCCCCCAAGAAAGATTTATGAATTTTATTATCTCAAGTTTGTTATTATCTGTATGTTAAGAAAAATGGAGAAAAAACCCCTCACAATTTAAAAGGTCCTCAGAAGCATTATTTTCAATGATATGGCAGAGGTTTATCATTTCCATATAAATATTGTTCATCCAGATTGATAAGGAAGCAAATTAAAAAACTTAGTGATAAATTATAGCACATTTGGCTAGTAAGCATGAAAAATATTCACTATTACTAGAAATAAAATCCATTAAATAATAACCGTGGTGACAGATGTAGGTTTATCCATGGAAATAGATGCCTGTCGTGTAGATGTGGGCTATTGACCAGTTCCACATGCTACTGTTGGAAATGTAAATTTCCAACTTTTAAGGAAAGCCATTTGGCAATGAGTATTAAACACATGCCTTTTAAAATATTTTCTGATCCATTATTGCTACTTTGGGAAATCTATGCTGAGGTAGTGATTAGAAGTGTGGAATATACTCTATGCAAAAAGATATATTTTATAAGTTCTTTTTTTAAAGAAAAAATTAAGGAGCAATTTATGTGTCTAAGCAAAAATTAGGGAATATAAATGTGCATTATTATATAGGTATTCACATTATTAAAAAATGAAATATCCCCATGTCATAAAGTTAAATGCAAAGAGAAGAGAAAGTAACACACATATATTTGCTTTGTAATTAAGCAAAATATCTTGACCCAATAAAATAATACTCCTAGTTTTCCACCCTTGTTGTCTTATTTATTTGTTTTCTTTCACAATGTGTGTTAATATCCTTTGAGTTATTATGGCTGGCTTTGAACTTTGTGAGATGCTTTAGTTACCTTGATGGCCAAATAACTACAAAGACGTGGTTAATTTCAGGTTATGCCATAGCCATTTCAGTATGAAAAAGTAAAAGCTTCTTAAAATTTTTTTAATTTAAACTAAATTTTGCTTGAATACACATATACATATGCCTGTCGTTATTATACTACCATATTAAAAATATCCTGTTGACTTATTCTTACTTTGCTACATGTTTTTTCCAGCTCACCCTAGTGTCCAAAAGGTGGCGCTGGTATCCTCTGCATCAGACATGCCTGTTCACCCTCCGCGTACCTCAGAAATCTCGGTTCCTGCTGATCTGGATAAAACCATAACAGAACTAGCTGACTGGCTGGTATTGATTGACCAGATGCTGAAGTCCAACATCGTCACTGTTGGGGATGTGGAAGAGATCAATAGGACTGTTTCCCGAATGAAAGTAGGTGCATGGTCGAAGGGCTTGTGGGGGCGGCACCACGGCCCAGGTTCTACAAGATCTGCTTGGGTCCCCTTTGTTTATCCTCAACTCTGAAAGAACGAGGTTTAAAAAAAATCCATTATCTGCCAAACAGCCACCCCGGACTAACTGCAAAGATTGCAGCTTTTCAGACTTCATCTAAAGACTCAGTGTATTTTTAAACTCTAAAACTGATATCACGAAGCTAGGCATGTTGGTATAAATGCAAGCTGGTGTTCCATTTAATGCCCGGTGTGATGTAGGATAATTTCCCAGGGCTCTATTTCAGCTCATTTTTCATAATGAGCTCATTTCATTTCTGACTTTAGAAATAAGTATCCTAACCACAGTTTTATTATTGTACATATACCATCTAATATCAGTATGTAAAAATCTATTTCCATATTAAGTGTGCTAGACTCTGAGCTGTGTGTTTTAAAGGAAAAATGAAAAGAATATTTCAGATAGAAATAGGGAATGTAGGCAGGCATGGTGGCACACACCTGAAATTCCAGTGAGTGTATGAGACTGAGGCCAGGAGGATTGTGCGTTCAAAGCCAGCCTCAGTAGCTTAGCGAGGCCCTAAGCAACTCAGTGAGACCCTGTCTTAAAATAAAATATAAAAAAGGGCTGGGTCTATCGTTTTCATATAAAGATGTTTTAAGGAAGCAAATTTAAAAAACCTAGTGATGGATTATATCACATTTGGGGACGTGGCTCAGTGGTTAAGTGCCCCTAGGTTCCATCCCTCATACCCAAATGAAGAAAGGAAGGATGGAAGAAAAAGAAAGAAAAGAAAAGAAATAGGGAATTTACAATAAAATAATAAAACATCTATTGCTAAATGCTCAGTGTGTGCTGGGCATTTTTCTAAGCCTTTACATTGATCTCATTTGGTTCTCCTACAGTCCTGTGAGGTAGGTGCTGTTTTATTCCCACGTCCTTAATAATCCCCATCTGAAAGAGCCAGGGGCATTGAGTAACCCTCCAGAGAAAAGTTGCAATGACAAAGTCTAATCAAAAGTCCCAGTGCAGGGGCAGGCCACCTGTTAGGGGAGCCAGGGTGAGCAGAGGGTGGCTTCTGCAAGTGCTGGAAGGCAGGCTGTGGGATTTTGACATCTGAAGATAAGGTCAGTGACTTTCCAGGATAGGGAAAAGACAGGAGGCATGGGTTGGGGATGAGGAGCCTTTGGGTCAACATTTGATCAAGAAGGCGATATGGTGGGGGGTGCGGTGGGACAGGCAGCTCCAGTTCCCTTTGTGGAGGAGCTTGCAGGCTGCGCAGAGCCCTGTAGACTTTTCCTGTGAAAGCAGTTGGCACACATCTTTCCCCCACTGCCTTTTCTTTTCTGAAATGCAGCTGGGAACTGGTGATAACGATGCTTTGCTTCAGTAAGAGGATGAGGATGGATTGGAGGCAAGAGATGCTTAAACCAAGGGAAAGAGCCCTTGCCGAGGGGCTGAGAGGACGTGTTACAATTAGCAGAAATAAGAAGTAGGAGAAATGGGTATGAATGAAGGTCTGAGGGAAGTGGTTTTGGATTTGTTGTGTTGAGGGATCCTTATGTTGTTGCGAAGAAAGTGAACAACATTCGTGGAAACCTAGTCTGGGATCCAGGATCGGAAGTTGTTAGTAACCCACTTAGAAATAACATTTGTCACTGTAGAAGAGGTTGAAGTCCATAAAGCAAGTGGATTCATAAAGTGAAAAGCCCAGGAAAATCTTGTCACACTATTTGTACTTATTTTATAATTAAACCATACTTTCTGAATTCGTTAGCTTTTTGTCCAGATTTATCAGCAACAAGAGCTTCAGTCCATCGAGGAATACCGGTTTTCATGTCTAAGATGATTTAACTTAAAATTATTGTGATTAGCACTTTTCTAATAATGTCACCGTATCCCACAGGGGATGCTGTGTGTACACATGTCTGGTGCAGAAGAGGTGCACCAGGCTTCAGCAGCACTAACTGCTCATGTTCTTTAGAGGGATTTTCTTAGTCTGCTCAGACTTGATACGTCTTAATTGTCACTATCTTATTGTGGTGTGTGTGTGTGTGTGTGTGTGTGTGTGTGAAAGCTAAGGCACACAGAAGTAAGGCACCAGGTGGTTAGTGGAAGAGCTGAGATTTGAACCCAAGATCTCTGACTCTTCCTCTGCCTCATTGCTGATGCCTGCCTTAGTGGAGGCAAACGATGACGGTGACAACTTTGACATCACCAAACCAGTTTGCTTAGTTACTGTTCTCAATGTATCGCTTGTTGAAGTATCTTAATAATCATTTCTCTTAACAGATCACAAAAGCTGACTTAGAACAGCGCCATCCTCAGCTGGATTATGTTTTCACATTGGCACAGAACTTGAAAAACAAAACTTCCAGTTCAGATGTGAGAACAGCAATCACAGAAAAATGTAAGTTTTTTAAAGAATTGCATAGCGTCATCCACTTTTCCTGAAAACAAGTCTCTTTCTGTCTTTCACACACACATTTTCAAAGATTCTTCAACTAGGAGTTAATATTATTTGGTGTTTATTACTTTTTATTTATGAAAAATAAATATACCTCTTCTTTTTTTTTTAACTTTTTGTGAACATTGTCACAATTCCCTTATAATTCTTCAATGTATTAATATTAGTTTTAAGTAATTACACATTGGACTTTTTTTTCATAAGTGTTTTTCTTTTTTTTTTGGTGGTATTAGGGACTTATGCCAGGGCTTACCACTGAGCCTTATCCCCAGACCTTTTTTAATTTTTATTTTGAGGCAAGGTGTCTCTAAGTTTTCCAGGCTGGCCTTGAACTTGGGATCCTCCTGCCTTAGGTTTGTGCTACCACATCCTACAGAAGTCAGAAAAACCTAAAGGAATGAAAATCTGTTCTTTAGTTGTACTTTATTCACTAAAACTGGGTGTTGGTGTGTCGTTGAGCTCACTTCAAACTCATTGCACAGATGTCTGATGAGCAACTTCTGCGTGCCTGTGTGACTGTCACTAGTTTTGGAGGTTCTTTCTTCAAAACAAAATTAAACAACAAAAAAAGGGAACATACAAAACACCAGTGGAGATCCTCCTTTGGAGTTCACATTTGAGTTCCAAAGCGTCTTGAATTTGCGTGGCATACAGAACAAGGTCTAGACGCTTGGGGATTGTCACAATCTCCTCGTCTGTCACCTCTCCCGTCTATAACATTCTGTACTATATATACTCTTTCAAATATCCCGACATTTCCTGGTCTTCTTCCCTTTATTCAGGTTGTTCTTTTTCCTTCTGGCTTTTTTCTCCGGGTGAAATTTTACTCAGTTGCTAAAATGTCACCCCTTTGTGAAGTCTCTGCCACACTATTCTTGTTTTATAGCTTTAGTTCCTGCTGTGGCCTTATTCCTCATAACTGTAGACCTCAGAGCTACTTTAATTCTCTCTCCCTTCTAGAGAATGAATATTCACCTTTATAGCCCTTGGGCCTCCTGCAGGGCCCAATTCAAATTAGGTACTTAATAAATAAATATATGTGGCAGAATGTAAACTGGAAGAAGAAAGTCTAATTTTTCTGAAGGGGAGAAAGGCAGCTATTTGCATTAGCACGGGTGTGTGTTTTGAATTCAAAATAAATGTGGTAGCAACAAGGTTACTGTGGAGATGAGTTAGCAGAGAATTTGGGTGTGTGATGATATGGGCTGGTTTCCTTCTCCGGCTCTGTGTTGGATGATTGATCCTGCCTGTTGCGGGGGCTGTGGATGGTCCCATTTGTCCTCCCCTGGCAGGGACCCCCTCTGTTAATGACAAAGCCATCTCTGGTGGCTTTACTACCCTCTGATGTTTTCTTCAGTTATCTCTTTATCAAAACTTATTTTAAGGTTGATTTTATCCTTCTCCTGAATGTCTTCCCTTTCCCATTGAGTGCCTTCTTTTATTTTCTCTCTCTCTCTCTCTCTCTCTCTCTCTGTGTGTGTGTGTGTGTGCTGGGAGCCACAGCCAATTAATATGATGCATGGCATTTTTGATTGAAAGGTGATGCCAGCTAGCCATTGAGATGATATGATTATGTTAAAAATTACATTCATATGGATACCGGACTCCTGCTGCAGGACTCCTGGAGAGTTCCCATTGGTTGGGAAAGTACAATAGGAGGGAATTCCGGGGGAGGCGCTTGCGCTGGGGTTCCGGGAAGGAACCGGCGCGTGGGTGGATCGGGAATCTTCCCGGGCACAAACGTGGTATTGGCGGTTTTTTCAAATAAAGTTTGTTCCTGTTTGAGTGGCTCGTGATCTTGTGCCCAGCCAGACTGCGGCAACTGGTGGCCCGTACGGGGAAGGTGGGTCTGTGGAGGCGGCTGGCCCAATGGGGGTCGATAGCAGCCGCCCGCGACACTGATCCCGTCGCGGACCTTCGCCGCGCTCTGCCAGCGCCCGCCTCCACAGACCCACCTTCCCCGTACGGGCCACCAGTTGCCGCAGTCTGGCTGGGCACAAGATCACGAGTCACTCAAACAGGAACAAACTTTATTTGAAAAAACCGCCAATACCACGTTTGTGCCCGGGAAGATTCCCGATCCACCCACGCGGCGTTCCGCCGGTTCCTTCCCGGAACCCCAGCGCAAGCGCCTCCCCCGGAATTCCCTCCTATTGTACTTTCCCAACCAATGGGAACTCTCCAGGAGTCCCGCAGCAGGAGTCCGGTATCCATATGAATGTAATTTTTAACATAATCATATCATCTCAATGGCTAGCTGGCATCACCTTTCAATCAAAAATGCCATGCATCATATTAATTGGCTGTGGCTCCCAGCATGTGTGTGTGTGTGTGTGTGTGTGTGTGTGTGTGTGTAGGCTATGTAATCTTCACTATATAAAACACCCTCCTCAGCTGGAGTGTATCATCAACAGCAATCTGTGTTTAGCACTTACAGTGAATCAAATAATTTTCTTGTTTTTCATGGTAAACCTGTGATATTTACTGACACTTGATGTCTTATGTTTTGTTCAGTATTAAAATATTCTATTAGTCATAGAATTGGTCACAAGTACTTTATGTAATTTTCTTATGGAGAAGGAGAACATCATGATAGATTTGCTTCCCTTTCCTTATGTTAAAAACTTTAACATTTTTAAACTATGAAGGCAGCATTAAAAAAAGATAATCTTATTGAGCAATTTCTTATAAGTATGACACATAAGTCTAACTTTTGGCCTTCTGAACAACCTTAAGTTGACAGCTTTTATGGTTTGTTGTAGCCCTATACGATTCCAAGGATTTTACCAGAATGTTCTTTATAACTCAGCCGGAATGCTATCTTGTAGTTAGGTTCTTCTTGGGGCAGGTACTTAAAAGCTATAGTCTTTCAGGTGGTCTGTCAAGCATCATCTAGCTGTTTGTTTGAACCTTCTCTTTCCTATTGCCTGTGAGTTGTTTCTGGTATTCAGAGCTGCTGTTTACTGGTATTTTAGTTCGTGATTATGAACTGCCCCTGAAGACATTAATCAAAAGCTTAAATGTCTTTAGAGTTCTTGTTTCATAACTCCATGTTAAAAAGAACCAAGAGGAGCATAGGAGATGGCATCAGAGGAGAGGAGAGGAGAGGAGAAGAAAGGAGAGGTCAGGGAGAGACAGAAAGGGAGAACACGAGAAAGAGGAGTAGAAATAACTCAAAGGATGGGAGGTAAAGAGCCAGTGTTGAATTTTATGTTGAAGGTTCCTAGGTACATAGAACTTGAATCTTCTTTACTTTTAGTGTTTCTCTTGAACTTGAAAGTATAAGAATATTTACTTCCTTGGCCTGCCACAGTGGTGCACACCTGTAATCCCAACTACTTGGGCTGCTAAGGCAGGAGGATTGCAAATTTGAGGCCCACCTCAGCAATTTAGCAAGATCCTATCACAAAATAAATATAAAAACAGGTCTGCGATGTAGCTTAGTGGTAGAATACCCCCATACTCAATTCTCAGTACTCCATCCTTACATCCAATCAAACAGGTTTCATGCTACAATAAAAGAAAAAAAGTGAAAAATATTCTTAAATAGTTTGGTCTCTTTTAAAATCTCTTTGAAGGGTATCAAGTAACTATATCTGTGTCTTAATGGACTGCTAAACTCTACCTTATCAAACTGGGTTCTGTAAATACAACATTAAAAAGGGTATTTTTTTCTTCTTCTGCTTCCTTTTTTCTGTTTTATCAGCTAATACTAGTAGATATGTTTATTGTGAGATGTTTTGGTGCACTTCAAGTTGAGTTTAATCCAAAATTTTTCTTGAAGAATGGTTTCAGAAATTTTTCTATTAAAATCCAGTCATAGTGGCACATGCCTGTAGTCCTAGCAACTCAGGATGTGGAGACAGGAGGATTGCAAATTTGATGCCAGCCTCAGCACCATAGCAAGACCCTGACTCATTAAAAAATAAGAAATATGGGGCTGGGGCTGGGGCTCAGTTTTAGAGCGCTCTCCTAGCATGTGCGAGGCGCTGAGTTTGAGCCTCAGCACCACATTTAAAAAGATAAATAAATAAATAAAATAAAGATTTTTAAAAATAAGAAATATATATATACACACACATAAATGATTAATAGTAAGAAATATTTATGTGTGTGTATATATATATACATACACTATATATATATAGCATAGTGTGTCTGACATACATTATAGTTCCTTTCAAGTGTCTTTGTCAATTGCCCTCTTTTCCTTTTCTATCATAGACTTTTTAATGATCAATCAGGGATCAGTTGTTTTTTCCCTTTCCTGATAATTACTTTTGGGGACTACTCCTTATCTGTTTTCCCTAGTGGAAAAGGTAAAGAACCAGTGGGACAGCACCCAGCATGGGGTGGATCTGCGTCGGCAGCAGCTGGAGGACATGATTGTGGACAGTCTTCAGTGGGCTGACCACAGGGAGGAGACGGAGGAACTGATGAGAAAATATGAGGCTCGACTCTACATGCTCCAGCAAGCCCGGAGGGATCCGCTTTCCAAACAGATCTCTGATCATCAAGTAAGACTCATTGGCTATTGCTCAGCAGTGCCATTTCCTTAGACTTGCTTTTTCTATTTTTCTTAGGAGCCCGTCTTGATGTTTTCCTAAGTTCTTAGAATATATATTGAATTTATATGAAGCATTTGATCAGGAAGTTTTTCTGAATAATTTCTGGAAGCCTAACAAATAGATTTTTTTTTTTTTTTTTTTTGGCTAATGAAAAATCCTCACGAACCAACATCTAGAAAAAGAACATTTTGTAGGATCCCAGAATCCTCATTTTAGTTTCTTTCTTGCCTACCCCGGAGCTTATTTGTATTTGTAAAATTTCTTGAGGCTTTGATTTGAGTGCTACTGTGGGGAGCAAGTCAGTTAATAAGTAAGTTTAGTTTCTTTTAATACATTTATATCCACACTTATCAATATGTAGGTTCCACTGTTGATCAGTTTGATTAGAGTTGATAATAGTGAATACTTACTGTATTTTTAAAATGTTATTTTGAATTCTCTCTTACAATCACAGAAAATGTTCTTGAGTTGGAGGGTGTATTAGCTGTGAGGTTATATTTTGGTGGAACGTTTTATTTGCCCTTCAGGTAACTTCAGGTGAAAGTGCACATTGATGAAGAATGTAATAATAAAGACTGTGCGGGAAACAGAATCTAAAACCCGGAAGTATGTTTTTATTCTTCACAAGTGTAGACTTTCCATGGTTACAATTTAAAAAGCAAGTGGCCAGGGGGATTGGTTTCTGAATCATTTTCTGTGTTTATGACACCTGCTGATTATTTCTATCAAACAACTCAAAAGTAATAGCAAAGCCCTGCACCTTAAGTAGAGAAATACAGTAAAAAATAATACCCATGATTCAGTCATCCTATTTGGAACACAGTTGGCTCTTTGTGTCTGTGTGATTAGTATCCACAGATTCAATCAACCAGGGATTGTATGCTGTGTAGTTAGATCTGTGATGGTTGCATCTGTATTGAACATGTAAAAAAGTTTTTAAAAAGTCCTTGTAATTATTCCATAAACAATGCAGTATAATGATTATTTATATAGCATTTAAATGGTATTAGGGAATACAAGTAAAGTGTACAGGATATGCATAGATTTTGTGCAAGTACTGCACCATTTTATATCAAGGACTTGAGCATCTCTGTGAATTTTGATGTCCGTGGGAGGGGAAGGCTCTTGGAACTACTTTTCCACAGATACCAAGGGAGGTCTGTTTGCTTCTCTAATTAACAGTGTGGTTCATTTCTCTAGGCTGGATTTTTCTTCCAGTTGCTACAAAAATCCTTAGAGGATCATAGTTGTTACTCAGATTTCATGTGGAGATTCTTGTTTCAGAAACTTTCAGGGACAGAAAGTGTCAAGATACCACTGCCTGTGGATGTACTCAGTCTCAGTTTAGCTACCCAGGCAGATTCTCTGTAAACCTTGCTCACTGCTTGATCTATCCAAGCAATTAACTTTGTAAACACGTGCAGCGATCCAGGGGCAAGAGGCAGAAGAATTCCACCATTGTTGGTTCTTGCTGTTTCTCCAAGCACATACAGAGGAACTCTGTGTGTGTTCAATTCCTCTATGATGCACATTCCTGTAAGATTTAGATGTATAGCAGAAGGCATGAGAGGGACAGATGGTTTGAGGAAATAAAATATCTCAGAGAGGAAAATATAATCAATATCATCTGCCACATACCTGATTTCTTAGACATTTTCCATTTCTAGAATTCTTTTGGTTTAGCCTACATGCAAGAGTTTCTCCCCTAATTTGTTTTCTTCTTGTGATGTCTGTGTCTAACACATGTTAAAACACCCTTGGAAGCAGTGTTTGGGTAATGGTAATTGCTAAATGACCGGGTCTAACCATTATACTTGAACTCACACCTTAGATGTTGCTTCAAGAACTGGGTCCTGGCGATGGTGTCATCATGGCGTTTGATAATGTCCTGCAGAAACTGCTGGAGGAATATGGTAGTGATGACACAAGGAATGTGAAGGAAACTACTGAGTATCTGAAAACATCATGGATCAATCTAAAGCAAAGGTAATTCTATGACCCTGGCAATTGAATGCATAATGTTAAATTGAGAATTTGACTTTTTTTGGTTTTCTCATGGAAACAGCCCCCAAATTTGTAGCTACCAGAAGTACATTTCATTATTATTTTTATTTTTATAGTGTGATATGCTGAGTTGATATTATCATGCCTACTTAGTACAGAATGTGTATTTACTCAATATCTAGTTGAATTTCTACAATTCTGTTTTCCCTTGAATAAGCCTAAATCTTGTCAATGATTTTTCTGATTTCTCTCAGTATTATCTCAAATACATTTTGTAGTACTCTGGTAAGTAACAGATATTTACAGATGCCTCAGGGTAATAATAATTACAATGGTATAGTATTTGGCTGGGTCTCCTCAGTTGAAGATCAGATACCATGGATTCAACACTGGATTTCTGAATTGATTTATGTGATTTTAGGACTTTAATTCGCTTATTATCTTTTCTTTCTGGTTACTGACTAGTCAGTATATTTGGAATGGCTTGAAATAGAGTATGTCTTTAGAAGAGAGATTTTCCTGTCACTTGAACATCTAGGATGTGAGGAGCTGTAAACAGTAGTTAGCATATCTTCAAGATGCAAATTTATATTCATCAGTATAGAGTGTTGACTTTATGCATGGTCCTGGGAATGTCTGTGTCTAGGTGAAAAAAACGTGATTTCTCCAACGTCTTTATCTATTTAAATGCAACTTCCTGAAAATTAATTTGATATCAAATCACATTTATTTTGCAGTGAATAAAATTGATAGTGATCAGAGCACTTTATGGTATATATATTCCTGGTAATAAACTATGGCCAAGCATTTATTAAAGTTCGACATGGAGGAATTTTTATGCATTTCTTGAATGTTGTTTTCCGTTAGAATCTTTCAAGCAGTTCTGTAAATTCCAGAAGAGAATTATGAGGGAAGCACAGGAGCTTGAATGTGTTGCTGGACATATGTAGGACACTGGGGGACATGAGACTGGAGTGGCAAATACAGAGCTTCAAAAAGGTTAAAGAAGAGTGACTGTAATTTTGATCTTCCTAGCATGTTAGCATAATTTTTCTCTTTTATGATAACAGATTATTTGGATAGAGTTAGGATCCCGCAACTGAGGCAGGGAAAGCAGGTGAATTGAAAACAGCTTGAACCCTGAAATAATCCCTAAACGTATTTCATCTATGTTTTTCCAAAAATTCCATGTGCAAAGAGTTATGACTTTGTTTATGTTTTAAACAATACCAGAAAAAAAATTGATCACTTAGGAATGAGTGGGCTGCTTTATTTAGTACCTCCAGTTCTCTCTCTCTCTCTCTCTCTCTTTTTTTTTTTTTTTGGCTTTTACTTTGTAAATATTTTAAGACAGCCTACAGCAGTAGTGAGATTCGATGGAAGAAGCAATTAAAAATGAATTATATTCCAAGGTGATCTTTCATTTATCATAGCAGAGACAACCACATATTCCAAGTTTATCTTTGTTACAAGAAATCGTCCTTGCTCAGTATCTATTTGCAATTTTTTTTTGGGGGGGGGGAATAAGCACTTTTATTAATAATTGGACAAGATTCAGATATGTTATTAGTTATAAAGTCAGGAAAATAACAACAAAACTGTGGCTCACAGGATCCCCATGAGTGACAGCTAGGGTTTCTATATATTCAGAGTTTTCTGTTTTAAGCAGTAATATTTATATTATTAATTGTTTTAAATGGACATCTTTTTTGGAATATATAAATTTTTCCTTCTTAAAGTATGACAACCTCTATTAAGCTTCTTTCAAATTCTTGACTTTATTGTTTTTTAAAATTTCATTACATCAAGTGTGGAAAGATCATATTTGGCATAGAAAACACTTTGAAATTTTTAAAATTGTTGTTGCAGAGACAGAACTAAGGAACTTTAGCAGCTGTACATGAACCTACAGTTTATCTAAACCTGGTTTCTCAACCTTTCTCATTATGTCTTCTCTAAAACACCTTTTTAGAGCCCAGTCCCTTATGAAATTTCAATAGTGTGGTATCACGTGTATCCATATCTGTACTGGATAGTTGTGCTTTACATACATAAAAATAGGGCATTTTTTCTGTCCCTCCTCCCCCATGGCAAGAACTATTTCTCACCTCCTTTGAGACTATGTGGTCTAATCTCTCTCTCACTCAGAAAAGTTAAGCGGCATGCTCAGGTTCACCTAGAACAACCAAAATGGTATTTTTCCTCAAGTGAAAGGTGATAATAACTTCTGTGCTGGGTTCTGAAGCTTTGGTAGTAAATTTATTCAGGTTGCTATGCTTTGTGTGATTGTGTGCTTTACTTTTAGTTTGTAAATTTTATTGTGCACGTTCTCATCATCAGGCACTCTGCTCAGCTCTTCATATATTTTTTTCCTTTGATCCTCATAGTAACCACAGGGGGCAGGCAAGCATTTTCATCTGTGTTTTGTTGGTGAATTAACTGAAGCTCAGAGAAGGTAAAGATTACTGCAACTTACACAGCTCCTACTGGCAGAGCAGGAATTGGATTCAAGCCTTTTTGCATGTTCCACGAGGCTCATCTCATCTTTAGCAAGAATTTCATTTTTCTTCTTTGTTATCAGAATGTCATCGATTGCTGGTGACTGTTTTGTGTACCTGCCTCTCAGATCTGTGTGTGATTTGGCTTACTGGTTCTTATCTGGGTTGAGCTTAGAAACCAGATCAGATTAAAGATATGGGGGCCTCTTCTATGAATAATGTAACACTGTCTATTAGGTGGCCATTGTGCCCAGTCTAATGGCCTCTGAGAGGCCTTTTGCCAAGTCTCTCTTCTTATCTCCTCCCAGCCATATTCTGAATATACATCATTGTCGGTCTGATTCTGGAGGGGTGAAGGGTGATTATACATACACAAGGAGTAATGTTAGCAGAGCATTGTGTGTAAAGCTTAATATCATCTTTAAGGGAAATGTTTTATAGGAATTGATGCTGGTCTAAATAATTTGGCCATTCACAATTACAGGCCCACAATATCTTATCTACAATGCCCAAATCCCCAAAAGCTCTGATAACAGAAATCTTTGAATTGACATGAGACTATTTATTAGAGTCTTTATTTATTCATCCTGCTTAGGATGAATAGCCTTGTTCCTAGATGTACAAATATGAATGTGTTTGACTATTTCCCTGCTTGGGCTGATATGTAATATAGATACATCAATAATGATAGTTACCTATTGTACAAAAATTTATTAATTCTGATATTGAGTGACAGCTAGGGTTTCTATATATTAAGAGTTCTGATTAAATGATTGCTGGTATCTTGAGTTCTCTGAGCAGCGGCCTGTCTGTAAGTTTGAGAGTAATCTCCGTATTTTCACTAATGCTCTTTTTGACATTTTTCCCCCTTGCATCTCCTGATGCCAGTTAACCAATTATTTAAAGCATATTATGATGTGATAGTGTAGAATGTACTTCTACAAGGTGAATATCTCTTATCTGAAATGCTTGGGATCAGAAGTTTTTGATTTCGAATTTTTCCAGATTTTAGAATATTTGTATATATAATGATATATGTAGAGTTTGGGAAAGCAAATCTAAACATGAAACTAATTTATGCTTCAAATATACCTGAGAAGGTTGATAGTGTGGCCCTGTGGTTGTATTAGTCAGTTTTTTTTGTTTGTTTCTGTGACTGAAATATCTGACAAGAACAACTTAGAGGAGAACAAGTGTATTGGGGGCTGTTTCAGAGGTTCAGTCTCCAGTCAGTTGAATGCTTGCTCTGGGCCCCAGATCAGGCAAATATGGATGAAGGGCCCAGCAAAGGAGTCTTGTTCAGTTTATGGCTGGGTCAGGAAGTAGACAGCAGGAGGGGGGAAAGGGGCTATAGGGAGAGTGAATCCTTCCAGGGCAGTCCCCAGGAACCCCCTCTCCAACCATGCCCCATCTGCCTACAGTTATCTCCCAGTCAGTCCATTCAAACGAGCATGGACTGATGAGGTCACAGCTCTCATAGTCAACCATTTCACCTCTGACCATCCCTGAATTAACACTGGAGCTTTTGGGAGACATCCTGCATCCAAACTGTAACATGAGCTTTATACATATACTCTAAAGGTAATTCATGCAATATTTTAAGTAATTTTCTGTATGAAAAATTTAATGTAATGGTGGGGAATTTTCCACTTTTGGCATCCTATTGGCATTCAAAAGGTTTTAGATTTTGGAGTTTCAGATATTTGGATTCAGGATGCTCAATTGGATGCCTGATTTGTGTCTGAAAATTTAACTGTATATATAAACACTCCAGGGCTAAACTAACATTTTATATCCATGTATGTATATATGTGTACATTTATTTATGTTATACATACATACACAATTATCTATATTGAAGTATTATCAAGGAAATGAGACAGTATAAGTGTATGCTGTAATTTCTTTCTTTCTTCCTTTTTAAAAAATTTTGTGTCAGGGATTAAACTCAGGGTTGCTTAACTACTTGTCACATCCCTGGCCCTTTTTAAAATATTTTATTTTAGAGGGAAGAGAGGGAAGTTCTCACTGAATTGGTTAGGGTTTCACTGAGTCGTTGAGGCTGGCCTTGAACTCACGATCCTCCTGCCTTAGCCTCCTTAGCTGCTGGGATTACAAGCATGTGCTACTATAATTTCTTATGAATTACTAATTACTGTATATTTTTCTCCTTGTCCTTATCCCTGTGAAGTCATATTTTCCTTACCTACTTGAAGGCCCTTCTGGAATGGTACAAGTAGAATGGAGCATTCTGGGTGTGATCTCTTGACAACCTATGGTTGAAATCCCACTCCGTGCATTTACTATCTCTGTGGACCTTATTTCAACTCACTGAGTCTTATTTTCCCTTGTTGTAAAGAGGAGACCAGACCTAATGTGTGGGATTATTGTGAGATCAAAAGTTACACATAAAGTTCATGTTATATGGTTTATGATCAACAACTGGTTGCCTAAATTATCATGTGCCATCCTGGTTACCTTTGTCACCTGTCATCTGATGCACAGTACAATCTGTGGCTGACTTGGCAGAAGGCTGAGTCATTGTCAGTTGCTCATTTATAGTCATCTTGAATGATATCTACTTATATTAATGGTAAATCTTTATTACTGGATTTAATTTCTTAGGAAATGCAATTTTCTCAGTGAGATCATCACTGTTGTTGAATTTATGTTGCATTAAGTGTTTTCTGACAAAGCAGGGGTCCAACCATCTTGGGTTGGAAGGTGTAGAGGCTGGAGGTGTGCCTCAGGGGCAGAGTTCCTGCCTAGCACATGTAAGGCTTTGGGTTTTATATCCAGCACTGAAGAAAGAAAGAAAGAAAGAAAGCGAGGGGGCGGGGAGGGAGGGAGGAAGGAAGGGAGGGAGAAAAAAAGGTGCAGAGTTTTGAAAATTTACAATTATCATTGGCTGCCATAAATACAGTATAGATTGATCAGTGAAAGAACCTGAATTTCTAATTTTTAATTATGGCCAACTGGATGGGTGGAATGTACATAGTTTATAAGATTATATAAATGTTATGCATACTTAAGACTGAATTTGTAAAGTCCTTGGCTATTTTGAAAACAGGTTAAAATCCAAAAAATCTGAATTTACTTTCCATTGCATTCTTAAGTTATTCTGTTGCACGTTTTGAAGCTTGTTATTTCTGTGAGTACTTTTTCAGTAATGATTAATTATTGCCCTCCCAGATTAACAAAAAGTAAGCATTCTTCTCAGCACTTACCCATTGTTCAGTTTGGCCCACGCTTTTTAATAGCAGTCAGTAGAAGATGCTCATACTGGGATTATGCGTTACTGACCTTAGCCACGCTCCACCATTGAGCTCCTGGAATGAATGTGTTAATGCTTTAGCATCCATGGACTCAGGTAGAGTACAGGAGACCTGTCCACCCATAAAAGACCCGGAGATTTGGGTCAGTCAATTTGATTTATCCTCTCAGAAACTTACTTCTTTCCCTGAAGGTCACCTTTGTTTTTCAACCTGTTTCTTTTTTTTTTTTTTTTGTTTTTGCTAAGATTTTATTTTTAGTTATCCCTTTCAAACTGGGAAGTAAACTGGCCAAGAGAAGTGTAAAAATCATGCTCTTCTGAATTTTACTCTTGTTATTTAAAAAAAAAATACTTCAGGTACCATTGTATTGTCATTTAAAAAATATTACCAACAATGTCTTTGTGGTATTTTCCC
The DNA here is from genome assembly GCF_048772815.1 of Callospermophilus lateralis. Taxonomy (NCBI): domain Eukaryota; kingdom Metazoa; phylum Chordata; class Mammalia; order Rodentia; family Sciuridae; genus Callospermophilus; species Callospermophilus lateralis. The sequence continues at coordinate 23,727,166 of NC_135310.1, read as the reverse complement.
ATGAATATTCATCTTTTCATTTTGTAAATAAATATCAAACTGAAGCATGCAGATATTTTCTGAGTGCATTCAGTTGCCTGTCAAATAAATTAAGGGATTCATGCCCATAGTCTTTTTTTTTTCTTTCATTTGATTTTTCCCCCATTAATTATTAATCAGTCAATTAAAGGAGTATTTATTTAGCTTTTTGTTTGTTAACCTCTGTGATCAGTTGTCTGTGACCATAAATATACCAGTGCCTGCCCCGAGGAAGCTGATATTCTATAGGGGAACTATGCAGTAAATAAGAAATAAGCTATAATGAGGGGGATTGTTTGGTAGAGGAAAAAAGGAGGTGCTGTGTAAGAGAGGGGCTTATGTGGCTTCAGTAATATGTAGAAGAATAGGTCAGAAGGAGACGTTTGAGTTGCTTCTGAGAGTTAAGAGGGAACCATCTGAAGAAAGCTCCAGAGTAAACAACAACAAATACCAAAGTCAGGAGGCAGGAAAGAACATAGAATGCGGCCCAGTAAAAAGGACAGGCTTGAGATGTGGGAGGTGGGGCAGGCTGAGGGCACATCAGCAAGATGGGAAGAACATGATAGAGGGAAGACGTGCTTCAGAAGAAGAGGAGACTTTGGGGGATTAGATGTGTGGTTTGAGGAGTGGAAACCATGAAAGATGGAAATTCGTAAAAAGATGAATGCTGATATTAGTCACTGAATTGGGAAAGCTCTGGAGGTTTGGGGACAAAAATTCAAAAGTATAAAAAAAATGTGGGTTTTTTTTGACATTGTTGTGTGAAATGCCTGTTAGAGATCAAAATGTGTAGGTATTTTTGGATATATAAATGTGGAATTCCAATATTTTGACCTCAGATATGAATGAGGAATTGTCAGTGTTTACCTTGGATATTAAGGCTGTGTGATTGGATGAGATGACTAGGGACAAAGTAAAAGGATATAGAGGAAGATAGCACTGAATTACACCTGTGAGCTTGTAGGGATTGGACAGAAAGGGGGAAAGAGCAAAACGAATGGAGAGGGAGGGGAATTTCCAATGACAAAGAAAGAAATTCCAGGATTTTCAGGAGTAGAGGGAAGAGATTATTTCTAAGAGAAAATAGAGGAGAATATTTCTAAGGGAGAGTGATCCACTGTGTTGAATTAGGCTGGAGTAATGAGAAAAGATGACAGAGAACATCATTTGTGGAATTGTATACCTCGGAGATGCCTGCGAATTTTGGAAAAGCAAACTGAAGGAAGGGATCAGGTGAGAAGCAGACAGTGAGGGGAAGGCAAGGAAGTAGAAGCCATTTAGAGAAGGTTTTTGAGAAGAGAGAGATATTGGGTGATACCTAGAGGGGACTGACTCATTAAGAGAATTGATGCACCTTTCTTTTACAAGGGGATCTGCTGAGGTACTTTTGTAAGCTTCTAGGAAAGATCCAGTGGAGGAGAGGCTGGTGACTCAAGTCAGCGGGGGAAGGAAGTCTTTGTGGAGATATCAAAGTAGGATCTGGAGAACTGAGTTTGGTCAGACCTGGGATGCATTTTCCTTCACAACAGGAAAAAACAATGAGAAGATGACTACAGATGTACGTGGCCTGGAGCCTCAGTGGTGAGAAGATGAAAGCATCTCTGTGCACGGGCTGAACTTTCTTTGTGGTCCATGTAGCCATGTAGCATGCTGTCAATCAGGTTGGAGGTAGGGCTGAAGAAATTGAAAGGAAGACAATTATATGTACAATCAGAATCTTGGTGAATGGGACAGAGAGTTTCCTGGGGAGAAATTGATAGTTACTGGACAGTGATGAGTTCCAATTTGTGGTTTGTGATACATGTGAGGAGAAGATAATCTTTTCGAAGTATCCTTTAGTAATGTTCATCTACTCAAAAGCAAGTATAAAGAGTGCAAATAAAAGATGGAGAGAGAGAGAGAGAATAGGAGAGTGGAAAGTCTTTGGACAGGAGTAGAGATTGGGGTTGTATTTATAATGTGTCTAAGGTGTTTCTTTCTGTGGGTGAAGCAGTCCCTCATTAGAGTTTTGGCTTGGCAAACAGATCTCGAATTGGATTTCAGACTCCGCATACCCATTGAGGCAGTGAACACTCTTTATAACACATGAAGGTGACCCTAAACCTGGAGTTTACTATATAAATGTCTTGTGCTCCAAAACAGTAGAGTTTTGCCTGGAAAATGGAAGAACATTTGCCTTGGAATAGCACTTGAAAACAACTCCTCACGCTGAGACATAAAGCATCTAGGAACAAATGAAAACAAGAGCAACAAACTTTCATTACAAGTTGTCAGGGTGACTGATGGCCCCGAGGAAACCAGTTTCCGTGAATACAAGATACTGGATTTGATCTGAAAGACTGTAGGTTCAGAGAAGTCTGCTGATCATAGAGCAGGAGCTCTGGGGCATGATGGAAGAAGGGTTTGAGGGTTGGACTAGTACAGAGGGATAGAGTAGTATAGGAGGTACAGTCCAATATTGATTGACTAATCCAATGTCAGTAATGATCTAGCTGATAAAATAAATAGATGTGTTGAGATATAGCCTCTTACAAAAATTAGTCATAAATATTTATTTTCTGGCAATGAGAGCCCCAGAAAGAGTTATAGAAGGTGGAACAGGTGTCGTGGGATGGAAGTAGAGAAAGTGGCGGGCTCTTCTCTCTGCTTTCCAATTGCATAGCAGTAGTAGCTGAGGACGGAGTTTCCAAAAGTTCCATGGTGTGAATCCTAAGTATCTTGGTAATGACTCAACCTCTATCTAATGATGATTGGTCACTGAAAAACCACAGATCATTGAGAATATCTACAATGACTCATTGTTCACTTTGGTTGCATTTTCCCCATAGCATGCTTTAATATATTTATTGGAGAAATGTTATTCTATTTCCAAAAGAACAGAATTACTTTGTGAAGGTACCCATTGAAATGCTTGAAGAATGGTTTCATTGTAAGTTTTCTACCTGCCACTCAAACTACTAGGGCTACTCTTTTCCATTCTAAAAGAGATAAATATATTTAAATCTCATATCACTGTAAAGGTCACCTTTTAAATACACCAAAATTTAGCAATGCATAACTGTGGGTTTCTAAGATATTCTGTTTCCATTAAAATCTTTTTAAAAAGCCAGTTGTTTGTGTTCAAGTACTCTTTTGATCAATTATAAGCACATGCACACTTGATTAAATAATATATCTTGTAGCTTAAAATAGCAAATATTATTTAACATTTTTAAAATGACATTTTAAAAAGTCCATTTTGTGGGTAGTCATATTTTATGTTACACAAATGGCTATCGGCTATTTTATAGCCTATCATAGCTGATTTTATTACAGACATCTTTTTGAAAGCTAAGAGTTTACATTTTAAAAATCCTAGTTCCCTTTAGTATAAACTATTATAAATCTGTCACCCATGGATATCCATAAATCTTTTATGGGAAGCTACTTATACTTTTGTTTGGTACCATATTTTGCACCAAAGAATCCTATAATCCACTATTTCTTCTGTTTGAAGTAAAAATTATTTTGGCTAACAGTACCCAGGTAAACTTCACATGTATCTTTTAAGTTTTCAGCCTATCATTGTTCTTTGTGATTTATAGATTTTAAAAAGATTTACAAAAGCAATCTTCTCTGCCTTTGTCTTCTAGCCAAAAATTTCCTTAACTTAAAAAAGAAAAAAAATCATTTCTTTTCCTGTAGTCATGCTCCTTCCCCTCTATTCCCTCCTCATGTTTCTCAGGATTCCCTCCAGATCTTTTCTGGTCTTTCTTGAGCTATAGCAACCAGGACTGCTAAATAAATGTAAAATCCATGTTGAGATTATAGACTTGTGTGAGTTCAGTGATGGAAGTAGTCTTAGAAACTCTCCCTGTTAATGCTCCAACCGTTTGGCTGCATGGTGCTTATCTATTTCTATTGTAGCATTTAATTTATAAGCAGTGACTCTTAATGAAGCCGAATTTGAAGCTAGGGATGGGGGTGAGATGGAGGTTCTCTTCCAGCAGATTTTATCCTCTCTGTGACAGACTCTATGGTTTTAAAAAGTCCCCTAAGTCTTTTAGTGATCTAGTCCAATATTTTAAAGATGCAAATAAATAAATAAATAGAAATTGGGATTTGAAATTATTTATCCTATGCCATATAGCTAGGAAATGACAGAGGTGGTAGAATTAGGTTTTTCTTTTGTGAATGCAGTGTACAAGTAGCATTAAAGTTAATTTGTTGCCTGTGTGATAAAGTATGTATGCATAGCCCTGAAACTCTTAACTTTAATGTTTATTTATTTTTTGGGGGGTCTTAATGTTAGGATAAATTTCTTGAAAAAATTGGAAAAACATTCAGTATACCACATTGTAGCCTTGGATCTAATTTCTAAAAAAGAATAAATGAGGGGGTAGAGGGAACTAATACAATTGAACTATGTTCTATTAGAAATTTTATATAAATTACATTAATTTTAAAAGTCAGAAAACAAATGAACACATATACTCCTACTATGATTATAAACTCATGTGTGTTTGTGTGATGCTGGTATCTCATGGAAGGACTGTGCATGCTAAGCAAGCTCTGTAGAACTGAGCTATCCCCCTGTCCCTGATTATAAATTTTATAGTGAATATTCATTATAATAATTGGATTGCTAAAAATAGAATTTAGTTTCCAGAATATTCATTATTTTTAGTCATTGATTAAGTTCACAATAAAAAAAATCTGACACCTGGTATGTGTTCATTTAAAAACATTTTTCCAGTTATATTATTAAAGATATTGTTAAGTTGTACCACCATCTGACCCAGCAATCCCTCTTCTTGGTCTGTACCCAAAGGATTTAAAAACAGCATACTACAGGGACACAGCTACATCAATGTTTATAGCAGCACAATTCACAATAGCTAAACTGTGGAACCAACCTAGATGCCCTTCAATAGATGAATGGATTAAAAAAAAAAGTGGCATATAAATACAATGAAATACTACTCAGCAATAAAAGAGAATAAAATCATGGCATTTGCAAATAAATGGAGTTAGAGAAGATAATGCTAAGTAAAGTTAGTCAATCCCAAAAAGCCAAATGCCAAATGTTTTATCTGATATAAGGAGGCTGATTCATATTGGGGTAGGGAGGGGGAGATGGGAGGAATAGACGAACTCTACATAGGGAAGAGGATTGGGAGGGGAAGGGAGGGGGCATGGGGTTAGAAATGATGGAGGAATGTGATGGATATTGTTATCCAAAGTACACGTGTGAAGACACAAATTGGTATGAATATATTTTGTACATAACCAGAGATATGAAAAATTGTGCTCTATATGTGTAATAAGAATTGTAATGCATTCCACTGTCATAGATAAATTAAAAAACTAATTAAAAAAAGAAAAAAAATTATTAAGTTGCACATGTGCCTGCTATAAGCAAAATGAATATCTCAGTGTTTCATGAAATTCATATAGATGATTAGGGAAACTCTTCTTTATTGGGTGTTTACTATATCTTGATATGTTTATGTGTTTGGTTCTTCATTCTGTCCTTAAAATATTGCTGCAAAAGGAAGTATTAGTCCCATTTTTGTATTAGTTTATTTAATAAACCCTTGTTGAGTTGCTACTGTGAGCAGGCCCTTTAGGACCCAGGTGCATTAATGATTCAGAAGCTTCCAGCTGACAAGAAAACAGTCTCCTTCAGTCACAATCAGAGACATTAGGAAGCAGGCAGAAAAAATGGCCCCAAAGATGAGGGGATTATTCTGGACTGTCTGGCTGGGCCTGACCTCATCTGACAAATCCTTAAAAGTGAAGGAGGAGGCAGAGGGATTGGGTAAGAGAGAAGTGACGTAAGGGTTTCCCCCACCATTGTTGGTGTTGAAGATGGAGTCAGTGGCTAAGAGCCAAGGAATATGGCGGGCATTAGAAGCTGGAAGCCAGTAGGAAACAGATTCACCCTGAGAACCTCCAGGAGAGAAGAATGCAGCTCCTCCACCAGCAGTGTTAGACTCTAACCCATGGAAGATAGTAATATTTCTGTTGCTTTAAGCCACTAAGCTTGTGGTTATTTATTATAGCAGCATGGGAATCCTAATAGTCATGGTAAGTCATGGTGTGCTTTGAGAAAGGAACCATTAGTCTGGGAGGCATTTGCAGCAAATTCTGAAGGGTCTGTAGAAGTTAGTCAGGTGGAAAGGAGATGATTGAAAGCTGGAGGCCGGAAGTGGGGCAGGTTAAAATTACTAAAATGTAAAGTTCTGAAGGTGACAGAAGCAGTGACTTTTTAGATGATTTGTAATTGGTTCATTTTTGTAGATAATAATATGTGAGGCTTGAGTGATAATGATTCTTGGACAGGTAAGAAGGAGCTAGATCATGGAGGACCCTGTGTGCCAACAAGGCAGATTTCTCAAGCTTTCTTGGTAGTCGTGGTGGAGCCTTGGTGATCTAAAAACTCATATTCTTTTGCTTATGTAACCAATAAAGGAGACACGTCTTACAAAAAACTACAGAGTTGTTTTTCTAGCAGTTTCCTGCAAAGTGGATATTTTTAAAGGACTATCTCTTTTTCCACTGATGACCAGGAGACAATTTGACAGTCAGTTCCCTACTTTCTGGATTCATAACATCCCACTGGCCCCCCAGACTGTGTGACTGGCTGTTCTCTATCTGGTGGGCTCCTGACTGAGGCCAAGTGCTCATGGCCCTCTTAGCTTCCTTATCCTTTGAAGCATGACTTTGGGTTTTCCACCTTACCTGTTGGTCTCGTTCTTTACATTTGTTGAGTGTATAAAGGTCTTTTGTATATAGAATTCCCTTCCTGCATTTTTAGTTGTTCTTCAGTGTTTGCCTTCTTTTCTCTAGTCTGGGCATTCCTAGAGTTTAATAGAGCTAATCTGTGATGATCTATTTTTCCATTAGCGGTTGCAGCAGAACCTATGAATGTTCTTGAATAATAAAGGACTTTGTGGAAAGTGAAAATATCTGGCTTTACTAAACTTTACAATTACTGAATTTTATATATTGAACGTTCATAAGACAAAACATGCCTGTTCATGGTAGACTAATTGCATGTGTGTACTCCTTTAATTATTTGCTTTCTTGTACCTTTTTGGCATGGCCTTTATCTGGTTATTCTTAATACTATTTTCTGTTGGTGTTTAAAAATTGAAAATATATGGTACATGCCTATAATCCCAGCAGCTCGAGGGGCTGAGGTAGAAGGATTGTGAGTTCAAAGCCAGCCTCAGCAAAAGCGAGACACTACGCGACTCAGTGAGACACTGTCTCTAAATAAAATATAGAATAGGGTTGGGGATGTGGCTCAGTGTTTGAGTGCCCCCGAGTTCAATCTCTGGTACCTACCCCCCCAAAAAAAAATTGAAAATATGGGCAGGATTAGGGGAGAATAAACACCACCAAAAACAACCACTCAAATTATGGTGGGTGACTTATAAATTTTAAAAATTAAAGAAATATATGCATTTTATTACAAAATAATCAAAATGCATTGAAAGGGTTAAAACAAAATATGACGGTTATTTTCTCATAAAAGTTCCCCTCTTTTAGTTTCTTCTTTTGTCATTTATACCTTTTTCACATTCCAAATAAAATAAGTATGCTATTGTCTTTCAATACATTAATGTTAGACATTGTCTACTGTCATCCTATTTTGGTAAATATAAAGAAAATAGCTTTCTTGGGCTGGGGTTGTGGCTCAAAGGTAGAGCACTCGCCTAGCGTGTTTGAGGCACTGGGTTTGATCCTCAGCACCACATAAAAATAAAGGTATTGTGTCCATCTACAACTAAAAAAATATTTTTTTAAAAAAGAAAATAGCTTTCTTATGCTACTATTCTCTTCCTTTTGTCGCTGATTTTTTAGGTAATATTCCGTGTTGACATATTATTCTTGTTCAAACATTATTAGCAGCCACGCACTGAAGTTAGCTATAATTTTGTTTCCTCTCTGTTTGCTTTGTCTGAAATTAATAACGGCCTTGTTTTTTGTGTGCCTTGTTTTCTTTGCTCTTAGTGCTAATCCTTCTTACATTTTCCAATGACCTGTCAGTGTAATTTTCCACAAAGTCAATCACGTTAAGCAGTCTATCACTTCTAATTTTTTTTTATCTTGTTGACATCTCTTCGGCAGTCCTGGTGCTAGGCCTACTGCCTCGCCACCACACTGGGCATTCCCTTTGCTTTTCACCAAATATGGAATCTCTTTGTCCTGGATCTTGTGTGTGTGTTCTTTTTTTCCCCGTTAGTTATTTCCTCATTTTGTTGGAGTGTGTCCTTTGTATGTTTTGTCAAGTTAAAACAAGAGCATTCAGAGTGGCGATGACAGCCCTCATCTGCTCCAGTTTGAATTCACAAGCTCTCCTGTCTGACCATTAGCATGAGAGCCCCTTGCCTTCTCCAGGTGTTGGGTCTCTTCTTGCTTTTATGCTCCTCATGTCTTCCTTCTTCTGGATTTGCAAAGTGAGTTTGGTGGAAGACACTCTTCAAAAATGGTGTATCTGAGCAAAATATAAAGGCACATTATAAATAGGTGGCCATCATTCTATAAATATTTACTTTAATACTATTATAAGGATTCCAAAGAATATGGGGATGTGAAAAATCATTTCTGCCCAGAGTGAGCTTATAAAACAGTTGGACAGACAAGATCTAGATGAGAGTGTTTAAGTAAAATTAAGTGTGAAGTTAGATCAGAAATCAAGGGCTTTTCCAAGGAATATGTGATTAATTTCTGTATAAAGCAGAGTACTGAGTTTTATGGAAGGAAGAAAGAAAGGAAGGAAGGAAGGAAGGAAGGAAGAAAGGAAGGTAGGAAGGAAGGAAGGAAGAAAGGAAGGAAGGAAGGAAGGAAGGAAGAGTGGGAAGAGTGCTGACTCTAGTTGGGATGGAATATATTCTGGAAGAGGAGTTCTTTAATTCTTAAAGAATCGTAGGATTTTGTTAAGTGGAGAAGGTAGGAAGGACATTTTCATATGGATATGAAATTTTTATGTGGATGTAGTATCAAGAATATTCTAGAGGAAAAAAAGGTATACCACCCTGACCTTAACAGATTGTGGGAAAAACTCAGGGTTAAAGTTGGAAAAGTAAATTGTGGATAGATTATAGAGGACATTCTATTCCAGGTGTTATGGCTTGGATCTTTAATATTTCCTAAAAAGCTTGTGTATTAGGCAATGTAGGAATGTTCAGAGATGAAATGTTCTGCTTCATCTCAGGCCCAAGACAATGGAATTGACTGACCACAGATTGAACCTCTGGAACCATGAGCCCCAGGTGAACTTTTCTTTCGTTAAGTTGTTCTTGTCAGGTGTTTTGGTCACAAGTAAAGCCATTTAAACTTATTTTGCAGTCAGTGAAACACTCTCAGAAGTTTTTTAGTAAGCAAATGGTGGGATGAGGTTGATGACATTCCAGAATGTCACCTAAATGAAATCATAACATGAAGTCTTATGTCCAGCTTCTTGCACTTAAAATGCATTTAAGATCCCATCCATGTTGTTGCCACATATCAGTAGTTTATTTTTGTTAGGGAGTCGTATTTCAGTGCATGTATATATCACACTCTAAAATAATCAGTTCATATTTGGGTTGTTTCCAGTTTTAGGTCATTATGTATAAAACTGCTGTAAACATTTGCATACAGGTTTTGTGCGGACATATGTTTTCATTTCTTTTGGGTAAATACCTGGAGGTAGGATTGCTAGATAGCATTATAAGTGAGTGGTTAGCTTTATGACACACTGCCAACAGTTTTTCAAATGGCTGTACAACATTCCATTCTTATTTGCAATAATGGGAGTTGCAGTATCTCCATGTTCTGTCCAGTGTTTCATATAGTCATTGTCTTTTTTTTTTTTTTTTTTTTTAAGCACTGGGGAAGTAACCTAGGGATGCCCTACCACTGAGCTACATCTCCAACCTTTTTAATGTTTTGTTGTTGAGACAGGTTCTTGCTAAGTTGCTTAGGGCTTCACTAAGTTGCTGAGGCTAGCCTCAAACTTAGCTTCCTGCCTCAGCCTCCCGAGTTACTGGCATTACAGGTGTATTCCACATCCAGCGGATACAGTCATTTTCTTGAAGTCATTTGAATCTCTAGTGATCTCATGGTGGTTTGAATATACATACCTCTAATTATCAAAGATGCAAAGCATCTTTCCATGTGCTTATTTATCATCTACATATCTTCTATAGTGATTTATCAGTTTAAGTCTTTTACTCATTTTTAAAAGAATGTGTTTATTGATGTGTTAAAAGTATACTTGTTCATTACAAATTCAAAAATACAGAAAAATACAAATAGGAAAGGAAGCCACCTTAATTCCAAGTATCCAGAAATAACCACTTTAATATTAATATTCCAGACATTTCACCCTTTTTGTATATAAACTGATAAAAGGACAGGCAGGTGGGTAGATGATAAATGGATGGATGACTAGATGGACAGATGGAAAATTTTATGTAAATGAGATCATACTTGATATGTTGTTTTTTATTGTAAAATAATTCACATTACATAAAACTCATCCATAAAAGCATACAATTTCACTGTTTTTAAGTATTTCCACCACTTTTTTAAAGTTATTTTTTATTTATATATGACAGTGGAATGCATTACAATTCTTATTACACCTATAGAGCATTTCCATCACTTTTAATTTCAGAAAAGCTCTCATCCCAAAGAGAAATTCCATATTCATTAAATGTCAATTTTCATTGCCCCCCACTCTTCAGTCTTACACAACAAGTAACCTACTCTTTCTCTCTATGGATTTACCTGTTTTGGAAACTTCATATGAATGGAATCCTTTTGTGTCTGACTTCCTTCACTTAACATGCTTTCAAAGGTTGTCTTGTAGCATGTATCACTATTTCATTCCTTTTTATGACCGACTAATATTTCAGGTATTGGTATATCACATTGTATTTATCAAGTCTTCCTGCAACTGATTAACTATTTGACAATTGTAAATAATGCTGCCATAAATGTTTTTGTGTGGTGTTTTCTATTTCTTGGCTTGAAATACCTAGAAGTGTTGTTCAGTTTTTATATTGAGTTGTCTGGTCATTATGGAGCTCTTAGGTATATAAAGTTTTAAATTGTGAACTTGCAGGTGTATGTATTTTTTTTTTTAATTCAGGTAACCCTAGTCATTTTACTTTTGATGTAAACATAACGAAGGGTTTATAATGGCTTGATTATCCAGTGTATTCCAAATATTGTTAAATCAACTTATTGATTTCATGATTATAATGATGATGAGGATGATGATGATTAATGTTAACATTTTCAGTGGGTCAAGCCCAGGGTCTCAGGCACAGTAGGTAAATTCTCTGCCACTGAGCTATACTCTGGGCTGTATATATTAATGCATTTTTTTAATCTTAAATATTTCTTCAGATTTTACTCCTTCCTAGAATTTCTAGTCACTGATTGCTTGAGAATTTATTCATATTGCCTTCTCGGTAGAGCCATCATACTAAGGTATTGACCTAAGTCTTTAGGGGAGAACTTTAATGCTCAAATATGAGAATAAATGTAGTCATAATCATTTTATGAAATGGATATTATTTTGTTAATATCTATATATCCCTTCTCATTTCTCACAATTGACATGATTTTTTTAGTAAGAAATATTATAGATATAAGTATAAATAAATACCCCAGTTACATTTGGTGACTTAAATAAAGGTGCCTTGGTGGCTGTCTGTCAATTTTTTATTTAGGGTGTGCATGATGTAGAGTGGCACCCTGTAAGTAACGGAGCCGTGCCTGTCATGCTGTTTCTTTCAGCATTGCTGATAGACAGAGTGCCTTGGAGGCTGAGCTGAGGACAGTGCAGGCCTCTCGCAGAGATCTGGAGAACTTTCTAAAGTGGGTCCAAGAAGCAGAAACCACCTTGAATGTGCTTGCGGATGCCTCTCAGCGGGAGAATGCTCTGCAGGACGGGGTCTTGGCCAGGGAACTCAAACAGCAGATGCAGGTAAGTGTGTGGAAACCACACTAGGATTTTTGTTTATGCTGTGCTCTCTGGATTCATCTGCATGCAGAGTTATTACTGTTAAAAGGTGAGGCTTTCACCTTCTTCAGTTATGAAATCCATGTTCCCCTGTGAATAATTGGTTTCTGGAAACAAGATCTATAAAGTGCTTTTACCTAATATTGGGAGGGGGGAACTCCCTGTTTTAAAGAAGTAATAATTGTTTATTTAGAGGTAGAGCCTCAATGCTCTTCTGTTTTCTGTCACTTTAAGCTCTATTGGAGTTAGCTTTATTGAATCCTAAATTATAAGGGCATTTTCCCTTAATATGAAATAGTTTCTTTCCCCATTCATTATAAATACTTAATATAAAAGCTGCAAAAGCCCTATGGCTTGGTTTACAACTCAGGCTATTAGGCTTGAAGGTATTATTTTTATGTCTTTACCTTGATAGCTATGATTGCATATGCAGTCTGAGGTTCACATTTTTCTTCTACAAGAAATGTTCTAATGTAAACTCTTTTCTTTAAACAAGTTTTCTGAGAAATCTAATGAAGCCCATCTGAATCTGTTTTCCACCCCAAGTCCTGCTGCTTCTGTGCCCTTGAACCTCTCATTTTATGCGAGTTGACCTCTTCTTGCCAATCACATAGGCCTTCTCACTTTGAAATTAATTCAAAACCTATGTCAGCAGGGAATTCTCCTTGTCTAGTATAGCTTTACACCTGGTGGCCTCTTTATGCCATGGCAGTCACACATCAGTTTGACAATTATAATTTCTGATATGCTGGTGAATATATGTTCTATTGTCGTTTGATGCATATGTCCACCTGTCTCCAGTTAATCACATGGTTCTTCAAGGACAGCAATGGATGCTATTCCATGTTGTTACGCATAGAGTGCTCTGTTCAAATTTACTATTGAAGATGGTATTTGAATCAGCTGTTGGGAACTCTTTTCCCTGGACATATTCAAAAGATTGTTTTTTTAAAAAAGTTAGTGAATATATGGATCTGGATAAAGGGTCTAAAGACTTTGTTTGAACTCTTCTTATTCTTATACTTTCTAAGTTTGAAATCATTTTCATTAAAAAATTTACAGAATTTTTAAAAAGAAACTTTTTTGGTACAGGTTTATATATAGCTTGTTCCCATGCATAAAGACTCTTACTGTGTTTAACGGTTGAGTTTTTAAGATTAATTTAGTGAAAATCTGTTGACTTACATTACATTTAATTTCTTATTCACACAATATATTTGTGACTTGGTAATGAGAATAACCAGGCAAGTATTGAAATTAAATGGGTTCTTTTGTCTCACCCACTGGAGTCTCATAAGGTCACTATTAATGTTAATTGATACAGTATTTTGCAATCATCTGGATGTTAGAGGTAACAGAGGGTTGTCAATGTGGGTAGATGATTATTTTTTTATGATTTAAACAACAATAAGCCTGATCTATAAATGCTTATGTATATATTTTAATTTGTATGATGGTTCTTACTTCAACATATTTAGACTATGCACTTGAGTAGGTAACAGTTTATAGGCAGGGAACAGAGGAGGCTTAAAATGAACTTGATAATGAGTACCAGCAAAACACAGGTCTGCTGGAGAGTTTAATGTTGTTTTCTGATACATTTTGTCTTATTCTAACCATAGCCCAAGCTCCTTTCAATATTTAATGAATATTCAAACTATGGTAGAAATAAATTTAAATAGAAATGTTTAAAATCTTTTAAATAAAAATAACTAAGCACAGGATTACTTGTCTTAGAGCAAATAGCAAGAAGAGAAAAGGCTGCTGACTAAAGCACTAAAATATAATGTATATAGTAATTGTTTTTCAGAAATAATGGTGCTAATATTGTCTGCTTAGGTTCATAGGAAGTATTAAAAAGTGCGTTTTCAGGGCTGGGGTTGTGACTCAGTGGTAGAGTGCTCACCTAGCATGTGTGAGGCCCTGGGTTCGATCTTCATCACCACTTAAAAAAATAAATAAATGGAATAAAGATATTGTGTCCAACTATAACTAAAAAAATAAACATTAAAAAAAGTACATTTTCAGGAGCCTACTTAAATCTGTTTATCTGAAGGTAAGAATGTGCATTTGTTATGTTTAGGAAGTTTCACATTAGGGTAATTTGTAGGATTTTTTTTCCTCCCTTGCTTCTTTACTAAATGCTCTTAATTTGAAAGCATTCTCTTCATTTTGTTTAAAAAAAAAAAAAAAACATATTCTGTGAGTTCACTTTCAGCACCTTATTGGTAGGTGATCTTTAGAGACTTAGTATCTTTGGCTGAGTATTTTTGAGGCAAGAGAATTTTAATTTTCCTATGGGCTTACACAGTAATGATGCTCATTTGTGTGAGTGATTTAAAATAGCAACTTGTTTGGAAATGAAAGATTTGTGTTGAATAAACAAATGTGCAAAACCACTGGAAGTCTTAAATTTTTTGGAGGCGCGGTGGTGGTAGTGGGCCATCTCCATAGGCACTGTGCAAGATGGAGGGACCTTGAAGGAGTTGTGCTCCATGCACAGAGCTGGTTAGACTGTTTATGTTTGCTTCATGTCTTGTGGTTGTATTTTGTGAAGATGAAATTTATTTTGTATTCCATCCAAAGTGAATCTTGGTTCAGCTTTGATAGTTTGGAAACACAGTGGAACACAAAGATGAATTTCTGGATGTGTGTATACTGCCTGCCATTTTTTGTCAAGGGATACATGGTGATGGATTTATGTTCCAACACAAGACCTCAGCAGAGGCATGTTGGCAGGAGAAAAGCAGATCCTTTGGTGACTGAGAACTGAGCAGCCTAGACCATAAAGGGCCTTGCATACCTGGTTAAGGCGTTTATACTTCAACCTGGTGGCCGTGGGGAGAAGTTGACAAGGATAGTAAGCCAGACATGAATGTCTTATGACTTCTCTTTTATAGGAATCTAGCTAATGGCATTATGAGGAATGGATTTGCACCAGGAAAAAACAACAATTGTCAGAATACATAACTCTCCAGGCCACGGGTGAGAAGGACCAGGAGAGAGGAGGTGGTAGAGGGAGTGGAGATACATGCCTTGGCAGTATGGGTCAACTGAGTCGGGGAGTATTAAAGTCAAGGAAGAAGGCCTTGTGGTAGTAGAGCCTGAGGCAGGGAACACGGGAAAATTCCAGGACTGGGTGCAAGTTAGTAGGGAAAATGAAGGGATGGCAAATTCCAGTATGACTATATTGCAGTGAGGCACTTGAGTGACATCTAGGAAGAGCTGCCTGGGACTCAACTGTTACTGTGACTCTGCATCCCAATGAGAGAATTTGGCCCAAATTTGAGAAACTATTATTTATTTATTACTTCCATGTGAAAACCTGTATTGGCTTACCTATTAGTTTATTAATTAAGATACATTTAAATTTTCATGGCCAGCAGTCCAGGACGTGATTTTAATTATATATTTTTAATTTAAGCTTTGTATTTTAGCAGTACCAATTAATTGAGATGTTCTGAGTCTTTCCTGGGTGACATTTTGAGGCCATGAGGCCTTTCTGGAGTGGTATAATAGGTGGCTGGTTTTGCTCTGTAACTATTTGTGTTTTAGGATTATTACATTTTCATCTCCTAGTTTGCTTTTAGCCCAGTTTTTATCCTTGTGTTCCACTGGTGCAGACTTTGTAGCTTATTTTGGATCTTTCTCCATATCTAACCTCATATCCCGCACTGTGTTTTGGGAGTAAATACTTCTCTCCTGGGAATTCACCTGCTGGTTCTGGAATGGTAGTTATACTGGTCAATCATTCCTAATCCAAAAATCTGAAGTCCAAACACTCCAAACTCTGAAAGTTTTTGAGTGCTGACTTTATGCCACAAATGGAAAATGACACACCATGAAAGTTTGTTCCATGTACAAAATTGTTAATATATTGTACAGAATTACAATCTGGCTATGTGGATAAGGCACATGTGAAGCATAAAAGAATTTTGTTTAGACTTGGGTCTCATTCCCAGGATGTCTCTTTATATATTTGCAATTACTTCATCCCCAAATCTGAGAAAGCTGAAATCCAAAATACTTCTGGACCTGAGCATTTCAGATTAGGGATAGTCAACCTGTAACTTCCTATTTTTCTCAGCAACCTTATTGGTTATAATTCTCATACTATGTAGTCTACTTTACAATTCAGTTGTTTTTAGCATATGCACAGTTATGCGACCATCACCAACATCAACTTAGGACATTTTTATCACCTCCACTGACAATCTTTTTCTCTTTAGCTATCGATCCCTTATTCCATCCCACCATTCCTTTCCCTCCACCCTAAGTAATTACTAATTTATCTGTTTGCCTACGAACTTAACATTTTATTTTGTGGACTTACTATTTTACATTATGACAACACATTCTGTTTTGGGCTTTAACAAATTCCATTGATACTGTTAGCCTCACCAGAGGGAGGCAGTATAGAATCTCAGTAGAAATTTGCAGGAGTGAATACATACCAGCAATAGGCCACAAGATACTTCTTGATAAACACAATCCTGTAAGACCCAGTGTAGGACTTTAAGTCATTCTAACATGAAGGACTGAGGACACAGATGAAGTAAAAGAAGAGAAAGAAATATTTGAAAACCCAGCATTTCTTTAACAGAATCATGACAACATTGGAGAGGTGGTACTTCAGCACTGCCCAGGTTATTAGTCTGAGCAGGATTCTGATGGGAAACATCTGGGTTCTATTTCTGGCTGTGCTCTTTGACCCAGTCATTTAATCATCTTGGGTTAATCTGCTCATCTCTTAATGGCACTTTCCCCCAATTGATGTTGTAATGCTATTCAAGCTGCAGTAGAAAATGTGTCTCAAATATGTATATAACACACATAAAATACCCCAAAATTCTGTCCTGGCTCTTTGTATGATATAATTGTGGTCTTATATTTTCTATTCATAAAATTAGAACAGCTTTATGGCAAATAAAATGAGATCATGAAGATGCTGTCAAAGGGGAAATGTGGGAATTTGGAAAGCTCAGTAGTCAATTAGACTTTTTTAGAATTATTATTCACTTTGCTGTTTAATTAGATGAATCCTAACCTATTCCGTTTCTAATGGGGGCTTTCCTCCTAGGCAGTCATGTGGGAGCCAGTGTGGGATGGCTCTGCATCTAAGGTATCTTAGGTAAAGCCACGTACTCCTTGCAAATATGTCTTGTTTTTAGATGGTGTTGTGCTGAGACCTGTATAGAGGCGATTTATTGGCACTTAATATACACAAGCGCAATCCTTCGAGTCAGGTACCCCTCTGCTCTTCTCAAGATTTCAAACAGGATCTGCTGTTCACTCATTCCACAAGCACAGCCTGAGCTGCATTGAGTCAGTAGTGCACGCATCCCTCTTTAGAGTGCCAGAGTGAATGCCACTCTGCCTCCTTCTATAAACCAGCTCCCAGGCATGCACCGTGGTGGTGGTGGCGGCGATGTGTTGAATCTCTGTTCCCTGGGGATGTCTGCTTTGTATCTGCGGCTTTAATGTTTCACTTAATATCCTCTTTGGCTACTGAGCGCACTCCTCCCCAGCAGCCGGCAGCGCTTGGCTGCCCGACAACTTGCTTCATTTCTGGCCACGCTGGGCTGAGCAAGTCCTGGCTGTGAGCATCTGCTGGGGGGCCGTCTGGGTGGCTTTTGTCTGTGTTTTTCAAATTGAAAAGAAGTTGAAGGAATACCAGCCTTGTTTCCCCCAGAACCTAAACCCCCGTATCTTTCAAATGCATTCCTGGAAACGAGCATGCTCAGAGAACTGGCAAATCATTGTCCAGTGACCGGGAGGAAATGATCGGTGCTCTTCATTTATAATGCAAATTCTGAGGTGTCTCCAGAAGTGTGGTAAACTTAAAATGATGGCTGTGGTGAGAACGTCTCTGCAGAAAGTTGTGGTTTTGTTGCATCGTTTACAAAGGATGGCAGTTTCTTCTCCTCGGTATCAGAAGCTCTGTAAGGTAACTGAGTGATTGAAAACAGGGATCTTGGGTGCTGACAATTCTACCGTTTCTTGGGCTTGCACAACTAATTTTTCAGGTTCTCATCAAGGCAAGATTCCCTTTCTTAGTAACTGACTGTAAAAAGCTGTTAAGATGAATTGCTTAATTAAATTTTGTTAAGACTCTGAAACAAGAACTGTTTCAGTACATATTTAATTTTGCAGTTGACACAATCTTGTCTTCTGAGATGGACTAGTGAACTGTTTGGAGAAAATATGGCCAAACTATATTCGTTAAGACCTGTTACCTCTGGGGTACTTTGCAGGGTCTTGATATTGAACTGCACATTAATCTTGGGCAAACTTCAAAAAGATTAAAAGACCAGCTTAAAATAATCTTTCAATAGATTGCTTAAAAATGTCCATCTTTTTGTAGCTATTTTTTTTTCAATTTAGAAAATTAAAACACATTTAAAAATAGGCTAAGACCCATTATGAAACATCACCTGTATTTTGGGGATCTCCATGTTACAGTTAAACTTGAACTTGATTTCATTTGGACAGGTGGATTATGTAGAGTTTTTGGAGGCAACTTGTTTGACAGTTATAAATTTCCAATACTACGTCAGAAGTCAGTACTACTAAAGATAAACCATTGAACCAGCTCCTGTATTTTTTTAAAGTTAGCTATTATATTTTTATTATAGTTTTATGTCATTGGTCATAGTGTATCATTACTTTTGTCAATAATTAGGTAATCTGATATAAAAGGAGAAGATTCTAACAGGAATGTTGAGGCAATTTGTAGACCACTGAGTACATATCCTTTCTTCCTGCCAGATTCTTCGTACCATTCTTAAGAACCTATCTTGTTGCTCTGCTAGCTGGCCATACTCATTTGTAATTAGAAAAACTACCTCCCAGGCAGTAGTATTTTTCTGATAATACAAAATATGACCTGCCTAAGCACCTAAGCTGTGCTTATTATATGGCAGTGGACTCGGGGGGAAGCAGTATTGTATTGACTTTATCATAATAATATCTTTTTATTTTGTATTTTGGATAATTAAATATATTTCATTTGGAAATACTTCTTTAAAAAAGTTTTAGGAGACAGATTAAGATAATGGGACATGCTTTACAGGAATAATTGGAAATGTTTTCATTTATATAAGTCATTTCAGAGATTGCCACTTATTAATTTGGTTGTAAAAGTTTGTAACTAATTATTTCAATGTGTCATGCTTTTATCCACTTTCAATAATCAATGTATTCTGGTAAAACATTTTCATGAAGAGGCAGTTTTAGTAACAGAGAAGAAAAATTCACTCACTAATAATGTTGTTGTTTTCTTCTTTTTAACTACTAGTATGAATATAGAAAACATTTCTTTATAAAGCTAGGTCATTTTTCTCATCCATTTGTAAGAGCACTTCCACAAAATCAGAGATTATTTTTTCAAGTCATGTGACCAGGGTATTAAATTAAATCTAAGCATGAAGCAGAAGTCAAGTGCTAAGGAAAGTTGCTAATTAGTTTCTAATTAGACCCCCATATAAGCACAAGTTAAGTTACTGAAGTCATTGGGTAAGTTACCTCCCATCAGAAGTACTCTTAAGGAAGACTTCTTGAGATTCATAATGGCCTAAAGATGCCATTAAAATTTAAATCTTTAGAGTAAATACTACTTTTTACTTTTATGAAATTTGAATTTTTATTATTTGCAGTTGAAATGTTATCTTTCATATATTTTCACATATGGGAGATTAATTACTCAGGTAATGAGATGAGAAATGCACAATTCCAGCACTTTCCAGCAGGTGTCAATGTAAGGCAATGATATATGAAATTTTGGCTAAAGAACTGAAAATCCAGATTAGGAAGTGGCACCATTACCATGAAATCAATGAGCTAGTAGCAAGTTTATTTTATTTGCCTGGTTATATTTTGAAAATTGATCTTAGTTATTGAACTATATCAATTAGTCTGACATAAATGAAAATTTTAGTTGCAGAATTGCATATTAATTGACATTTGCCATCTCATAAGTATCACATAAGTATCCGTACCAACTAAAAATAGTTAATTGTATTTTAATAATCAGTACTTCATGAATGGTACCTAAAATTCTAAATGGGTTTTGGTACTCAGTTGCTTTAGGACACTATACTTCTTTCCCCCTTAAATTGTAAAGGCTATCATGACTGTCTCTCCCTATACCTCCTACATTCTCTAAATTTGGTTTCTTACTAAGGGACTTCTATAAATTTCAGCATTTTGCCATAAAAATATAGAGGCAGCCCATTGTAAATATATTTATAGACCGAAATGAATGAGAAAAAAAATCACATAATTTAAGAGGAATGACTATTTTAAATTCATGTTGGCATTCCAAAATCTAGAGTCTGTTAATATTCGTATCTCCTTTTGCATTCCTCTGTAGGATCTCTCTTTTTACATATGATGTGGAATTCCTGTTATATATCAGACTTTTTTCCTCAGTGGCACCTCATCTTTCTTTGCTTGTTTTAATACGTCTCTGGACTGTCAGCTGATAGTTTATGGGTTATGCAACTGGAAATTTGTGTACAATATTCTCATTTTGTGTCGTTCCCCCCCCCCCCCCCCCGCTTCTTTCAAAGAGGGCGAAGGAAGACAAGAGACAGTTGGGAAATTCACATCTCTGAGAGATTAAAGGTGCTCCCCCGACCCCTTACAATCTATTTACAGGTTCCTTTTTATTTTTTGCCTTTAAGAATATTTCTTCCTGGTAACACATTTCACAAAATTCGAGCAGGAAACTGAAGCAGAAGTGCTGTTTATATAGAGATATAATTAGCAGCATCAAAATGCCCTGATGACCTAAAATCACCTTATACTGGAGGCTGATTTTTCAAGATTTGGTCTTGATTGCTTACTTCCTTTAAAATATTAATGATTCTAAATTTTCTTATCCTGTTAGAGCACAGTAAAAGCAAAGCTGAATGTAAGTGAATTAAAAAAATAATATTGACTTTAATTTGTTTTCATTGTTTTGTGATCATTTGGTGATGTTTGCTATCATTAAGTCTTTGGAGTAAAGGCTGATGGAGTTTATGTTGAGTCAGAAAGGAGTTGTATTTGTTCTTTTGTTTTTTTCTTCTACTGCCAATTTTCACAAAATATTTCATAATTGAGAACATAGTGAAAGCAGATTCTCATAGAGTAGGATATGAACCATGATAGACAAATGAGAAAATTTTAAAAAGTGTTAATTTAGCAGTTATTGAGTTTTTCATGATTTAAGCATTTAAAAATTTTTGATTTGTGCAATACAACTTCTATTACCTGCATATGTATGTAATTTACTTTAGCTTAACTTGTTTGGGTTGTCTCCAAAATTTTGATTATGTAGTTCTATCAGCAAAAATATTTTAAATGTATAGATATACATTCATTTAAAAATATACACATATGCCATGATAAAATCATAGGTTAAACATCAGTGGAGTGCAATTTTGTTCTTGCTTTCTACTGTTAACTTCTTGCACCCCAGCCTGGCGGCATTCTTCTTTTCGTATGGCATGCACACACCACTTTGGTGACAACTGGTTTGTACAACAGAGTGAAACTGTGGCTGTTCCTCACCTGTCCTTTTGGGGGGCTCAGGCTTTTAGGATGATGCTGATCTCAAAGTCATCTCTGGAGAACCATGTTTTCTGTGGCATCAGAGCAGCTGCCATCGAGTACTCTATGAAAAGTAGAGAGAGAGAGCAAAAGATTCCACTCAGCAAGTCAGGGTGACTGGTGATGTCTACACAAGGCTGTGTGTGTGTGTGTGTGTGTGTGTGTGTGTGTGTCTGTCTGTCTCCCTGTGTGAACAACGTAGAACTACATGGATATTTAGACTGCCAGTTAGTACCAGTTTGCAGCCCCAAGACATGCCAGTCTCTCAACAGGTTTTGAGATGAGGTAATATCCCAGTTTTCATGTCTATGTGTAAAGGTTTCATAGAGGTAGTTAAGGTTGAATATGTATTTTTTTTAGAAGATGTCACATGGAATGGTGTACTTTTCAATAGTCAAAATTTACAGTTTTATTCCCAAACATTCCCCACCAATTTTTTTTTTTCCAGGTAGAAAACTGCTATCCGTGGATGACTAAATCCTACAGTGTTTTAGAACAACAGAGCTGTACTTTTTCCTGATCTGAATGTTTATATACATATGTTTTAGGGTCAGCTCTCAGATTCCCTCAGTTTCTCTCAATAACAGAATCACACACATATTGTTTGAACCATAGAATAGGTCAGAATCATGGCCCTCCAACCTGAAGGCAGAATGCCCGCTTGATTATCTGAAGAATTGTCCCTTCTTGGTTTCACACGATGCTCTTGGTTTGGTTAGTTCATCTGTGAAGGATGAGATATAATGGTGAAAATGGCACATGCAGAGGATTGCCTTCAGCCAACCCTTGCCGATTGCCACTCACAGGTGTGTTCCATCCGAATTGTATCAGCTCCAGGGTAGATTGCTGCCTTCTGCTCTCCTGTACTCCCTGATCAGGTAGAGATTAAAGATACAGTGAATTGGGATCAAGAAGAGAATACTTTCATCCCTGTCTGTCACCATCAGATATTTTTTGTGGCTTCTTGAAGCAGCAACACTATTCTAGATGGCTCCCTGACCTCTGTTTTATCATTGCTTCCCATATCCACATGTATCTTAAACTTAAAAAATAAGTCATCTAATTAACCACCATTTTGTTAATCAGAAAAATGTGTGCTGTCAATGACTTGTAGCCCAAAGCAGTATAATTAAATCTGCTGTAATGGTTTGTCACATAAAAAATAATTAATAACCATTCTACAAGATTACATGTTAAATAGTTCTTTAATAGTCTCGATGTCGTCATTTGCCTTAAGTCTACAAGTGAGGCACTAGTAGAAATCAAGAACAGAGTCCTTTTGAGAGATTCCTGGGATAGTATTATGATATGAATACAAGGACTTGGCTATTTCTGAGTATTTTTTAAATCATTGTGATTGAAAGCTTTGATGATTGTATCTTTCTAGGTGTAAAGTTTATTAGGTTTCAAATGGAGATTTCCAAGTTGTATATAGGTATTCACTGTTCCTTCTTACTCTTGACTGAGCACCTCTTAGTGTAGCTGATAGTTTATTTTAAGCTCTCCAAATTAAGCAATTAGTAGAGTTCTTACCAGAGAGAGACAGAAGAATATAGAAAATTTCATGTCATTGTAGCTTTCTCAGTTTCACAAAGTTCATTCATTTCTAGGCAAGGGAAATTATTCCAAATAATTGCAAATGGAAAGGATTTGAAGTTTATTAGAGGGTTACTTTTCATTTTTCTTCCTTGTTTTTTCAGTTCTATGGCATTATAAGAGATTAATTTATAATAAAGTTCACTTGTGAAAGTGCTTTTTAATGCTTAATAAATAATGTACTGATGTAAAAGGATGGCTTGATAAAACGGAAACAGAATTTTGGGAAAACATCAATTAGAAAAAGTTGTTCAGCAGCTTTCACAATGACAAGTGTTTTACTTTTGTTTTAGGAGAATTAAGAGAAAAATGATTGACTTCAGCAATAGATTAATAGATTTCATGATGGAAAAAATGTCTGATAAGATTTTATTTTTAGTGTGTTAGAGTTTACAATGTTTTATCATATTATCAATGAATATAGTGTTAATGTTATTTTATTATTGTGTATCCTTAAGAGATAGGTGGGGAAGCCATTGCCATCATTCCCATTTGACAATCAGAGAAGTATCTTTTGTCACTCAGGTGAAGGGCATTCCAGATGTTCAGCTAACATGTCATGTAACCTGTACTAAACCTGGTATTCTGATTCCAGATCCAGGGGCTCTCCACACTTAATTTCAGATACTTTTAGGAATTATACTGGACTATACTATTCAATACGATATAAAAAGTAAAGAAACATCATATTAAGTAGTCAATATCGTTTTGTTCTCCTTTGCCTCCAGGTACATTTCACCATTTAAAGAAATTTAACCCATATTCTTTTTAAAACATGAGCTGTGGGCAGGTGTGGTGGTGCACACCTAGAATCCCAGCTACCTGGGAGGTTAAGGCAGGAGGATCACATATTTGAGGGCAGTTGGGCAATTTAGTGAGATCCTGCCTCAAAATAAATAAAAGGCTGGGGAAGTAGCTCAGTACAGGGTGCTTGCCTAGCATGTGACCCTGAGATTAATTCTCAATGCTGGGGTGGGATTGGCAGGTAGGGGAGCATAGTGGGTGTATGTGTGTGGGTATGGGGTGGAATTCTGAAGCACAAGGAGGTATAGGAAATACCCGATCCAAATATTTGATTGTACAAATAAGTAAACAGATGATCTATAATGAATATTTTATAGCTGACAGCTTTGGCTTGGGGAAGGTGACTAGAAGCTTGTTTTCTTCTAGAAGTTTAAACAATGAAATATGTTCTTTTCTAAACACTTTAGATGTCAAACTCTGGCTAAGAGAACAAAAATTTTTTGTTCTAGTTCAAACTTGAACATTAGATGCTTTTAAAAATGGATTCATTTTGCAACTTTGTGAAAAGGATGAATTGGTACATTTTAATGTAAATTAATATAATTGGTTCTGGTTTTTTTCTTCATAATTTAGTTTGGTTTGAGTCTCAATACCACAAGTATTCAATTATGTATTCACTGAAGCTTATTCCATACCCAAATGTAGTTTTTTATCATCGTATTTAAAAGGGCATAATTGTGCCTTAAAAAAAAATGGAAAAGAGTCACCTTTCTATTGTGGGCTTTTTAAAAATAAGAAATCTGTCTTAGCAGGTGCAGTGGTGCAAGCCTGTAATCTTAGTGACTCTGGAATCTGAGGCAGGAGGATTGCAAGTTCAAGACTGACCTTAGCTACTTAGCAAGGCCCTAAGCAACTTAGTAAGACCCTGTCTCAAAATAAAAAATAAATAAAAATAAAAAGTTAAGAAGGGCCAGGGACTTAGCTCAGTGGTAAAGCACCCCTGGGTTCAATCTCTGCTACCAGGAAAAAAAAAAAATAGCTCTCACTCTTTTTTTTTTTTTTTTAATATTTATTTATTTATTTTTTAGTTCTCGGCAGACACAACATCTTTGTTTGTATGTGGTGCTGAGGATCGCCCGGGCCACACGCATGCCAGGCAAGCGCGCTACCGCTTGAGCCACATCCCCAGCCCTCGCTCCCTCTTTTTTACCAAACAAAATAGAGTGATGTGCTGACCATGTAAAACAAGGAAATTCACACAGGTTTTTCTGAGGAATTGCTTTTCTTCTTTTTCCCTTTCTGCAGTGCTGGGGATTGAACCCAGGACCTTGTGCTTGCTGAGCTATATTCCCTGATCCCAAGAGTGTTTTTAATTATAGTGTTTTATTTTTAATTTTACTTTTGTTCTTATTTAGTTTTTTATAACTACTAATAATAACTGTGTGTATTCATGATAAGTTTCCATGAGTAAGAGTTCATACTTGTCTAGGGTAAGATGTGGATTGAATAATTCTGGCTTTGCTTCTGACCAATTATATAATGTTGACAAGTCATTTACCTGATCAGTCTCAGCTCCCTTTTTTGGAAAATGAGGCTGGAATCAGCCTCTCTCATTATCACTATCATGAACTTTCTCACTTGTTGGTTGGTTGTGTGGCTAGCGAGATCATTCACGGGACGCTCCCCCGGCAGCCCCGTGTTTCTCTGGTGTTGTGATTGTCTTCAATTTACTTCTGAAGTCAACCTTCAGTCTCAACAAGGCAGTCGCTATCACAGTCGCCAGGGGAGCTTCTCTGGAAGGTGCATGCCCCACAGCCTTGACTTCCCAGGTCTGAGATGCAACCCCGACCATTCTGGAAGCTGGTGCTGCACTCTGCTGCTTTGCACAGTGGAGGAGAAGACAAGCTCAGGAGGTTTCCTGTTCTCTATTTGAGATTGTACTGGAGGAACTCCAAGAAAACCTTCCTTGACTGATAGGCTTCTGATACAAACTCCTGTAGGAAGAGTGTTCCCCTGTTGATGAGGGCTCCGCAGGATTGTCCCTTAGGTTCCTAGATAATACCTCAAAATCTAGGTACCCCACAGTGAAACTGATACCATGCTGATCTGCCTCACACATCAGATCGAAAGGAAGGCCTGTTCCTGTGCCAGAAGCTAAACAACGCAGAGGAAAGAAGTCTCTGTGACTGAGATCCACACAGGAGGGAAAACACGCATGCATGCTTCGAAGGGGATGGAAAGAGATATTGAGCATTTTAAACGTAGCTTTAAAGTCTTTTTTTTTTTTTTTTTTTGGATGCCTTCAGTTTTGAGTATAAGCTCAGCCCAAAACATGGTGTCTTGGCCTAGGTCTATTATTAATGATGGCCTTAAAAGAAGCTTGATTATTTGGCTCAGAAATTTTGTAAAATGAGGAATTTTACTTTCTTAAGGGTAAAGTTTACAAGAGTTAAAGAAGTAGAAGAAAAGGGAACTCTTTGTTCTTGTTTTTGCTGAAAACATTGTCTGAGACTATACATATGCTAGGTTCAGAATTTCAAAAGACCAAGGTGTGTGTGCGCTGGCACCCCTGAGGAGAAGGGAGTGTGTTATGGATGCAGGAGGAGTTCTGATTTCTATTTAGTCTTATTCTGGAATTTTACTTTTATTTTATTCAAAAAATTTTGCCAGTGCATTATAATCATCATGGGATTCATTGTGAGGTACTTGGCAAGTGCACATAAAGCAGTTTGGTCCATTTCATTTCCCAGCGCTGCTTTCCCCCGCTCCTCTCTTTTCTCCCCCTTCTTCGTTTGTCTACTGGTCTCTCTTCTGGGATTTTTAGAAACTTCTTTTAAAATTTTATACATAAATGCTTTTCTGTGACCATAAACATTTAATTGTGATTTTTCATCGTAGAAATAAAATCCTGATTCATGGCTCCACCATGATATAGTCAAGCAATCAAGCTTGGTTAGATCACTAGGTTGTTACCAACAGTGTTCTCATGATACTTAACTCTGTGATGAACATTCTTATGAATCATTGAGTAAATCCTGAGTGTCTTTCAGGATAGAATTTTCAGGATAGAATAAGTGCTATTGTTGCCAAATTTCCTACTTTCAAAGTAGTACCTTTACAACCCCATTAGTGGCCTGAATGCTGAATTCCTGAGTCTTTCACAGACAATAGGAGATATCAATTAAAAATATTTTATGAAGTAGTTCGATGAAAAACATAACCCCATGATAGAGTGTAACTGGCAGTCGTCAGGATAAAGGATTTGCTTAAGTGAGTATGGGAACAAATAGTCTAGAAATGTCTGAATTCCAGATGCTGAGAAGCCAAAAACTGCCATGTCTACAATGAGATGTGACAAAACCAATATAATAAAACTAGAAGTTGTTTGGACACAGAAGAAGAGATACTAAATTTTGATTTGAAAATAACAGGAAGGTGTTTAGATAAAAGGTAATACCTAAGATGGATTTCAAAGACTGGGCAGAGTTTTGGTAAAACAGAGAATTCTGGAAATAGACAGCTTGACAGAGTAAAGAGAAAAGCATGCTGATAGCATTCAGAGAACTTGGGTAGTAGTTCATCAGAAATGGCTACGGAGTTCCTTCACTAGCATTTTTATCTAAATGACACAAAACTAATCTTTTACTTGCCAGCTCCATATGCAGATACATTTGACTTCTGATCATTTCTGAAACATAATCCATGTTTTTTTGTTTGTTTGTTTGTTTTTTGGTACTATGGATTGAACCCGAGGCACTCAATCACTGAGCCACGTCCCCAGCCCTATTTTGTATTTTATTTAGAGACAGGGTCTCACTGAGAGGTTGAGCACCTCACCATTGCTGAGGCTGGCTTTGAACTCATAATCCTCCTGCCTCAACCTCCTGAGCCACTCGGGTTACAGGTGTGTGCTACCTCGCCTGGTTACATAATCTACTTTTTCTTTTTTTTCTTTTTTTTTAAATTTACTTTTTAGTTGTAGCTGGACACAATACCTTTATTTTATTAATTTTTATGTGGTGCTGATGATCGAACCTAGGGCCTTGCACATGCTAGGTGAGTGCTCTACCACTAAACCATAACCCCAGCCCTGGAGTCTATTTTTAAAGGCAAAATGTTTGTAATTATTAGAGATACTCAAGCCCAGAAATCATAGAAACAAAATTGCTGAATATTTGCATCTTTGAAGTATGGGCATAGTTTTTTAGAACGTCTCCTTGAGAGGGAGTAGCCTTCTTTGGATGTAAGTCATTTTGGTATAGGAGAGACCAACACCTGATCATTTTATGTTTGGACTTCATTGGCGGGGGAATGATACAATGTTCCAAATGAAAAATAGAAAAAAAATCATTCATAGTATAAGTCTTACCTAGTATAAGAGTATAGATTTATAGAACTTTAGGTTATACAGATATTGTAGAAATTGTTTGACTGGGTTTCCATTATATATGAAGTCAATGCTTTAACTTTTATATAGGACACTTGCTTTTAAACTTTACTCAGTGCTTCAGTGTATGATTTGATGCTGTCCGGGGCCACATAGCCCATGCTGCGTCTTGTTTAAGCTTCCAGGATATTACTCTAAAGTGTTCCACTACCTTTTCTGTAGATCTACTTTTATAGAATTTATATATGATTTTGTGTAGTGTTATGCTTCACTTGTTTATTTTTGTATTCACCTTTGGAACTGTCAACTTACTGAAATGGGGGCTATATCTTTGTATGTGTGTATGGCTTGGGATTGAACCCAATGCCTTATGCATTCCAGGCAAGTGCCCTACCACTGAACCACATCCCCAGCCCTATATCTTATTTTAGATGTGTCCTTTATATGGAGCAAGTCTTTGTAAATGTTGAATAAATAACCTAAAATTGAGCTTTCCTTCAATTTAAAAATTTAACATGATGCAGAAATGCAGTATATACAGTTCACTCTTTTAAAGTGAACAAATCTCCTTTTTAAAAAGTTTATTTGCAGGATTGTGCAACCACCACCAATATCTAATTTTAGAACATTTTTATTGCTTTTTAAAAAAGAATCCCCCATACCTATGAATCCCTGATCTTCATTTCCTCCCACCCCTCTCTCCTAGCCCCAGGAACCCACTAACTCTCTTTTTAATGTTAGATGAGGAATAAGAGTTTAACACCATACTGTAAGATAAAAGTCATGAAAAAGTTATTCTAACTTATTATAGTAAGTTTAATATTTATTCTCAAAGAATTGATAATTTTGAGTTTTAATTATTAACAACAAATAGAATGGCTTATGTTCAATCACTCACAGACCTTACAGAACTATATAACTTATTTTTCTTATTAATTACTGTACTATAGAAGTTGGAATCTGAGGACCTAGATTTGATTGCCTACCTGTGGTTTGATTATATTTGATGCCCGTGGCAGATTCACCCTCAGTTGTTTTTTGTTTTTTTTTTTTTTTTGGTCTGGATTGTGGGAATAATAAGCCATAACTTTAGAAACACATGATCAGGCCCAGGATATTTATATTTATCAATTTATTCCACAGAAATAGGATTCTGTTGAAATTGAATAATTAAATTTTTCATAATTTCTTTTTCTGTAAACAGACAAAAACAATGACAGTGTTTATCCATGTAGGCTTTTGCCATCGATAGCTGCTGGAGTACTCTGTGGAAATAGTGAAAGGACATGCGACCTAGCACTTTCCTTTGCCTCAGTCCTGGTGGCAGAATGTTGAGTGGTAACCTCCCCCCCCCCCCCCCCCCCCCCCCGCCGCCCCGCGCCCATGTCTTTCTGTGGCTGGTTTTGCTCCTTACCTGGGGCACCCAGCCAGCTTCCATATCAAGGTACCTTCTCTGCCAGGAAAACCACACTGGTCTTTCCAACCAGGTACATACATACCAATTAGGTCTATGTGAAAAGGTCCATGCCTAGTTAAAGGAAATGTTCTGAAGTCTTCATTCAATCTGAAATTAGGGCAGCCATGATATGTTAAAAATCTATTTTATTTATCGTAGACACTGATGAGCACAGGTAAAACTTGGGGAGACCTTGAAGGAGATATTCCTTGAGTCTCAATAATAATTAAATATTCTGGTAACTCTCTGATGATTTTTGGATAATCTGTACGTTGAGAGTGAGATTTTAATAGGTAATGGATAACCTTAATTATGGAGCATGGTGTCTCTGAGTGCATTTTACATCAGTTCTTGGAGCAAGACTTAGATTGCTTCATTACATAGCCTGTCATTGCGGAAGATCCTCATGTGGTGTGGAGTGGAGTTAAAAAAAAGGGGGGGGGATGTGCTCTTTTTGAAGTAATTGCTTCTAATGGAAGCTTAATGACCTATTATGCTTATTTCTAAAAGCTGCAAAGCTTGATAGGAAGTTAGTGAAAGATTTGAGAAATTATATCACAGAAACCAAAATTTCAGGAAATCACATGTGGTTGACAATCGATACCTTATTAGACAATTTAATAATTCAAGAGTTTACTTGTGCCAAGTGCCATCCTTTAAAAGCTGGAGTCATTTCTAGAAGGGCATCTACAGCAGTGAGGGTTAAGATAGAGGGCTGCTACTGCCAAATGTCTTGTGGGTGTCCTACAGTTTTTCTTTTCTTTCTTTCTTTCTCTCCCCCCGCCCTTCCTTCCCCTCTCCCTCCTCCCCCCCTACAGATTAAAAAAGGTTAGAAGACCAGAATTTTCTTGTGGGCATCAAAATGATAAAATTTAGGGGCTGGGCCTGTGGCTCAGCGGTAAAGCGCTCATCTTACATGTGTGAGGCCCTGGGTTCAATCCTCAGCACCACATAAATAAAACTGTGTCCACCTACAATTAAAAAAAATTTTTTAAATGATAAAATTTAGTAACTAGTGGTGACTTTTGATGTTTTCAAGTTTAATCTCCTCATTTTTTTTTTTTTTTTTTTTTTACAAGCGAGGAGGAGAGGCTTCAAATTAGGTTGTGATCTGCCTAGGTTGTATTGATAGTAACAGTGGGTCACTGTTTTGATTAGGATATAGTTTATTTGGGATTTTATGGTACTGGTAGTACAAAAGTGCATTTTATATGTTTCTGAGATGGACTGTTGATATCAAATGAACCAAGCGGTCATCATGAATGATTTACTTGATGATTCTAAAAATAAACACATAAAATATGTCTCTTAGGTAAAACTTGATAATCTTAACAGTTGCTGACTCTGGTTGTGGATACAGTGTGTGTGTTTATTTTACTATTCTTTCAATTATTTTATATGTTTGAATATTTTCATAATAGGCATTATAAAAGTAACACCAAAGCTTGTAGTAGCCAGGTTTACTGGAAGCTTTGCAAACTTACCTGTAGGGAACCTCAAAGAGCTCCACTTGACCTCTTTGTGTATTCTTCACATTTCAAATTAGGATGGTAATTAATGCAAAATAGTTGAAAAGTGTCTTGATTTACCTGGTGATAAGCATTTACTGAATGAATCTGTAGCTTTCACTCTTTGAGCTCATTTAAATTTAAATGAGAGACATTTAAAAAAAATTTTTTTTTCCTTTTATAAATGTTTCAAGTGCCTACTACAAAAGTTGATGACTTCCCAAAGCATAAAATATACAGTGCTGATACCCTCATTCAATACAGATGACTAATTCCTGTTAAGATCAGAAGCAAAATTGTCTTTTTTTTTTTCAAATCATTCATTCTATAAAATTTAATATAAAAGGAAAATACGGTTTGTACTCCTGTTTAACATTTTCCAAGATCTTGCTTGAGCTCATAACTTTTGTTGAGGCAGTCATCAGGGTGCTTTTTGGTTTTTTGGTGTTGATATCCCCTTTGTGTTCTTTTTCATTTATCAAGATAAATAAAAAGTTATCAAGGTTCACTTCTTAACCTCTGGGGCTCTCCTGGTCTTCATCTAGAAAAGATACATCAGCCTTATGGAAGGAATAATTGATTCATGGCAAGTTACTGCAAAACTCATTCATATTTGCATCTTTTTGTTTCATTTTACCCATTTCTCTGAATTGTTACTTAAAGCTGCTCCTCTATAATTTGACTTAATCACATCTGACGTGGTTCTTTCAGGACACATGCCATCCTTGTTTTTAGGATTTTTAAATGATCACATTTTATACCTCACTATATCCAGCCTTTTCACTTTTGTCAGATAAACTGAATTTTCCCCTTAGAAATGATAATACATGAAACATAGAGTTGTAACTTGTTTACTGAGAATTATATGGAACAACATTTTATACAGATTTCCAAGAATGAATTAAAATGTCTTTTGTGGGACTAGAAATAACTCAGACTTGTTGGAGGATTTAAAAATGTGTTTGTTTATCTGACACCTAGTTTGTGCTCTTGATGAATTGCTCTTGATTAACCTCCCTGCTCTTTAAATTAAATCAAAATTAATAACTATTTATTACACTTTACTAGAAACTTCATTCAAGGCTTGAAGCACTGTGTAAAGCAGTGGATTTTTTTTTAAAATAACAAAGGGCAGGAAGTAAAAACCAGGAATCACCAACCCATATATTTCCTGACAGATCCTTGTTGAGTACAGGTGTATATGGGGAAATGGGAGGTGGATTGGTGCTAGAAGAAAATGAGGAAGAGTCCCATATAAATAGTTCTTCATGATATTATTATTATTATTATTGTTGTTGTTATTATTATTATTATTATTATTTTGGTAATGTTGGACATCAAACCCTGGGCCTTGCACATGCCAGGCAAGCACTCTCTATCACTGAGCTGCAACCTACATCCATGGTATGATTCACCATCACCTAAAATCTTTGGGGAGTTCACTAAAGATAAGTTCACTAAAGATAAACTGGCAATTAGTGAAAGCATCCCTGGACTGGGAATAGGGAAGATTGTGTCTCTGGACATATCTTTAACTATTGAGTAAAATGACCTTACCTGTGCTGTACATTGGATTTTTATATTAATATCTAAGTTGTCTCTCAAAGGTATCTCAAAAGATATCTCAAAGAATAAAAAATTATCCTTTAAGAAAAATCTCTGAGTAGGTGTGCCTATAACTGAAGCTACTTGGGAGGCTGAGGCAGGAGGATTGCAAATTCAAGGCTAACAATTAGTGAGACCTTGTGTCAAAATAAAAAATAAAATGAAATGGGCATGTAGCCCAGTGGTAGAGTACCCCTGGGTTCAATCTCCAGTACTCCTAAGTAAATACATAAATAAATCAATAAAAATAAAGAGAGAAAAGAAAAATCTCTGAATTACATTTTCAAAGCAGTATGATAGAAGTATAATGACAGTCAGCTTTGGAATATGCCTATATAACAAATCACTTGTAATTTTGTTTGCAAATTAAAATATATTGTTTTTAAGAATAGCATTTGCATTTTTACTCCTGGATATATTAATAAATTGTTGTGCAAATGCAGACATGAAGGAAAAAGAAAACAAAAATAATCAGTTCTGCACTCAGAAGGGAATATTATTAACATCTTTATTTCATTTCAGTCTTCTTCATATATAGGTATTTAATGCATATATGTATGTATGCATACTATATATTTGGAATCATACTTTGTATAATACCATTTGTTTTTTTTTCCAAAGGAAAAGTGACTATTACTAAAAAGCTTCCAAAGTATATTCTGTTTATATGTTGTATCTCCAGCATGATTTTTTTCAACTGGCCTTTTGCTATCTTGAATAATGTTTTTTTTGTGTGTTTGTTTTCCCCAGTAGTATTTCATAATTTTCAAAATATTTCTTTGTGTGAATACCATTTGCTATGACAATTAGGTGCATTTTATTATATTTTGTATACTGGAAAATAACTAACTTTTTTCTGGTTTTGAGCTTATAATGTTGCAATGGATTTTTCACTTGTAACTTGTTGAAATTGATTATCATCATTTATTTTTTGTAATTGACTATTGTTAATTGGCTTTTGTTAAGATGTGTTTCCATAGTGGTTCTGCTGGAGCAAAGCTTACACATTGCCAGGTGGCTTTCTCGAAAGGCTGTTCCCAGCAAAACTATATAATATATAAGAATACTGGTCTAACATCCTCTAGTTAGACTTGAATTTTATAATTTTGAAATCTTTGTTAATTTGAGAGTTTTATATTGCAAGCGTTGATTGCTTGTACAGTATCCTCCCTTACATTTATTAACCCTTTGTCCATTATGAAATTCTGATTTCCTTTGGTATACATCTGTTTAAAAGTTCAGTATCTAAAGTGGTTAGCATCTATTTGATTATAAATAATGTAAATTATTTAGGAAACAGTTCTATCATGGAAGTTATGAAATATTGAGCAATATTTGAGCATAAAATAGCAAGTCTCAGCCAGGCGTGGTGGGGTCTGCCTGAAATCCTAGCTGCTTGGGAGGATGAGGCAGGAGTATCAGGAGTTCAAAGTCAGCCTCAACAACTTAGTGAAGGCACTAAGCAACTGAGCAAGACCCTGTCTTTAAATAAAAATATTTTAAAAAGTGATAAAGGGCCCCAGGGTTCAATCCCTGGTGCAAAAAAAAAAAAAAAAAAAAAAAAAAAAGAAAAGAAAATGTGCTTACAAAAGGGGAAAAGTTTTGATATCTTATAACAAAAGCAGTCATCCCAATTATTTATTAAAAATATTAAGACAGATATCTCCTAAGTTCAACCCCCACCAAAGGCAGAAGTAACAAGAAGGCTCTCACTATTATATAAACAATATTTTTCAGAAGTTTCACTTTTATACTTTAAATTACTTCTAAAAATATCCAGTCCATTTTGACAGACTCATGTATGCGTGTGGTTGAAATATTAGGCTCTCCACAATATGAAGTATGTAGAGCTTCTCATCCTTATTTCTACTTCTCTGTTTCTTTATACTTTAGAGCTATTGAGTTCGACGATGCTTTTTCTGTTGAGTTACTTTGAAGCTGTGTGAGCCAAGTGTTTTACAACCATGCAGTAGAAACAGTAAATCCTACCTGAGCATTGTCCCTACATACACCCATGCATGGCAGAGTCCTACCCAGCACATTACCTGCCAGTGTACAAGGTCTCCCATAAATATCATTGTATCTCCCCAGGGATCTGCAGAGGAACCCAATGGGATTATGAGAGAGAAAAAAAGTATAAAGTAGAGTAACTTCTACCTAATTAGGAATGATCTTGCCTTTGCAATCAGTGAACTGATTTATTTAAGAGTTCAAAGAATTAGAAAGCCAGGTGTAATCCCAGCAGCTCTAGAGGCTGAGGCAGGAGGATTGTGAGTTCAAAGCCAGTGTCAGCAATTTAGTGAGGACCTCAGCAACTTAGCGAAACCCTGTCTCTAAGTTAAATACAAAAAAGGGCTGGGGATATTGCTCAGTAGTTAAGTGCCTCTGTGTTCAATCCCTGGTACAAAAAAAAAAAAAAAAAAAAAAAAAAAGGAAAAAGTTCTACAAAAGGGAAAAAGTTTTGACATCTTATGAACAAAAGTAGTCATCCCAATCATTTATTAAAAATGCTGAGAAAGATATATTTATTAGTTCAACTCTCTCAAAACAAGAATTAGAAATTGCTTGTTATGAAACACTTTATAAAACTATCAATTGATCTTCAAATTTATAAGAGATGTCTAGACAAATATGATTATTTCTTCAAAAAGATCTCTAGATAAATATGACTATTTGGAGGAAAAATTAGGTAAATGACTTCTTTATATATATGTGTGTGTGTGTAGTGTGTGTGTGTATATGTATATATATTTGTTGTTGTTTTTGTTGTAGATGGACACAATATCTTTATTGTTTTATTTATGTATTTTTATTTGGTGCTGAGATCAAACCCAGTGCCTCACACGTGCAAGGCAAGTGTTCTACCACTGAGCAACAGCTCCAACCCCTAGATAAATGACCTGTTATTCCACAAAAATCATATCTGTCTGTTTTAAAATTTTCTTCTTCCTCTGTCATGTGCCTACCAGTGGCTCAGTCTTGACTATCAGAATTTGGTAGCATGTTTGAGGGCTTTGGAAGACAAAAACAGTCACTGTACATATTTTATCTAAGCCTAGTCCCTTACAATGCTTAGAAGGGTCCACCCATCACAATCTATCCTCGATTGCCCAACAGTTATCTGTTGTTATTCATAAACCTCTACTGCTCTGAAAGGTTCTTCAATTCCCTCTGAACAAAGATTTGGTTCTAACTTACCTCTTAGTCCAGGGGCCTAATTGAGTATTGCCTTTCTACCCACTCATTGGACCTATTCATAGAAAAATGACTATTATGGTTTTCTGATAGTCATATCCAAAACAGGAACAGAATTTGTAAAATTTGTAACTAAAATAAATTTTTTATGCATCAAAATTTTATAGCACGTTTGTAAAACGTTTGCTCTGCCCTGACGATCACACCCCAGATGCCCAGCATTAGCTCATAATAGTTATTCAGGAGTACTTGATAAAATGATTTAGGATTGAGTATATAACTCTCTGTTTACCGGGCAGGGCCTTGATAACAGATTTTCCTTTGCAGTTTCTTTATTAAATCTCAATTCCAGATCCATTTCCAATTTTTTTTTCATTTTGACTTAGTAACTTCTCCCTTATCATCAGCTTTGACAAAAGATAACCTATCAATTGCTTGCAGAAGATTGCTTAGAAATCAATCAATATTCTATTTATTGTGTCACCTCTAGTTTGAAAAGTGGCAGTCCTATGTTTCTTGCAACAGATCTCAGAGTTCTTTAACTTTACCACTGAGCCACATCTCCAGCCCTTTTTATTTTTTATTTTGTGACAGGGTATCACTAAATTGTTTGGGGCCTTGCTAAATTCCTGAGGCTAGCCTCAGACTTGCAATCCTCCTGTCTCAGCCTTCTAAGCTGCTGGGACTACAAGTATGCACCACCACACTGAGTGCATGTTTGGATCTAACAACTGAACTAAACATATAAAATAATAAATCTTTATTTTCAGGTTGTGTTAGTATAAATGCAGGTTAAGTTTCCTGATATCTAGGATATTTAGAAATTAAGCAGAAGAAATAATTTTGGAACTTTCAGATTTTTAAAAAAAAATTCTCATCTTGAATTTTTCTTAACTTCCTTTGTAAGTTTTTTTTTTTTTTCTTCGTGAGTTACTGCAAGGAATACTTTTCAAGTTGTATAGTGGTTTAGTAGTATTTAAGTTCATATTGCAATAACTATCCCCTGGGACATATCATGCAATATATTTTGTGATTTATTTGTATGTTTTAGCATTTTAATTTTGGGGTTATTTGCTTGTTATATTAATGGTAATAAATTCTGAAATATGCCAACCCAGTGATCACTGATTATAGATGAACTCGATTTTATTCAGTACTATTTATAAAACAATGTTTGGCATCGGGAAATAAAAGAACCCATCTCTTTGTTATTTTTGTGTGGTGACATCATCCTACACAAAACACAACTTCAAATCATTTGTGGCTTATATATGCACAGATGTAATTGCTAATACAAATGAAAAAAGAGAAAGAGAGTAGGCTAGATGGTGTCTAGGACCTATAATAATTATCATTTTCAATAACAACATCTGTTGCTGGCAATATTGGCAGAATTGCAGGAGAAAGCAATCATTAAAATTAGCTAATGCTCAGTTTAAGTGCCACACAATGTACTGACATTTTCAATATTTTCACTAGTTTTGCATTTTCTCATTCCAGTAAGTATCTGTTTTTGAGTTTGCATGAATGCTTTGTGTTACATTAAAAATGCCCTTCAGACCTTGTCTCCTGATTGATCGGGGCTAAAGCTTATATTTCCAGTGGGCCTGAGGAACATTGATTGAAAATATTGTAAACATATATTATTCCCCAATTTTGCATTGGTTCTCGGCAAGTTTGATCCTACTTGATTTAGATGTTCTTTCAGTTAGAAATTCCCCCCTACCAGCAATACACTTTCCTCAAGTCTTATTCTCTTAACCTTCCTGACTTTTTTAAAAGTATTTTTGAATCCTGGAATTCTTCTTTGGGGTTTAAGTGACAATTTGAACTTTAATAATTTGGTGGAGCTTAAGTCAGTTGGAATAATTTGATGGGTAACATTGACTCGTAACTGAAGATACCTCACTTGTAGAGAAACAAATTATCCAGTGAGTATGGCCGGAAATGGGGTGCTCTAAGAAGGAGGGGCTGTTACTCTACCCCACGTGTCTTCTTCAAAAACTAGGGTGCCATAAGTCTATGCAAGCGTAACTTAAAAGGTAAGAGATAACTGGAAGAGACTGGAGCGAGAACAAGGACTGATGAAATGACCTTTCCTTAAGGTAACCTCATTCTGCTTTGTTTGAAATTCTCCAGTTTCTGCCTTGATATTCCCTTATCCTGATAAATCCTTTATTCCTAGACAAACCTGATGGTCAGTTGGTTACCCTACTGCCGGATAACACAAAGCACAGCTTTTGTGACTTCTTTTGTTCCTTGGATTTTATTTTTCTTATCTTTCATCGGAGCTGTGATGGTTAATTTGTTAGGTCAGCTAGGCTAGGCCATGGAACCCAATATCGATGGTACCCAAATCATGGTACCCAATATCAATCATTATTATAGACTCTAGCGTCTAGGAGAAGTCTCACAACGTTGTAGTCTTACAAAGGAACAGGACAGTAAGTTTCCTTGTTTTGTTGTTTTCAGCAGTCTTTCAGGGAGAAAGATTCTGCATCCTATTGGGTAGTCTGTTCTGTGTTGAATCATTTTTACCCTTTTTTTCCTTGGTCAGAAGTCAAGCTATCTTGTAATTAAACTCATTATTTTTATTTTAGTTTTAAAGGTCCCTTTGGATTTTGTAAGTAGTGAATCCACATGTCCAGAACATTACATTTCAGGAGGACATGAAGCTGAAAGGGGCAGTTACCTTATTTGCCCAAACTGGCAATCCTAAAGAGGACAGTAGCCCGCTGGACTTCTAGGCCTGTTGGAGCCCAGTGAGACTGAATTGAGCAAAGAGTTAAGCAGATTCTTTCCTTATTTTAAGAAGAAGAAGTGAGAGTTATAGGATGGAGGGAGCTTATTTCAGTTGAAGGTAGTCCATGATACACAGTGGCATAGGGAGATTCTGAGAATGCATTGGGTTTTCTGTTGTAGCCTGATGATGGGAAAATGAACCCTAATGCTGCCTCTTCAGTGAAACCCCGTTCTTTTCTCTTCCCTACCCCCATCAAGGAAAGGAACATCATTGTGATTTTAAAGGTAAGATTCTAGATTTCTCCTTCCCTAAGAGACAGATGGACACATAGTGGACACACAGCAGACAAACGGACACACACACACACACACAGACACACACACAGTTTTTGAGGTATAGATAAGAATTTGAGAATGATTTTGTTACTGGCATGGGCTTGGAGATGTCTCTTCCCACTTTCTTTGTGCTTCACAACTTGGCAGGGTAATTAGTTTGGATTATTTGCAGGGAGATGAGAGAAAAATGGTGTTGGAATTCACATTCACTAACAGCCCTAATCTGTTGAGGTGTTTCTACATGCATCCACATCAGGGTGACTGAGGCATCCTTTTATTTGTTATTTATTTATCCATTCAAATTTAACTTACAAAGCCTTGGAGATACAGCAGTGGCCCTGCCCTCCCAGAGCTCACATTATAGCTGGGGAGAAACTTTCTAAGTCCACTGGACATGTGCCGGGTTGGGGTAGGAACCACTTTTCCTGAGTGTGGGGAGGGAAGAGCATCCTTCCTTACTCAGTTCAGTGTGAGGGTTTTGGTTCAATAAGAGAAAGCAAAACAGATGTTTTTAGAGGTATCTTTGTCTTATGCAAGAGCAGGAGCAACAGAAGTTTCCCATTTTTTTTGATACTGGGTTTGAACTCAGGAGCACTTGACCACTGAGCCTCATCCCCTGCCCTATTTTGTATTTTATTTAGAGACAAGGTCTCACTGAGTTGCTTAGTGCCTTCCTTGATTTTGCTGAGGCTGGCTTTGAACTTGTGATCCTCCTGCCTCAGCTTCCCCAGTCACTGGGATTACAGGTGTGAGCCACTTCATCTGGCTGATACTGGCAACTTTTCTATAAAGGGTTTTCGTTCAGGTATCAATGCATTTTTACACCCCCCCCAAAAAATTATAAAATGAAAACTCCTTTAAAACTGTGTAATCTTAAAATAATTGCCCAGAAATGACATTTTCTTAGTCAAAATAATAGCCAGTGACTGTGCTCTGCTTTACGTACCATTCTTTTCCCTGGAAAAGCACTAAACTTAAATGAAAAAAAAAAAATAACAGGATAACACTGTTAATTGCATTTTAGAAGGCTTATGAACAAATGAAGGTTACAATATATAATTTAACAGTTAAGCCTATAAACTGTGTTTTTACATCTGATTATCATAAAATCTCAATTTACATGACACTCTTCTTGGACTCACAGAATACTTGGAAGCTTTGGGTTTCTTAAGTGGAAACAAAGAGGCAGAAAACTGAGAAAGGAACATAAAGCAAATTTGTAAGATTTTTTAAAAAATATTTTGTACAATTAAAAAGTATTTACTCATGTTTATATGTCTACGTACATACACATGTATTTTAAAAACATCAGTTAAATTCTGACTATTGCTACTAAAAGTAATTGTCAGATGATCACTAATTCTTCCCTCCTCACCCCAGTGCATTACTGTAAGAAAGAATGGGTTCCCTCATCATGAACCCATTCTTTATTTTTTTTATTTTCTTAATTTTCAGTAACACTGTAGTACTAGAAGTCTGCTCAGCAGCCTGGTTTTTCTATCATTAATTTTTTTTGCTGGCTCTGGCAGCAGCCTGAAGGAATACTTATAATGCTAATATTTAATGTTTTCTGCTCGCTTACAAAGGGTGCTGTGGAAAGGCATTGAATGAGATTCCTAGTGAAAAACAAGAACATCAATTCAAATATTATCTTAAAACAGAATTAGTAAAGCATGGAGAATAGGTCAGCTGATTCTAGAAAAAGAAAAGGAAAGAGAAACATGAGTGAAAAGGAGCTACTAAATTACAGAAAAAAAAAAAAAAAAAAAAGCAAATCTCAGGACCCTCCCTCAGTGGCAGATTCCTGGAGGGTTTCCAATGAGGTATTTTTTTGTTTGTACCAGGGATTTAATCCAAGGGTCATTTAACCACTGAGCAACATCCTAGACCTTTTTATTTTTTCATTTTGAAATAAGGAGTACTTAGAGCCTCATTAACTTGCTGAAGCTGGCTTTGAACCTGTGATCCTCTTGCCTCAGCCTTCCTAGCCACTGGGATTATCCAAAGATGAGTTTTTGAGCCCAATCATTAAGTCATATACATCATTTTAGTCTCAGCTGGTCATCTTAAATATGTACAAAGTCTAAAAATAATTATGCCTTTCTGAGACATATAATCAGTATGGGTAGTTGCATATTCTTCAAGCAAAATGAATGAATGAATGAAGTAGCACATGATTGGATAAAAGGAGCCTGGTATTCTCAGGAGGCTCTCAGAGTCCTGTGGCCTGTGAGGCTTCCTTTGCCACAGGACATTGGTCAGAATGTTCTATTAGTCCAGACCAGTTAGCCTGTGAGTTAAGTGGATGCATGTGTTTCTGCACAGAGGTGTTAAGGATGAGAGTGATACATTCCTTTTAGTACCTTGGACTGTGGAGTCCGTGGGCTATGCTGTGAGGCTGGAAATAAGCTTTTCCTAAGTTGATTCCCTCCCAGGAAGCTGTTCACATGATCATTACAGGAGTGTAGAGGCAAATCTTCATATTAAACAAAGATAACCTTTGGCTTCCAAATCTGAATCTTTTAAGAAATTCTGAAAATTCCAAAGGTGCATATTAGAACATTTTTATTTCCTTTTATCAAAGGCTTTACCTGGAGTGGCCTAGGTAATGACCCACTTTCCTGGTGTTCATTTATAAGGTATCAAATACAGAAATATAGAAAAATAATCCTGAACTGTTATGAACTGCTATTAGGTATTAACATGCTAAGTTGCTTAAAAAAAAACACCTGTTATTTCTGTTATTTATGTAACTATTTAGAAATACATCTGTGGAAGGGATGGCCACAAACTATTAGATCTATAGTTTCAATGAGGAGTCAGAATACACATACACACACACATAAATATAAATAAATGGTGTACATACACATACGCATATTTAGGAAGCATAGACTCTGAACTAATGTTTAAACATTTCTCACTATTAATTATAATTAGCATTGCTGCTTAACAACTATTTAATAAAGCAGGGTTTGGGGCTAGAATATGAAGACAATTTGTTGGACATCTTCAGATTATAAAAATGAATGATACCGATGAGGGAAATAACTGCTGGAAAATCTTTTGCTTTAAGTCAGAAACCATAATAATTTGTAGTGGCCAGCACTGCAATGCTGAGCACAATTGTGAATCTGTTATATTTGCTTCTTCATTAGTCATGGATCAGTGGTTGCTTTGGAAGTTGACATTTTTCCCGATAGGCTCTTTTCCCAAAAGTCTTATTAAAAATATTAATAAATTGAGGTGAAATTCACAAAACATAAAATTAACCAAAGTAAACATCTTTTACTTTTAACTTCAGTTATTATGTGTATTACAGTAATTGTTTATTTAATACCATCTGAAAAGATCCAGAATATCTTTCCAATTATTTTTTAAGAAAATGCTTCTTTATTCTTTCCAAATCATGTGCCCACTGGCTCATTGGGCAGCCTCTCTGAAACCCATGCCAGTTCCCTTCTTGTAAATTGGGAGCCTGCGTATCCCATGCCAGCCTCTCCTCCAGGCGCAGGTGGGCCTTGGCATAGCCGGTTCGCCACGGTGCTCCACCACCTGGTGAAGAAATCTGTCAGGAAGCTGGGAGGGCTGTGTGTGGCTTTCATTGACTACTCCTTTGCCTTTGAGTCTGAGAGCAGAATCTATTATTGAATGAAGCCTCATGAATTCACTCAGAACCCCGAGTTATTGATTTTCAAGCAGAATTAGTTTTGTAATAATATTAGACTGTTGTTGAGTACAGTCAGGGTCAATAGGAATGATCTTTTGAGAGATCAGATGATAATTTTTACTGGGATTAGATGGCAAGGTGCTGTATAATCCATCTGTTCACATGTTTTATGTTTCTAGTGATTTGATATGACTTTTGGCGGAATTAGATCCACTTTCAGGCTGGGAGTATACAGGGAAGCTTTCCATAGTACATAGACGATGTGTTTAGTAACATAAGCTCACAATATTTTTAATTACCTACTGGCTAAGGTATCCAATACCTGCCATTAATTACTCTGAAGATTTTATGGTTTGATTTCCACTTGATATTACCTGTGTTTGAATTAGTATAACTGGAAGTCTGAAATATAAGACACCTCAGTTGGTTCCCAGGTTTTCATTTGGCAACTAATTTCTCTTAGCAGCACCTGTACTTTGCATTTCTTAACCCCATACCTGGTGAGGTTGTGTTTATGAAGGCCAAACCACAGGCATTGAGTTATATTGGGCTTGAGCACCTTCCAGTCTAAAGGCAGTGTGCCTGTGATTTGTGGATGAACTCTAGGAGTTTGCCTTGGGGTTTGCATTAGAGAGATCCTGGGCCCTGAACTTCTTTAACTCATCTCAGGGAAGTTGAGCTAAAGACATAGTCCACCAGACTGTGTCCTTTTTATTTGCCTCCTCATAGAAGTCCCTCAGCCCTGCTCTGCATGGCGAGTTGTTGAGGTATAATCACCTTGCATTTAACAAGCTGTGTATAACTACTGTTCATCTGGGGAGTACAGTTGCTTGGGAGCATATCTCAAATTTATTGCTATCTACTCAGAATCATTTCAAGCTTTCTTGAGAGTTTAGGAAGAACTGTATGAAATATGCAATCCAGCCATTTCTCTAGATAATCAAGAGTCTGTCCCTGGATTTAGCAGGCCATTGGGAAATTCCTTACTTGGTATTGTATTGTGTCTCTAAAAAGCTTGCTTTGATTAAACTGCACCTTGGTGTTTTAAAAGAGAATACATAGGAGTGCCAATGCACTTACATTGTAATTCAGAAGATGAATCTCTTTTGCAAACTAAATTAAAAGGTACAGAGACCATTCAGAGAAGCCATCTGTTACTATTTGAAAGTTATAATTAGGGTAATAATTTTTAATGTCATTGTCATATGTTTGAAAAAGGAAGCTTTGGGAGATCATTTAGAAAAATTTCCCTTCTTTGTAATGCCACACTACTTCCAAATTTAGAAATCTATTCTGATATAAATTTTCTTTCAATTTTTCCAATTAGTTTTTTATTGTTGATATTACTGGGTACAGTTTCTTCTTGGATATAATATTCTTTAATAAATGTTTCAGTTTTATATGCATAATCTCCAATAAGCCAATCTTCAAATTTGAGTTTATACTTATTTGAATTAATTAAGCTTGTATAAAATACAGTGATTTAATAACTAATAGACTAAAAGAGTATAGAAATGTTCTCAAAATCCACTTGCTTCAAATAATTTAGTCATCAATACTCAAGATTTTTAAAAATAAATCCCATTTCAATTTTATTTACC
Organism: Callospermophilus lateralis; assembly: GCF_048772815.1. Taxonomy (NCBI): domain Eukaryota; kingdom Metazoa; phylum Chordata; class Mammalia; order Rodentia; family Sciuridae; genus Callospermophilus; species Callospermophilus lateralis. Next base: position 23,682,707 of record NC_135310.1, on the reverse strand, counting down.
TCTGCAGCACTTCACTCATTTGACAAATATTTATTATTGTGCCAACTATGTACCTGTCATTGTGATAGCCTCTGCTCAGTTCTTTTCCTCTGTTATAATTGTTTGATGTTTAGAAGTTAAAATGCTTCATACTTATGCTTTTCTAGTTAAAGCTAAGCATGGTTCAGGATCATCCAAAATAAGAATTGTAGCCCCCCAAAAGGTCAGAATTCATCAAATATGTTTCATTTACACTCAAAGATTTAAAATGATATATGCAGATATAATATTTATAAATTTTATGATTCTTTCATCAGAATTTATATTCTTTGAAGAAGAGCCTTTTTTAAAGATTAGAATTAAATTGACCATGCTCAAGGCTTGATGTGATTGTTCAGTCTTTTAAAATAGAGCTATTTGATTTTGTTGACACTTAGCAAATAGCCCATTGTATTAGATATAATTGTTTCGTGATCATAGTAAATTGAATGTTATAGTAAGTTTAAAAGTCAAGGTTCTGGTGGCATATTACAAATTTGCTATCTATGTGATTAAATAAATTCAGCAAATTCATATCAAATTGGTCTATAGGCAGTACCCATCTTATTATTGTGTCAGTACACTATCCAGCTTTGAGGTTATAATTATTAATTTTTAAAGTCAATAAGTAGAAGTATGATCACAATTTCACATTCATTAGTAAAATGTGGCTGCTTTTTAAGCCATTAGGATTATTCGGACTTTAAGCAGTGCCTTCTACTGTAAATGATACCATTGTTATATGAGAGCTCTACTTATTAACTTGATCAGTCTAGAAATGCCACCCATTATAGGATGAGGTAGAATAACTACCTAATGAGGCAGAATACAACTTTACGACCTCTTAAACCAGAATATGGGCAAAGTCCAGTTTGCCTTTAAAACTGTTGAGTGTTTACATGGAAACAGGTGTTAATGTGCCTTGTGAAATTTCTCCACGATGAATGTATTTCTTGTTCTAAGCTGAGTTCCTTTAATCTGTGTGAAGTTGCTTTGAATTTGGTTGAATGTGCCAAAATGTACCAAAACCATAAACTCTCTCTCACTTGTACTAATTCTAGCACATAATATGGAAAAGACAAAGTTAAACTTCACAGGAGAGAAAAGGACCTAAAAATCACTTCCTAAACTTCTTAGTATTTCTTCCAATTTTCTCATTTTGTGAATTAATGTTTTTATTACATTTGGGTTAGAAATGAAGGATTTTATAACCATGTTAATGATCGAACACTGGGCCACCAGGAAGGACAGTCCTCTTTAATGTGAAAGGCCTTTAATCCTGGAGTAGCTTGCCACGCATAGTAAGTGTGGGCATGCTCTTAGCCAGAGCTCTCTGCCAGGTATCCAGTGCACCCATGCGAGTCCATCTGTCTGTCTGTCTCTCTTACTCTCTGTTTTTCTCTCTGTCTCTCTGTCTTTGGTTAAGAATGCAAGTGGTGTTACATATGGATTCATCTTTTATCACTGATTTATTTTTTATTATTCTGCTTATATTGAGTCTGGTTTATTTTGGGTTAGTTAGTAAATGTAATGAGATCTTTGTGATGGCCACAACTGCTGAATGGAAAATGTCACTCCTATGTGCCAGTTTGTTTAAATCATTTTTAAGTACCCACCTGTGCTGCTAAACCCTTCATTTGAATTTTATTGTCTAACATGTTTTTCTCCAGTACCGGTTCCTTTAATTCTTGTGCCCAGGTAAATTAATCTGGGAGTAGTATTGCCGCCCTTCTAGCATCTGTCCTTGTTCTAATAAAGGTATCATCTGCTTAACTGGTAGACTTGGAGTCTTTCCTATTTAAAACATCATTTTGGGAAAGCATAGTTTCTAAAGGGCAAGACGAATGACAGTACTTAAAAAGGTATTACTTGGGAGACATTAAATTTCTGCCCTAATGAATGTAGTAAATGAGAAGTATCATCCAAAACAATACTGGTTTTCTTACTCATATGTTTTTCATCTCTGTACATCTTTGTTTCTGTCTTTCATCTGCCTTCCCTGTTAGAGGCTTGGTGAACTGGAGCCAAGACAGCCCTGGGGATTTACCTGTCTTAGACTCTACCTTTTTCCTTTTATTCCTGCTGGTCTGTTGGTGACATTCCCAGGAGAAGGAAGAAGGGAAAAGGAATTTATTTTAGAGCAAAATGGCAAGGTTGACTATGAAACAATGAGAGGAAAGAAGCAGAAGAGTGGAAAGGATTCTCAGGGGGTGGGGGAGGTGGCGTGTTGTCTGGGATCCCATCCTTTTTGTCCACCATGTGCACAGGGTGGACCAGTTAAGTGAGGAGATACTTGGATGGAAGTGTGGCCTGACGCAGTCTGATTCAGCGCCTGGTGAGAGCCTGGGCTCTAGGGACATCCGGGGGTTGGACTTGGGCAACAGTTCTCTGGGCCTCAGTTCCTCCATCTATAAAATGGAAGCAATAATATTTTTATTATCTCTGATAGGTGTTGTAAGCATTAAAAGAACTGTCCTAGTTGAAGTGCTTAGAAAAGTGCCTCTTTAGTCATAATATTCATATTTAATAATAACTATTACTAGGAATGGGGATAGCAATTTGAGTTAAAAGGTATGAATTGTGAACATTTCAGCCAAAAAGAGTTGTTTTATCATTAAGGTGAACACACTGTTCTGTGTATAAGACTTTTTTCATTGTTCCTCAAAGAAACCACACTCTTTTATCACTTTATGTCTGTTTTTAGGCCTGGAATGCTTTTCTTCTAGCAACTTCTGCTAATCCTTCACAGTTATCTTCTTGGCGAATGCTTTCTGAACTCCTTTAAGCAGAACTAGTTTTCCCTCTACCTTGGGCTCCATTGGCACTTAGTTAATATCTTTAATTCAACACTTACCTCATTATAATGGGCTTATCTTCTCCCCTTGGTGTATTTCCTCCTTCATAGCTAATGTAGAGTCTGTCCCTAATTTTAATCATCAATATACAGCCCATGCACATGAATCAGGTAGATGTTGCTGACATTTGATGATGAAAGGTTCGGTGAATCCAAAGTGTTCACTAATCAAACTCTCTTCATATCTTAGTCAGCACCATGGCTTTTATTCTGAATCTGAGCTCCTGTTTAGAGAGTGTAGTGAATGCTGTTTTATTTCCTATCAGATGTTCAAGCTGATCAGCTTGGTGTATAGAGAAGTTGTTGATAGTGTTCTCTACTCCCTCCTTGCCTTTCTTCTCTTTTGTTTTTTCCTTTTCTCCATTTCAATCCTCTTCTCCTTCCTTTTTTATTCTTTCCCCTCCTCTCTTCTAAGATTAAGTTTATTTAAAGCTCTTGCTTGTTTTTTGTTCATTTATTTAGAGATTTACTTCAAATTAGTATTGTATTTGTCACATTTTCATGAAATTTTAATCAGTAATCCACTGAATAATTTGCTTTTAAACTACTTATAGATACAGGTCATAATACGCCCTAAATCTACTACTGAATCACTATTTTATTTTAACAACAGATGGTATCCTATAATCAACGAGCCATGAATAAATTGGTGGGATCACCTGATAAGAAAATTTTATTGGTTTATTGTTTTTGATGGACTGATAATGAATCTTTGAGGTCTATGAGAAATCACCTCTATTACAATGCTGTATCACCCAATCCCAAGAGAAACAAAGCATGACCATTCATTTCTTTTATTCATAAATGGGTCTTTTAAATATGGTTCCACAAAGGGGAAATTTAGCTCTAGAAAAGAGGAAAGAATTTTTTGAAATTCCCATTTACTTTGGAAAGTGACTGTTGCTCCCCTATTGGACCAATGATTATTTCAAGTGATATTTATTTCATTCTGAGTTCCCTCTACTTAAAAAATGAAATAAAACTAATTGACATGGGAGTAGATTATTGGCAACTCCATAAACATTAGTTAAAGATAGTCATGGTAACTTAGGTTGGGGGCATTTTATGAGTGGCATTTTATAGAAATACAATGGTAGTCCTCTTATCAACCAGGTGTCCTTCAGAAAATTTAAAGCAATCTACCATGTGAACACATTATTATTATTAATTTTTATTCCTTTTATTTTATCATCCAAAGTAGAGGTTTAGGCAAATGGATGTCTAAGTATTTGGGTTTGGGTCCTAATTTTATGACTTTACCATCTGCATGAATTGGGTTAAGTTGTTAAATTTTTTTGAGCTTCATTTATTTCTTCATCCATAAAATGAGAAAGGTTGAAAGAATTGGTTCAGCAGTTTTTTTTTAATCAATCTTATCAGAAATATTAGTAATGTCAAGCTTGAGTCTATAATGTTATTGTTTTCAGTCATTTAAAAGGCATAAAAATACACCTTAAATTTACGTTTGAAGTTCTTTACACAGTGTTTTATTTTTAAGTGACAGAGGGAGAAATATTCAGTATTGAAAGCAATTTTATAGATCATGTTAAATGATTCCACTTGCTTATTTATTTCATTCATAGATTGAGATGAATACTCTTTAGAAAAATGGGAAAGCTTGCTTTTAGTTTCATTATGGCACACAGAATTAGTGACAAAAAAAGAGTATCCCTCTTTCAGGGAGACCACTAAGTCATCTGTTGAAATTCCTGGTGTAAACTCTCCTAGTGTCTTGTAATGTATGGAAATAGAAAATATATTCATTTTCAATATGCCCAAATTATAACTTGCTTTATTGGTGTTTTACAGATTTCAACCCCCCTTCACCCCTTTTAAACAATTGTTCGTGAAATTCTTTTGCTTCATTCAACAATGGTTATAGCTTCCATCTTGGGGAAGTTATTCTGCATTGGTAGTATATAGAAGGGATGATGAAAATATGTATTTAATAAACTCGGATTTTGGAGGGCAGATCAAACTAGTTATCTCAGCAGCAATAAAAGAAAACAAGTGGAATGAAGGAATTATTGAAAGACAGGGAAAAAGTCTGCAGTAATTCAGATCTGGGGGAAAAGATTTCCAGTTGGGAGGTGACAGCCTGGTGAATGTTTCTTGTTGGTTTTCTAAAGGTGGCAATGGTGGACGAGAAAGAAAATGGCATTGGGGCACAGGGGACAGCCTGATTAGTGTCTTGGGAATGGGACGAAAACAGAGTTTTGCCAAGTAATGCCTGTTAGAAGTAGCATATTGGGAGAAAAAGAATAGAAAGAACAAATTAGGTCAGATTGCAAAGGATTTTGAGCTCTTGTCAAAGACTTTAAACTTGATTCTTTCCAGGCCTGAGGAAGTTACTTTAGGTGTCTGAGCATCACTGTGCTTTAGGAAAATGAATCTGACCACCATGTGCTGTGCAGGTGTGTGGCAGGTGGAGGAGGCAGGAGACCAGGCAGGAGGACATCATTACTAATTCAGCAAGAGCCATTGAACAACCAAGAATGGAAATGTTAGGAAAAATAACAAAACAGGAGTAAATTTGGGTAGTTAGAATTGGTAGAAAATAGCCACTGACATCTGGCTTAACAGGACTCTTGAGAGACAGAGGAAGGAACTTTCCAGAATTCCAATTTGAAAGACCAGAAAGCATGGTCAGGAGGATCCTTTCCAGAAAGAGTGACATGAGGCTAAGGTTGGTGGGGGCTGGGCAGAGGGGCCAATGTGAAGGGGTCGGGACCACTTCTTGAATCCATTGCCACTTTGGTGGATAATCTAACTCTCCAGTGACAGATGTCCAGCAGGCAGCTGGCAATGAGGTATTAAGATGGCAGAAGAAGTGAGCTATTCAGAGGAGCATTTGAGTACACAGCCCTAGGAACTTTGATTAAAAGCTCTGCTTGGGGCTCGGGGGTAGCTCAGTGGTGATGCACCTGCCTGGCGTGAGTGAAGCCCTGGGCTCCATCCCCAGTCCTACGGCGTGGGGGAGGCTGTGCCTGATGAGGCAGTGAGTATGGGGATTTTTTGGCAGTAAAACCAAATGCCATGAATATATTGAGGGAGTAATGGGGCTGAGAGATTTCTTTTTTTAGGAAAGCAAGACAACTGAATGTGCTTCTACTCCAAGGGAAGCCTCAGTGGAGAGGTCAAGCTGGATGATTTAAGGGGAAAAAAAAAAAAAAGAAGAACAGTTCTCAATTCCACTTCAATTTCCACAGCATTGGATAAAATTGAAATTAAGGGGCTCTCAAGACGATCAGCCACATCAATGTTTATAGCAGCTCAACTCACAATAGTTAAACTATGGAACCAACCTAGCTACCCTTCAACAGATGAATGGATTAAAAAATATGGTATGTGTCTATGATAGAATATTACTCAGACTTAAAGAAGAATGAAATTATGGCATTTGCTGGTAAATGGATGGAGCTGTAGAATATCATGCTAAGTGAAATAAGCCAATCCCATAGTACCAAAGGCTGAATGTTATCTCTGATATAGGGATACTAATTCACAATTGGAGGCTGGGGGACACTAAGGAAGAATAGAGTTACTTTAGAATAGGTAGAGGGGAGTGGGTATAGGGGTTAGGAAGGATAATAGAATGAATCAGACATTATTACCCTATGTACATATATAACTATATGACTGGTGTGATTCTATTTCATATACAACTAGAGGAATGAGAAATTATACTTCATTATATATGATGTGTCAAAGTGTATTCTACTGTCATGTATAACTAATTAAAAAAATTAAAAAATAATAAAAAATAATAATTTCGTTTCTAGATAAACATATAATAAAATTGCTATACAATATCAGATCAGCAACAGAAAGTGCTCAAATTTTTAACAATGTCCTTTCAAATTGTTCTAATGAAAAAAGTAGGATTTCAAATATAACATTTCCATTTTGACCAAAATTAAAAACAATTGAAATACTTAAAAAATTTTTTTTTGAATTATTGGATTGGACATAAAGTCCCTAATGAAAATATGAAGGTTTGTGCCCAGTAAGACTACATACATGGAAGAAATGATGGAATGCCCCCTAAAAGACAGTGGATAACTGAGGTTGGAGCACATAAGCGAAGTGAGTACAGGAAGTTCTGCAGCCAGTGCAGAGCAGCCACAGTGAGCCTCCATGATGCCAGGTCGACGGTGAGTTCATTAACACTGAGTAGATTTCTTAGGAAAAAAAACTGTCTTCCATCTTCATCAAATATTTCAGATATCCCTACCAGCTGCCGGGCATATGAAAAATTACATAATTATTTCATTTGGCATTGGATTTTAATGGTTTATACTTCGTATTCGAGATTTGATAGGATGATCTATTTGTGAGGTTTTTATTTTTATATTTGATTCCTGTGACTTACTGACTTTAGTAGTTATTAGAATTTACCACTTAACTTTGTTAAGTAAACACTTTATTTTAGGCTTATAGATAATACCTGATCTAAAATCACCACGTTTAGAATTTATTCAGATTTCCCAAAGGAGATTGTTGAGAAACTATGAAACTCAGATAAATAAACCTCTATGCTCTTGTTCAGTTAAAATATATATGTAACATAAAAACATCTATGAGCTAATTCAGCCTAAATATTTCCTCTAGTGCTCTTCAGTCCTCTCTTAGTTACCAAAATCTACCCTAAGTAGCAAGGAACAAAACACAGTGCATAACTTGACTAAGGTTATCTTCTTTCTCAGCTGAACATATTTTGCCTTCCTCTTATATGCATTGGTGACAATGATGTTGAGAAATGTTAACTGATGCTTAATTATTTTGAAAGTGTAAACAAAATGGGAGATTTTTTTAAAGCCTACTTTTAAAAACTAAAATGAAGGGAAACATCGGTTTCTGGGTGAAAAACTTTCTGTTGGGGCTGGGGCTGGGGCTTAGTGGTAGATGCTCGCCTAGCACATGTGAGGCACTGGGGGCTTGATCCTCAGCTCCACATAAAAATAAAATAAAGGTATCGTGTCCACCTATAACTAAAAAATAAATATTCAAAGAAAAATAACCTTTCTGTTGATGCTGGGATAAGCAGTTTTCTTTTCAGACAGTATTTTTATAATTGTATCACAGAAAATAGGGGCTGACAGTGACTAATAGTTCATTTTCAGTGCCTCAGACTTTCAAAGAGATCAAATATGAACTTGGAGAGTTATTAATTAAAAACATGTTAGAAGTAGTGAGTGTGTATTTAAAGAATTTAATGAAACCTTCAATTTATGTTTTTGAACTTATTTATTTTTTTCCCCCAAAGGTACTGGGGATCAAACCTGGGGCCTCATTCCTGCTAAGCAAATGCTCTACCACTGAGCTATATCCCTGGCACTTACCTTTTTAATTTGTTTACCAGGGTAAAAAATTGCTTCAGTAAGTGTCTAGAAACCCTTCCTTTCACAGGGTCAGTAAAAAATAGTTTATCCTTACTGTGACTTTCAGAAACATCTGCAGCTTTTCTTATCACAGGGTTCCACTCCACCCTCCACCAAATAAGATGTTCCTTTCCCAGATCATCAAGGAACAGCTGTATGAATTCTCTGCCATAGGTTGGACCTCAACCACCTGCAAATATGTGTTAAAGACTTGGTGCCCAAGGGGGCACTATTGAGAGGTGGTAGAGTCTTTATGGGGTGGGGCCTAATGGGAGGTCTTTAGGTACTTGGACCATGCCTAAAGGAGATTGTGGGAATCTAGCCCCCTTTTGCTTCTTGGCCACGGGGTGAGCACTTTTGCTCTGCCATGCTGTGATGTGTTCCTTCACTGCAGACTCAAAGTTACAGGATCAATAGATCATGGACAAAACCAAATAAACTTCTTCTCTTTATAAGTTAGTTATCTCAGGCATTCTGTTATAGTAGTGGCAAGTTGACTAACATATACTCAAATGACATTCGAACCTCAAACATGAAGCCACCTACTTCCCTGCCTTCTGAAGTTCTATTTCAATTCTACTTACTTTCAAATAGCTTCTATTATTGTAATATCTTGAAAAATCAATAGATCTGGTAGCAATGCATTTGCACATGGCCGGAAATGCCTGCTGGCCACTCCCCAGTGCTGAGATTATTACCTATTTCTGCTGTGCTTTTCTTACATATATATCATAGTGTGCATTTGGGTTACCCTCATGTCTCCTAAACATTTCTGTTTGAAGCCTCTACTTTATATTTTATGCCTGAGTAGATTATTAAAGAAATAGCTTTGATCTTCTCCACCAACAACACTGACCTGGCTTCGTGCCCCTTTAGGAGTCTGTGTCCACTCTGTGAGCATGTATGTGGGGTGTGCAGGCAGAGTAGGAGGGTAAATAGAGGTGGCATGGGTCTGGGGTCAGTTTGTTTCCTTGGAGCACAGTTGGGTCCAGTTGTGCTTTGCATAGCATATCACAACTAGGAGGTCCCATTCTCATTTGAAGGGAACAATAGCTGGAATGGTAATTGACTAGTTTACTTTCTGTTTCTTCAATAGATTCAAATAAGATCCATTTTGATTTTTTTCAAAGCAGCATTTTATTTTTTAAATACTTTATTTATTTGTTTTTTATGTGGTGCTGAGAATCGAACCCTGTGCCTCACACATGCTAGGCAAGCGCTCCACCACTGAGCCACAACCCCAGCCCCATTTTGAATTTTGATAACCTTTATCTTTCTGTCTTTGCATTCACTGATTTTTTTTTGGGGGGGCAACTCTATAAATTCACCCATTTTTAAAAAAAAAACTGGTAAATATACAAAATACACCCCCAAAATGCAAACTATTTCATTTTAACCATACTGTTCATGGCATTAAATACATTTTACCTGGTTGTACAACTACCACCACCATCCATTGCTAGAACCTTTTCTTCATACCAAACAGAATCTCTGTCCCCATTAAACAACAGCTTCTGTTGTGCCAGCTCCTGGTAACCACCATAGTACTTCTTATGTCTATGAATTTGACTTCTATAATACCGCATATAAGTGGAATTATATTTGTCATTGACAACTGGCTCATTTATGACTTAGCAGAATGCTCTCAAGGTTGTAGCATGGGTCAGCATTTCTTTCCTTTTTATGGTAGAATATTAATTTATTATGTGTTTTTCACATTCTGCTTAGCTATGCATCTGTTGATGGATATTGGATAACTTTTACCTATTGTATTAGTGCTGCTGTGAACATTGGTGCACATGTATCTGTTTGAACCTCTGCTCTCAATACCTTGGAGATATATATATATACCTGACTCCTTTTCTTTTGGTACTAGGAATAGAACTCAAGGTTTCATGCATGCTAGGCAGCTGCTCTACCACAGAAGCACATTCCCACCCAGCCCAAACGTTTTTGTTTTTTTTTTTTTTTTTTAGTTGTAAATGGACACAATACCTTTATTTTATTTGTTTACTTATATGTGATACTGAGGATCAAACCCAGGGCCTCACACGTGCTAGGCAAATGGTCTACCACTGAGCCAAAACCCAGTCCTCCACACATGATTTTTAATCAGATATTTTATTCATCTCTCATACCTCATGCCCTAGCATACGCTTATTTTAAAATCGAATTCACATTGGTTGTAACAATGGTTAATCCATTGGTAACTTTCTCATTATGGTGCTCTTGGGAGGAAAGTGATACCCTGCCCCCTTTTTTGGTGCTGAGCATTGAACTCAGGGCTTTACACATGCTAAACCCATATTCCACTGCTTTGAACTATGTGCAGAACTTCAGTGCCTTTAACTTCTACCTGAGCTGGTAATCTCAGTTTACTTCAGAGGCTGAGGGAGGAGGATCTCAAGTTTGAGGTCAGTCCATGCAACTTAGTGAGAACCTGTCTCAAAATAAAATATAAAAAGTTCAGTGGTGGAGTACCATGACTTTAACCCCCAATACCACAAAAACCAAACCACCACAACAATAAACCCTAAAAAGCTTCTGCCTGAAATTATTAGGTTCTATTCTAGAGTTTTACCAAAGCTCTGCTGTTTAGGATCTCTGCCGAGTTGCTTACATCATGCTTCTTTAGAACCTCCAACATTTAGGGGTGGGATGTAGCTCAGTGGTGGAGCACTAGCATAGCATGTGCATGAGACCCTGGGTTCAATCCCCAGGACAGGGGAAGGAGGAACTTCTAGTATTTTTAGCTTTTCCTTTACTTTTCCCCTAATAGAATAGGCTTTAGCTAAAGCTCATCATCCTTAGTTCCTCACTGAACTGGATTTCCTGGCTTAACAGATCATTATCTATATTGAATGATCTAAATAGAGTGCATAGAAACATTCTGTGATTTCAGTTGGTATGTCACCATTAAATGTTCTTACTTTATAATGAATCTCAGTTTCCACTCAGGATTCCCCAAGGCTGGGGGTTGTGGATTGAGGATTTACAATCCCCATCTTTTTGAGGTGCCTCTGATATTGTAAAGGGCAGTAGTCTACCCTGGGAGGTGGGAGGTTCTGGGGCTGACAATTGGTTTAACTACTCAGGATAGTTAAGAATATCCGGTGGGAACAGTTTACCTATAAAATATCATAAATCTTTGGGCTATAGAAATAAGACACTGCAGCTGTTAAAATTGATTCACATTTCCATGTATAGAAGATTGGTTATTCCATTGGTAACTTTATCAAATTTTCTTTTATTTCAAGCATGGCCAAATAGCAGGTACCACTCACCCCTATTTTTGAAAATTTTTCCATTTGACCACGAGATACAAATTTTCTTCATTGCTTACCTTCAATTTTAATATTATGTATATATGAGCAAAACTTGAACATATTTTCTTATTTCTTTACTCATTTATTTGTAAAAAGGTGCTTTATATATTAAGTTAAAAGGGAAAGAGAGTATATGTAGTGAAAATATCTGTACTGAGCGTTAACTGATTCTTCTCCCCGAGTACAGCCACTAATGCCAGTTTCTGTGTGTTCTTCCAGAATTTCATGCTATATTGCTCTTCATTGTAAAGTACAGCATGCAAACAGAACAGTACATCATAATCAAAGCAATCTTTCAAAAAAGAATTCTTGCTGGTTCCTAAAAGCTATATGTTCCTCCTTTCTTGTATCCTGTTCCCTCTCTCAAAAAAATAATCACTGTTCTGAGTCTTGTGGTAGGCATCCTGGGTCCAGCAAGGAGGCTGGGGCACTGTATCACAAATGCCCTTGTTTCTTAACAATGTTTAAGTGTAGAGACCAATTCTCTGGAGCAAAGATGAATTGGTCATGGGTTTTTGAACTCTGGTGTAGATGTTTCTTTGTTAATCATGGTGCTCTGCCTCTGAGCTGAAACTTTGTGTGTACTTTAGCCATAACATAATTTAGTTATCCAAAAGATCATTCCACCTGTAAGAGTACTTTAAAACTTAATATATTCATGTCATTTCAGGCATATTGCACACCTGCTAATGTAGAATGGGTATTTGGAATAATCTAAGAGAGGTTTTAACATTTTAGAGCATTTGTAATTGGCATTCAGATTGGGAGTTGCTAAATTTATATATGATGGAAAGGATTAACATCTAAAAAAGAATGGTTAGCCTTGTTAATTTTCATGATTTGCAGAGTATTTGATATAAAACAGACTTATTTTAAAATATTTATTGAATAGAACTGAGCTTTTTCTCATATGCCTATTTATGTTATTCTGCAGCCACTGATGCCTTCTCTCTTTGTTGGCCTACAGATTTGGCTCAGGTTCAGTGTTTACCTCTTCATATGTTTTGGGTTGCAGTTGTCCCCCCTTCTTGTCCCTCACTCAGGGACAAGATGCCTTTCAATATAAGCATCCCAAGTTTCTCAGGTTTCTTTTGATCTATATGAGGGGGAAAAAAAGAAGAAGAATTTTCATTTTGTTTCTTCTCCCTTTCCTTCCCTATCCTTTCCTTTTTCCATGTGGTTACATAGAAGTGACAGTGTCTAGCCTTAGATGAGACAAAGCAGAGCTGTCAAATCAGCTGTGGTGCAAACGTCCTTCTCAGTTGTCTGTAGCTGGACCTCAAAGAAAGGAAGGTTGCAATGGGAAGAAGGAGCAGGGTGGAACGGAGAGCTTGGAACCTGGCCTGGAAAATTGTGGTAATACAACAGGTACATTGAGAGAGGTGCTTGCATGATTTCCAGGCGATCTAGAATATTCTCTTTCATTCCTGCAGGTCAATTTCCTTTATTTGCCTCTTTTCTCATTTCTTGTTTAGGAGGGATTTTGGCCTCTATCTTCTTTTTCCATTTATTAAAAAAAAAAAATCCTCTCTCTTTTTTTTCTCTTCGGTTGGCATCGAGAAGACAATGATGTCTTATGTTTTACTGTGGCATAACACTAATGCTCTGGAAAGGGAGAAAAAGAAGGAGAATCAATTGGAAGGACTTGAGGCTGCATTTTCCATGGTGAAGTAATTCTGACCTTTTCTGAGAAATCAGGAAGGACTGACACTCCCACTCATTAGTGCAGGTGCAAAGTCCTTCAGACACCTTCACTTCTGAGAGACCTTGGCAAGTGCCAGGGTACGTCCAAACGTGAAAAAAGTCTCCCAAAGCTTTCTGAGTTCCCTCTGGACCATCTGTCTTTTAGAGTACCTTGAGAGAATCAAAGCTGAAGTGAGAAAACTCGATTTATCCTCAACTCGGTCCTAGTTAAAAACAGCTTAAGACTCTATTGCTCTGAATGATCAGAAAATTAATCTTTTTTTCCTTCTGTCCACATTTTTATTAGTGCATTATCTTAGTTGTACATATTTGTGGGATTTGTTGTTATGTATTTGTACATGCGTACAATAAAACCATATGGCCCACAGCTCTCCCCAGCACTTACCCCTCCCTCTGCTTCTTCTACACTACCCCCTCGCTTTCCTCTACTGATCTCCCTGGGATTTTCATGAGATCTCTGTACCCGCCCCCTGCTCACTTTTTCTTTTTCCTCTGTAGCTTCCACATATGAGAGAAAACATACAAACCTTGACCTTCTGAGTTTGGTTTATTTCACTTTAAGGTAATGGTCTCATTTTCATCCATTTTCCTGGAAATGACATGATTTCATTTTTCTTTATGGCTGAATGAAACTTCATTTTGTGTCTATAACACATTTTCTTTATCCATTCATCTGTTGATGATCACCTAAATGGGTTCCATAGATTAGTTATTTTGAATTGTGCCGCTATGTACATGAGGTTGCATGTGTGACTATAGTATGATGACTTTAATTCTTTAGGATAAATACCAAGGAATAGTAGAAGTAGATCATATGGTTCCATGCCTATTCTTTTGAGGAACCTCCCTACAGATTTCCATAGTGGTTGTACTAATTTACAATCCAACCAAGGGTGTAAAATGTTTATTTTTCTCCATGTCTTCTTCAGCAATTATTATTATCTATATTCTTCATGGCTGCCATATTAACTGGAGTGAGATGAAATTTCAGTATGGTGTTGATTTACATTTCCCTAATTGCATATGATGTTGAAAAATTTTTCATGTTTTTTTTTGTTATTTGTATTTCTTCTTAGAAATATCTGTATAATTCATTTGCCCATCTATTAATTGGGTTATTTGATAACCAAAATATCAAATATCAAAATATCAAAACTTTCCACCTAAGTTTGAATTCTCTATATATTCTAGATATTATTCCTGTCAGATGATTAGCCTGCAAAGACTTTCACCTTTTCTGTAGGTTCTCTCTTCACATTTCTAGTTATTTCCTTTGCTGTGTAGAATCTTTTTAATTTGGTGCCATCCCCATTTATTAACTCTTGGCATTATTTCCTGAGCTTTAAGGATCCTGTTGAGAAAGTTTTTCCCTGTGACTATATGTTAGAGTGTTGACCGCACATTTTCTTCTAGGAGTTGCATAGTTTCCAGTCTAATTCCTAAGTCTTTGATCCATTTTTTGTTGATTTTTGTGCAGGGTGAGAGATGACAATTTATTTTCATTCTTCTACATATGGATAGCCAGTTTTCCCAGCACCATTTGTTTAAAAGGCTGTCTTTTCTCCAATGTATGTTTTTGGCATCTTTGTCAAGGATCAGATGAGTACAGATATGTAGGTTTGCTTCTTTGTCTTCTGTTCTGTGCTATTGGGCTACATATTTGTTTTTATTCCAGTACAGTGGAGTTTTTGTTACTGTAGCTCTGTAGAATTATTTGAAGTCAGGTATTATGATGTCTCTAGCATTGCTTTTTTTCCTTAGGATAGCTTTGGCTATTCTAGGTCATTTATTCTTCTAAATGAATTTTAGGACTGTTTTTTTTTCCTAGCTCTATGAAGAATGTCATTGGTATTTTAATGGGGATTGCATTGAATCTGTATATTGCTTTTTGTTAGTCTGTCTATTTTAACATTTACTTCTGCCTATCTATGAACATAGGTGATCTTTCCATCTTCTGAGGTCTTCAATTTCTTTCTTCAGTGTTCTATAGTTTTTATTGTAGAGGTCTTTCACCTCTTTGGTTCCATTTATTCCTGGGATTTTCTTTTGTTGTTGTTGTTGAGGCTATTGTGAATGGAATTGTTTTCCTGATTTCTTTTTCAGCAGATTCACTGTTGCTATACAGGAAAGTTATTGATTTTTGTATGTTGATTTTGTAACCTGCTGCTTTGCTGAAATTTGTTTATCAGCTCTAACAGTCTTCTGGGTAGAGTTTTTTTTTGAATCTCCCCTTTTAAAAAAACATTTGGCTTTTTGGATATTTATATTGTGTGTATTCTGTACCATCACCGTGTACTACCTGTTAAAGAAATATTTCCTAGAATTGGGGACGTAGCTCATCGGTAGAGCCCTTGCCTAGTCCCTTATTCCATTCTAGCACTTCAAAAGAAAAAAGGGAATCTTTTCCAAACAGAATGAACCTGAAAAGGAAACCAAGAGCTGGGAAGCATTGATGAATATAGAGTCTCAGTGGAAGGGGCTATCTCCCCACATGGAAGATCCAGAAAGTAATAGAAACTTCTGGACAGATTGAGGTGAAGTCTTTTTCTTAACTTTCTTAATTTATCCCCAGAAATTCCATAAATATGAGAAGTGAGGTGGTAGTAGTCATGACTCCTCTGTTCAGAGACCTCAACGTGGTCTTTGTTCACAGGACAGATGTACAGTTTTGTGAAACACTGTCTTCAGCATTGAGACCCCCAAATCCCTTGGCTGAGAGCTGCCAAGTCTTATTTATTTTTATCTCATTTTAATAATAAGAGCATACCAATGACTAGTTTTCACAAATGTTTTAGATACTGTGTAAGGTATTTTTAATTTTGTATCATGAACTTTAAAAAAAGAAACATTTTTTTAAACCATCATTATGTAGCATAACTTAGTACTTTGCGGGTGCTTTATTTTGTATTTGCAAAACCACATTTAACAAGATAAATCAAAAGTGCGTGTATATGTATGTGTGTGTAAAAGTTCTTTTATTTATTCTGGTAGTGTATTTCTTAAGAAACTTGACTTGCCTATATAACACACATATGCGTATGCATCTGTATGCACCTGTATCCTCGTGCATATAACCTGCTACTTTGTCTCCATTTGGTCACAAATATTTTTTTTCCTCAGCAGTGCAGCATTGAATCACCTTTTGTTTTGTAATAAGCACATTATCTCAGTGAGCACATCCCTTTATTTCAGATAGTCACAAGTTTTGCCATCAAAATGAAAAGCAGTGTGTATACCCTTTAATGGGCTGTATTAGACCAATGTTCTTTTGAATCTTATTTGAAGAACTGACAAGATATTTTTAGTGATCTGTTCGAATAGTTTTCATTCCTTTTTTCCCTTTGGTATGATGAATTCTTTTGAAATGGTTTTAGTCAGCCCCAGAACACTGAAAATACTTGGGAAAAAAAACAACATTCTTTTGCAATTTTTCAGGAAATGTCTCATTGGTACCTGTTTTATATCTCAAGCATTGTTTGTGTCCTCTTTCTTATGCACTGGAAAGTTCTCAAGGTAGATGGCAGAGGAGGCTCCTGTGTGCTGATAGATATTCCACAGCCTCGGGCAGCAAAGAAGGGCAAAGAAGGGCAGCCTGGCAGCCGGGACACATTGCCCCAGGGAACACCCATTGTTCAGCCATGTTGAGGCCACTCTAGGGTCATGCTGTAGAAGCACAGTGTCCAAGCAGGGGGGTGAAGCATAATGAGGACAAATCTAGGAATGGGTTGTGTGGTCATGCCCCTTCCCAGTGATCAAGAACCAGAGGTTAGGGCCTGGTGAATAGGCCCTGAAGCTTGAGTTTGGAAAATCACAAAGTTGGAGCACGCAGGAGTATCATGGACTGATGGCACTTGGGTGGAGAAGCCCTGTCATCCCTTGGGCCTCTTCAGGTGGGCTGTCACTTTGTGTCCTTCCTGGTTAGAATTGCTGTGAGGGTGACAAGTTGAAGACCTTTCAGTAATCCTCCAAGAAGTGTAGTTGGCAGTATTGGCTCAGGAATAGGGTTTGTAGTAAAGATCATGGCAGGCAGATCAACAAAGATGGTGAAGAACATCTTGCTTTTTTACATAAGAGCTTTTATTGAGACATAATTCACATTCCGTATAACATAACCATTTGAACTGTGCAATTAAATGGCGTTTGGTATAGTTGGACTTCTATATTCATAGCCTCTGTATCTGTGCATTCAACCAACCACAGATGGAAAATATTCAGGAGAAAAACCATATCTATAATGAACATGTACAGACTTCTTTGTCCTGTTGTCATTCCCTAAACAATACAGTAAACAACTAGTTACATAGCATTTACATCATATTAAGTATTATAAGTAATCCAGAGATGATTTAAAGATATACACAAGGATGTATATAGGTTAAATGAAAATATTACACCATTTTTACATAAGGGACTTGCTGTGGGTTTTAGTGTGGCCTGAGCCAAGACCCCAACAAATACCATTGTACATCCACAGAATGAATTGAATCACTGAGATGTGCTCACTGAGATAATGTGCTTATTACAAAACAAAAGGTGATTCAATTGGTATCCAACAAATACCAATGTACATCCACAGAATCAACTCAGCCTATTTTAGAACATTCTCATCACCCTCAAAATAAAATAAACCCCAAACCCTCTCTTCACTATCTCCCAATTCCGAAATTCCATAAGAAAGTGTCAATTTAATTTCTGTTTTTCTATAGATTTGCTATTCTGGATATTTCATAAAAGTATAATGATACAATTTGTGGTCCTTCATGACTGGCTTTATTTACTTAACATCATGTTTTCAAGGTTTGTCCATATTGTAGCTTATGTTGCTATTTCCTGTCTCTTTATTGATGGATAATATCCCACCATATGAACAGAGCACATTTTATTTATCCATTCACCAGTTGATGACATTTCAGTTGTTTCTACTTTTTGGTGATTTTAAATAATCCTGCTGTGAACATCATGCACGAGTTATTATGTGAGTTTCTCATTTCTCTGGGGTGTCTCATCTAGGGTAGAATTGCTAAGTCTGTTAATAGACTTTTTTTTCAGTGCTGAGGGTCTGACCCAGGGTCTTCGCCCTTGTCAGGCAAATGCTCTACTACTAAGCTTCATATTCAGTCCTGTTAATGTGTTTTTAAACTTTTGTATATATTTGGAAACTCTGTCACTTTGTGTGAAATGTTTTTTTTAAATACAATTAACAATCTAAAATTCCTAACTATTTATAGTTGCCTTTAAAAAACGTTTTACGTTTTCCTTTTGTTACAGGAATATTTTCTGAACTGATAGACCTCCCACTAAAAGCAATTAGCTCTTTATTTAAAGCTCAAATTATTGAAATATAAAAGCCTAACTCTCAATTTCTTTGGCTTGTGACCCCTTAGACAAGTATTTTGTTATTTTTTTTTCTTTAAAGAACATGATACTTTTGATACCACATCTGGGTGTTATTTTATAATTTATATGTGTAAATTTTAAGTACCATATAAGTTATGAGCCAGGTATTGTGGCATTCTCCTGTAATCTCAGTGACTTGGAAGGCTGAGGCAGGAGGATCACAAGTTCAAGGCCAGCCTTAGTGATTTAGCAAGAACCTATCTCAAAGTGAAAAATGAAAAGTCCTGGGGGTGTAGCTCAGTGGTAAACAACCCAGGATTCATTGCCCAGTACTGTGTTTTTTTTTAAAAAAAGGAAAGAAAATAAATCATAATATAATAATAACATTGATTATACTTACATGTATGTTGTAATTTGCTAATAAATGGTTCTCTTCCATCGAAGTGCATGCTCTCATGATTTGCATTGTGACTTTATTTGCTTGTTACGAGACTGATAGTTTATTTGTTTATTTACTGTACTAGATATCAAGCCCAGAGCTTCCTGTGCACATGCTAGGCAAGCACTCGACCACTCATTATGAATTATGTTCTCATTGCTATTTATTTATTTAGGTACCTGTGATTAAACACAGGGGTTCTGAACCACTGAGCTATATTCTCATCCCTTCCTATTTTTTTTTTATTTTTTTTATTTTGGGACAGGGTCTCACTAAGTTACTGAGGCTAGCCTTCAACTTACCATCCTCCTGCCTCAGCCTCATGATGGTGCCTGGCTGAGAATAATAGTTTTTAACTGGATTCTCCAAGACGATGATAATGAATAAGATAGATCCAGCAACAGAGTGTTCTTTTCTTCCTGTTTCTAGGCATTTTCATAGTCATTTTTATAGCTTTACTCCAGTGCTATAGCATGGGATTGGTACAGAATTTATGTAATTGGGTTTTTATTTGCTTGTGAATCATCTTGAAAATATTTCTTCCTTGCTTTTTCTTTATTCTATTTCTCTCTTGATCTTTCTCTTTCATTTTTGCTTTCCCTGGTCTTGTGAAAGAACATGGCTGGATTTTCTGTTTGAGTCCAAACTATAACAGAGTAACATTAAATTTTAGGTGGTAGCTGTTTTGTGGTGGTGTGGCTGAAATCATGCTTTTTATGTTTACTGTTTTATCATGTTCAAAATCTAATGCGGTTATTTGGTTCTGAAATTATACTACTTTCTTTCCTTTTTATTGTTTCTTTTTAGTTATACATGACAGTAGGATTCATTTTGACATAATTATTAAAGCATAGAATATAATTTGTTCTAATTCATTTCCAGTACTTGCCCTTTTCCTCCCCTCCCCTCCCCTACTTCCTCCCCTCTATCTACTGATCGTACTGCTATTTACTTATAGGTGTTTTTTTTTTTTTAGTGTCTTATGGATTATATTAGATTTTTACATAGTAAAATAATGCATATTTCTTGGAAGTATAAATGTAATAGAATGTAAATGTAATAAAGTGAAATGTCTGGATGCTGGCAAGGTTATAGGGGAAAAAGAAACACTTTCACACTATTTGTGGGATTGTAAATTTGTACAACCACCATAGAAATTGCAATGGAGCTTCCTCAGAAAACTAGGGATGGAACCTCCATAAGATCCAGCTATACCACTTCTTAGTATTTATTCAAAAGATTTAAAGCCAGAATCCTATAGTGATGCATATACATGCATGTTTAGACCAGTGCAATTCATAGTAGATAAATTATGGAAGCAGCCTAAGTGTCCATCAACAGGTAAGTAGATAAAGAAAATCACACACACACACACACACACACACACACACACACACACACACAGTGGAGTTTTATTCAGCCATAGAAAAGAGTGAAGTTATGTCATTTGCAGGAAAATGGTCGGAACTTGAGAGCATTATGTTAACTGAAATAAGCTAGATTCAGAAAGAGAATTGTCATATGTTTTATCTTGGTTGTGGAAACTAGAGAGAAAAAAGGGGATAGAATCCCATTAAAATAGAAGGTAGACCAGTAAAATGGAGGAAGGGGAGGAAATAGGGAGGTACTGGGGAATGGACTATTACTGTTAAGTCATAATGCAGAAACAAAAATAATTTTTTCCACAATGCAAACAAAAAGGGAAATGAAAATTAAAAAGAAGAAGAAGAAAGATAGGAAGAAAGAAAGAAACATCTTCTGCTTTGTGACTTTTCATCTCCCAGCTGCCACATTCAGAATCACCACTGTTTCCTATTTGGCCTTCCAGAAATTTTTAATATACTTTTAAGCATTCATAGTCACATACTTAAAAATAATATTGTTATTCTGTACATTACATATGCTTCAACATCTTGCCTCTTTCCCTGCACTGACATTGTATAATGGGGTAACCAATTTCATCTTTTCTATTTGCTTTGGCAGCCAGGGAGCCCTGGACCTATGCACCAGAGCCCCAAGCTCATTACAGCTGTTGGCTTTAGCCCCAACTTTCTGATTTAATTTTTCACTCATTTTCTTAACGATTTGTCTTAAAATATTTTAAAAATTTTATTGTGACTTCTTTATGTGAGACATTTAAATCCTTTTAGTGTATAGGATTAAACAATTACAGCTAATAGAAGAGATGTGTTTGCATCAAACACTGTTATGTGTTTGTATAATTTTTAGCACTTTCGTAGCTCTGGAAATTAACAATATTTAGCAAATTGCTTTTTCAACTTGGTAGTTGTTACTGAAGTACTCCAAAAGGCAAATGTAGTTCACATACATGGAAAAGACTTTTATCTTTTAATAAAACCAAACAAACTAAAAACCACTAATAACTTTCTAATTGGAACATTTTAAGCAATTTTGAAATACAGGGAAGTTTTCTATAAAGACAGTGTCCATCACACTCTTAAGGTAAGCCCTCAGCATCTGTCATCCTCATTGCTGCAATCATGCTGTTTTTATTCTTTGGTACATATTAAAATAGAAAAAATATTGCATGTTTTTTGTCATTCTTTCAGACTGCAGTATTCTGTTTTGAATGTGGTCTTGGGACTGCTTATCTCCAGACCCAGGATGCTTCCTTTAAACATGGATTCACTGGTAGTACATCACTAGAATTTCTGTTCAACCATAAAAGGAGTCATTTAGAGGTCTTTGTTTGTCACTGTATCTAGAACATCATGGTAGTACAACATCCTTTTTAGCAAGGGCTTTTGGGGTAGGATATGTCTGTTTGGGAAATTAGATCAGGATTCATCTTCAATTAACTAGAGTTACTAAATGGCATTCTGTGTTACTGATGATGTTTAAAGTTAATGTTGGTTAGTTGCTGTGTATTGAATTTGTGTTGTCTTTTTCTTTTATGACAGAATGTCATGTATTAAGTTGTAGGTCTTGTGAACCTTCTAGAAGGTAATGGGGTAAACTGTCATTAGTGCTAAGAGTTCAGAGTTATTTAATTAAAACAGCCTGTATTGAAGTTATTGTTCTTTTATTTATTAGTCATGAACTTACACCACTGTATGCTTTAGTGTTTTATGGATTGATTAGGATAAGCTGTTCTATAACAGTCATTCCTTTATTCATTCACTCATGTTTTTCTGTTGCACACTTCAGAAGCTTCTTCTCAAATTATCTTGACACTCCTTTCCCATTTGCCCTTGGTACATTACAGTCCAGCTATTGCTTTAACCACAGCATTGCCATTGATGGGATTGTTCATACCTCACCAAGTTCCTCTTCCCAGGTCCGTCTTTACCATTTTAGATGATGAACAGTGTATTCTATTTATTCTCCCTTCTTGACCTTCCTCATGCTCTTAGTTTTATTGCTACACTTGCCCATCTCTTCCGTTTTTACACTTTCTTTCCTTTGCTCAGTACTTATCTAAGTTTCCAGATATCTTTCCTTAAACCACTTTCATTTTCATTTTCTACAGTCTTCCCTGACTTCCCTAACTGCTGGTACTCAAAACCCTTTCTCACTGGCCCTTATCTCTGTCCTTTGCTCAAAATTATTATGTCCAGCAGGACGTGGTCGAGCACTGGAGTTCACCCCAAGTCTGATATTGTAAGAGTTTCCCCAAGTAAAATACTAAAGAATCTCAGAAGCTTTATAGTTTTTTTGTTTGTATATTTTTTTGTTTTTGGTAGCACTAGGGCTTGAACCCAGATCCTCATGCTTACTAGGCAAGTACTCTACCACTGAACTATATCCTTATAACTAAAATATATCCTTATAACTAAGTTTTAACTAAGCTTGAAAAGATTTGTAAGATTATACAACTTCACAGAGAATATCTCAGTTTCCTTTTACATCTCTTTTTTTTATCAGCAGGTATCAAATATAATTTATACATTTGTCTACTATGATTATTTTAGCTTACAATTTTTTAAAAAAAAATGTCATATTTAGCTTTAAAGTTTCTTTAAGTATATTTTACAACTTACATATTGGAGGTAGGGAGGTATATAATCATGAGTACAGTTTATATTTATTTGTTCAAAACTCTGATCTCATGAAAATTGTTATATAAATACTTGTTTTAACAACTGTTATTATTAGGGGTTTGTGTGAAAGTCTGCCAACATGGTCCCAATATTTTTATTATAGATCAAAATGTTTTGAAAAGAACTGCTTCTCAACTGTGATCTTTGTTGTTTTGGAAATCCAAAAGATACTGAGTTATTTTCAGTTATTACAGTTGACATAGTTTCTATTGCCAATCTTTCCTTTCTGTTTTACTTAAAAAACCAGAAGTTCGTGAACAAAGAATACCTATATCAAATTAATATGTAAATAAAGTGAGATAAGAGTTCTTTTTTGTTTGTTTTGTTGAAACAAACGAATTTTAGTTAAAAAAAACTATGCATTTGAGTATAAGAATCCTGGGGATCCTAACTCATTCTCACCCAGGTAATAACCCATTATTGAAATTAATTTTTGGCTCTAAGATAATTATGGATTCTGGGTGCCATGCTTCTATTAAGTGGTAACAAGCTACTTTTCAAGTCTGAGTTTGTCATATGCTTTTAGCAAATTCGATTGAGTAGAACTCAGTTATTAAGGGAAAAAAAGAGAGACACTCAAGACCTGAATAATATTTCCATGAATAAGGTGATTAATTTGTGACTGGTTGATTTGATGCTTTTAGGCTCACAGATGACTTATTGCTGAGGAATCTTGACACAGGCAATGCAGGTGTTTACCTGAATATAAAATTAGCACTATATTTAGCTGTAATTAAAATCTAGCATGGTATGTAAAACCTATTTGTCTCTGACTGGAACTTATTCCAGGTTAATGAGATTTCAAAGAAGATATAGAGAGTATGTCCCTTTTAAAAGATGATGACATTTTTCATAATTGCTGTCTTTATATTTGTTACCCAATTCTTTCTTTCTCCCTCTCTCTCTCTTCTTCTTCCCCCTTCCTTCCCCTCTCCTCCCCTCCCCTCCTTTCTTTCTTTCTCCTTTATTTTGGTATTGGGATTAAACCCAGGGATGCTTTACCACTGAACTACATCCCCAGCCCTTTTCATTTTTTTTTTTTTTTTTTTTGAGACAGGGTCTCACTAAATTGTTGGTTTCAAACTGGAGGTCCTCCTGCCTCAGCCTCCCAAGTTGCTGGGATTGCAGGTGTGCCCCACTGCATCTGGCTTAGCCAGTTTTGACTCAGTAAAATCTATCTACCATAGTGTGGTCTGAACTTCTTTTCTTACTATGACTAATTTTCGTTTAAATTTATACTGCTTGTTCAAGTAACCCAGAATTATGAGCCAAGAAATTTTGCAGGTATGGATTTCATCTGCATTGCAGGTCTTCAGAGGTTGCATCTTGCATGAAGCCTCAAGTTTTTTTCTTAGTTTTCCTAGTCATTGTTCTCTTTCCCATTATTTCACTCAATTTTCTGCTAGCCTGACATCATTATCCCAATAATTCTCTCTCTCTTTCCCTTTGCACACGTGTTGTGTGTGTGTGTGTGTGTGTGTGTGTGTACATGTGATCTTTTGTTCCTCTAATTCTAATCCCAAAAGACTAAACTGATGTATTTTGTAGGGGTTTTCTTACTTACTGAGGTTTGTGTTTGCTTTCCTCTTTCTCAGGTACATTGCACATGACTCATTCCAACTCACTTATACTAGTGACAGGAATGCCAATGTGGAGATAAAATGTCTACCCACGTCCCCACTCTCTCAAAGAACTCTCCCACTTCCAGTCTTCTTCTCTGGAAATTAAAAAAGAGCTGACACAATCTCTTCAGCCCACAAGGAAGATTTTTTTCCTCTCCAGAAGGCCACTTTTCTTATTCTGAGAATAAAGTGTAGTCACCTCTAAAATTGGGGGAATAAATACCAACATTTTTTATTATGCTGTATTGACTTCCCTGCGTGTATTACATTTAGGACATTGTAGTATATTATGAAATATGCTTCTTAACTAGATTTTATTTAATCTGGAAAGTTTTGACCTTGAGCCTACTTTAGTACTTTTTTCTTTCTTTCTAGGTTTACAGAGATAAACTTTAAATTTTCCATTGAGTCTATCAGAATCTCAAGCCCTCTCTGTTTCATTTCCTCTTCCATCCGAAATGATCATATAGCTTTAGGAAAATAATAGATTGTCCTGGAAAACTTGTTGATTTGTGGAAGCAGATTACAAAGCAAAAGTTAAAAGTATTATGGAATCAAGAGTTTTTGTTTCTACCAAAAAATGCTGAAATAAAGTAAAATACAGGAATGTTCACCATTTTAGAAGTAGAGAAAGTTTCATGGAAAAATTAAGGTGCTTTAATGGTGGGATTGTATATTTTAGTCTACCAGAAAGAACTGGAAGACAATTTGTTTTAAGGGAACTACAAAATACCCAAGGCCTAGGTTAAGGCCCAAATTACTGCATACATGTAGACCTGTAAAGAAATCAGTTTAACTTTTCTCTAGTGAGAGATTAGGTTGCATTGGATAGTTTTGATGGAAATGTGCAGATTTCCATTTATTTTACAGATAACTCTGTTAAAAATGTGTGTTAATTTTGCTGAGGTAAGTTCTGAGACTTGATCAAAACTTGTACCATTGTATTGTACACACAGAGATGCATACTTTAAAAAAAAATCATGTTTTACGTACAATTGAGTCTGTGGTATTTGTGTCTTGCCTTAGGTTTTAGTCAGCTTTTTTTTGCTGCTGTGACTAAAAGGATTTGATCAACACAATTATAGAGGAGGAAAAGTTTATTTGAGGGCTCATGGTTTCAAAGGTCTTAGTCCACAGAAGACCGCTCCATTCCTCAGGGCTGGAGGTGAGGCTGAACATCATGGCAGAAGAGTGTGGCAGAGGGAAGCAGCTCCCATGGTGATCAGAAAGCAGAGAAAAAGAGACTCCACTTGCCAGATACAAATATATATACCCCAAAGCCACGACTCAATTATCACCTCCTCCAGCCTCATCCTACCACTTCAGTTATCACTCAGTTAATCCCTATCAGGGGATTAATTCACTGATTGGGTTAAGACTCTCATAACCCAATCATTTCTCTTCTCAACTTTCTTGCATTGTCTCACATGTGAGCTTTTGGGGGACACCTCACACCCAAACCATGACATCGTATTTGTGGTTTAGTTCATTATTCTCATCTTTTAGAAAGGGGGAAAAAAAAAAACTAATAGGGAATTTTCTCCTTAATGTTTTGTCACATATAAGACTGATCAAAATTTAGTATTTACAAAGCAGGAAAATAAATATAAACAAAAGGCCTCGATCTAC
The DNA here is from genome assembly GCF_048772815.1 of Callospermophilus lateralis. NCBI lineage: Eukaryota > Metazoa > Chordata > Mammalia > Rodentia > Sciuridae > Callospermophilus > Callospermophilus lateralis. The sequence goes on along the minus strand of NC_135310.1, from coordinate 23,656,336 downwards.
AATTGCTAAAGCAAATTAATATAGGTTATAGCAAAGTTCTATGTAACCATGTAGAAAACTACCTGTTTGTGAAAGTTTCTAATCCTCATTATTTTTTAGCATTTTAAAGAAATTCTAAAATTAGTATTGGAAAAGTATGCCTAAAGAGCTCAAATGGCTGATGTTTACAGACCATTTTGGACCCAGAGATCCAAAATATAGTTTTATAAATAATTTCAATATCTTTCTAAACTGATTCGGTTTGGGATGTAAAATAACAGGGTATTCAAAATTAATGATTTGACTGATTAAGAATTTTAAAAAGTTATAGCATGTGATATTACTTAGTTTTATAATATACTGTTAATTATAATTCAGAGAAGCTCTAAAACTTAAAGAGGATTATGACAGACCTGAAATATATATTTTGTTTAATTTTATATTTGTCATACATTTATTTCTAAAGGAAGGCCTGTTTATATTTTGTTCTATCAAGTAGTATTAATTAGATTTTTCATTGTATTGTACTTTTTAAAAAATAACTGTCTCATTTCATAATTCTTAGTTTATCAGAGAAGCCAATTTTATCTCAACTTCATTAAATAGTGATAATGAATTCATATTTAGTTGGCATAGAATTTTCTAAAGCCCTGAAGGTATATCCATGCAAGTGATTAAATTGGATTCCTATTCCCAACTAATTTTGGTTCTTGAGGATACTATAAGGAATTATTTTTGGCTGCCCTAATTATAATATATAATTTTATATATTTAAATACAATAGAATTGCACCTTTAAAAAATATAGTTCCACACCTTACTGTTTAGTTAAGTATGTTGTTTTGATCAGTCTTTATAATTATGCTTCAGAGTCACCCTCTTTATTCTTTCTGGGTCTTCCTCATTTCAATTTGAAAGAAATAGAGAGAACATAAACATTTCAGTAAATGATGGAAATATGATTCATGTTCTCAAATGGTGCTTTGCCAGGGCTGGTGATGTTGCTCAGTGTAGAGCTTTTGCCCAGGGCCCAGGGTTTGACCCCTGTACCACCCAAAAAATAAAAGAATAAAATGGTGCTTTGTAATATTAACAAGGTAGCAGATATCCTAATTACAGATTGACTCTAGTTTTTTTCATTAATAACAGGAGACAGATCTTAAGGATTAGAGGAAAATTCCGTAAGACTCAGAAAAAATAAAATCGGCCAGAGGAGGCAGCTATAAAGGGCCATTGGGACTAAGGATAGGAAGAGAAAAAGGGCAATGGAGAAACGATGTGAATATTATGGACTACTCAAAGCATGGCTCTGACTGGCAGAAAGTGGGAAGCCAGAGTGGAATTGGCTGCTAGTAATAAGGGAGAAAGCAACTCTTTAAAAAAATTTGTGTCAAAATGGTATTCAGTGGTCCATCACATCGAATCAGCACATCTTCACTGAAAACATTTTATTTAGCCCGTGCTCTGGAGTGCATTTCTCTTCTTTTCTGAACTTGAAAATCTTTTCTGGTTGATCTTTAATATGGGTCACTGAGCAGATTCTGTTTTACCTGATTAAATTAATGATAACAAGGCCTAGGTCCAGTCTTTCCATTTTACTGGATACTTACTTAACTGTTTCCTCTGTCAGTTGTCCAACCCCTCCGCAAGATTAAGAAAATTAGTGGTTACAGTATCCTGCACCTCTATTCAGCTTGAAATGTTATTGAGGTACATGTTTTAGCATCTTTTAAATCTTCATTCATTTGTGCAAAGCATTCCCTTTGGTATAGAGGAGTTACTGTTGCTTGTGCCTCAATCCAGCGAAGTCAAGCATTATTTAAAATATTACAAATTGTGTGCGTGTTAATTTCCTTCCCTTCACATTTAATGGGAGACTTTTTCTTCTCAATTAGCTCACCCGAAATGTTACTAGGCTCCTCTGTGGCTGTCTGCTATTTGAGATGGGAAGCGACTGATTAGAATAATAGAACAGCATAATGGTCATCCTACATTCTTATATTTTAAAAGGGGATTTTTTTTTTTAAAGGCAGCAGTTCCTGTTATGTACTGTATTAGCTAAATATAAGATCCAGACTCTCCCTCGAGGCACTTTTTTTCACTTTACCATCCACTCTTTAATCCTTTATATCAATATCAATTCAGAAATGTGATGTTTTTTCCTAGTAAAAAAAACTTCTCACCCGTAAAAATCCAAACTGGGAAGACAGATCTATCAGACTGTGGCTTTTAATTTGACAAAAGATTCTCTACCTTACAAAAGAATTTCCTGAAGATGACTTTAAATAGAGGATTCCCTTAGAGTGCCAAGAATCAAAGTATGTTCTAAAATTTAAAGGCTTTTTTCAAAACAGGCACACCTGTTCCTAATATTCATATGTAAATGGTGGCTATTTACATATGAGTCCCAATGCGGTGGGTAAATGAAAACCGGTTTGTGAATTGCTTATGTTTGCTCTTGTTAGAGAAAGTCAGGATGGCTTAGTCGCCCTTTGATATAGTATTTCACCCATCTCATCCTCTCTGTCTCCTAGTCCCTGAGCAGTTGGAGGGAAAGCTAAATCTCATTTTAAGAAATGCATTCTGGACTGAGAGGAAACCCTATTTGATAATGCTAAGTAAGACTGGAATTTTTTCCCCCTCTCTTATTCCAGTTCTTAATCCTATAGAATTGAGACAATCAATTATTTTTTACTCAAATAGGTTTTGAGCAAACTGCTATGTTGACTTGATATGCTTTTGGTGGTCAATTCTATGAATTGTGAGTCTGCTCACATTGGTTCTTTATGAAACCATGGAGTAAATTTTTTTTTAATGCATTAATAGCTCAAAAATGTAAGGTCCTGAAAAGTAATACTTTTATGTCATTTTTTTCTTGGTATCTATTTTTTTTCTTGGTATTTAGTTCTTGTACTACATTATAGATACTAAAATAAAGGATGACTGACATATTATTGCAATTGTTAGATATTCATAGAGACTGTCTTATTTAAATGCCTGTTATAGTAAGCACTTACCAAGCAAGAAGCACCATGTCCATTGTCTTACCTATGCTAATTCACTCAATCTCAACACAAGTCTATGCAGTTTGGGGTATTACTGAAATTCTCACTTTATGTGTGAATAAGTGAACTGAAGACAGGTCAAGTCTTGTTCAAGGTCATACGGTGAGTTGACCTGAAATTTCTCATGTTGTCCTGGAGTCTTTCTCTTTTGCTGGCCTTTGCTCTCATTCTCCTCTCAGTAATACAACACAAAACCCCCACAACCTTTCATTCCTCTTAGACTAAAAATACACAACCCATTTTTTATTTTTTAGTTACAGTTCAAGTGTGAGCAGTTTACCCTAATGATCCATTCCTCATTTGGCTTGAAAATTCACCAAGAGCAGGAAGGAGAAACATAACTCTATTTTTGTTTTGGTGTTAAAATTTAACTTTTAATCCCTTTGCAGTATTTACTCAACTGTCAAGGAAATGATAAATCTTCTACCTCATTTCACAAGAGGGCAGCACTTTCTTTTTAAATTTAAAGTACGATTTTTAAAAATACAGTCCAATTAAAATTTTCTGTCATGAAGTTAAGCTTAAATGATTTACAGGATGCTGGAACTTCTCTTATATTTGGGGGAAATTTATGAGAAGATAAGGGCAAATCTTTAAAAGAATTTGGGATTCTCTTTAGAAAGTGGAAAGAGGGCTAGAATCACCCCTAGAATTTTTTACTTGTACATAGAATTAGATTAACTGTTTGGATAATTTTGTAAATGTATAAGTCTACCCAAATCATGATTTTCTCTTCAATTGTAGACCCACATTCAGGGTGTATAATTTTAATATGTTCTGATTATTTTACTCTTGACAAGTACTTATTGAACAGTGGCTTTTATCTTTTGTGTTGTACAGGTCATTTGAGGGACAAATACATTGAACTTCTTTCTCTTCTGAAAGAACTTGCTTCCTCTTGGGGTTATAGGGAAGGTTAAGCAATTAGACAAAACAACCTGTAAACAGAGCAAGATACCTTGTAAGTAAAGTACAGGATAATAGTAGTGCATGATGGGAATAACCTACTTGATTAGGAAACTATTGAATCAAAGCTATAGTGAAGGCTTTGAGCAGAGCGTGGAAAGTGAATTGGAATTGGATGGCTGGATCAACTTTGAATAGATAAAAACAAAAAACAAAATACAGGAGGCTATTATGTAAGAGAGTAGAATTGTTTCAACAGAAGTGGAACATAAGTTAGAGAAAGATAAAAACATACTGTCAAGACTGTTATGAGGAATTGATTTCTGGTATGTTATGGTATCTTTAAAAACTAGATGCACGTTCTCTTTTGTTTGGTTTGGGTTCTTTGGTGATGCTGGTATCAAATCCAGGCAAATGATCTTCCACTGAGCCACACCCCCTGCCCAAGCTACCCTTAGTAATATCAGAGCTATTAGACACGTGTAGTGATCTACCTTTATGCTAGGCACATTTCAAGTGTTAAATTGTCATACTATGTATTCTATTGAACATAGAACATTTCTGTTATCACATCAAGTTCCAATGGTCAGTACTGCATAGTAATTTAAATATTCTTGGGTTGGGATATGGAGGGCCATTAAAGATAGGGGATGATACGATTTAAAATGATTACAGCATTTAAAAGTTATAAACAGGGAACTGTGTGTGCGTGTGTGTGTGTGTGTGTGTGTGTGTGTGTGTGTTTGAGAACGAAGGAGAAAAATGCTTTACATACAGCTTGCCAATGTATGTAAGCATTTTGTATGTATTTTTTAAAAAATGTCTTAGTTAATTTACATTTTAATTGGCTACTACTATATTAGTTTTATGGACAGGGTAATAGAGGACAAGATAAAATAAATAACTTTTCTTTTTATTGAAGTGGTTTTGAAGAGAAAGTTAGGTTTTTCCATGCTAATAGGATTTAGAAGGTAATTTGAGGATAAAGAGAGACCAAAGATAGGAAGGATGGTGTGCAGTTATCCATTTAGGAGTTGAGATGGAGAACTGTAGCAGGAAGGGACCAAGAGGTTTTGATACTTATTTTGTAATATGTGAATATTTATTGGTGATTTTAAGTTGTTTTGAAGTTTCACAAATTTTTGTGCTTACATAGAGATCTATCTATGATATTGATTCAGTACTTCAAAAACTTTTTTGGGGGGGTTGTCTGCTACATGCAAGTGATTATTAGACTCTCAAGGAATACATCAGTTAACAAAATACAGTATGGCTTTACTGATGTGGTGAATATTTTATCCTTAAAATTACTCTTTAATAATTAGTGATCAGTGGTGAACTTTTATGGAATCTACTTGTATTTATTTTTAAATCTTTGTTGCTAATGTTAGCCAATGTTAACTTTTAGCAAGTTGTGTCAGGCATGGTGGTGCATGCCTGTAATCTCAGCAATTTGGAAAGGTGAGGCAGGAGAATTCCAAGTTCCAGGCCAGCCTCATCAACTTAGTGAGGCCCTGTGACTCAGTGATTAAGTACCCCTGGGTTTAATCCCCAGTATGCCCACCCTCCCTGAAAAAAAAAAAAAAAGATGTAAACATTGGGTTGACAATATACAGAGATATTAAAAAGTTCATTCACTTGGCTTCTTAAATAAATGTAATATTTTTCAGAGTTCATATTAATTTTCTAAAATGTATGAAAACACAGTAAAACTCTCCCTACTCAATTCGATAGGAAAGCCTTCATTATCTCATAAATATAGTTATCTAACTCAATGAATTTTTATTAAAACTAAAGACTTTCTTAATAAGAGTGTTTGCCCAAGTGTCACAGAAACACTGAACAAATAAGGTTCAGAGGAGGGTTCCGGGGTCACACAGTTTAGATAAGTATCAGAGAAATGACAACACAGGTCTTTTGATTTCAAGCACATCCCTCTTTATTTACCCCATGAAAGACATAATATTTTAAGGCATGGATGAAATAGTACAAATGAGCAATCCAGTTGAGATATAACATCAATCATACTTCCTCATGATTAAAAAGTTTTCTGTATTGCTTTTCAGAGTACCATAGTAGTGGAATGATCTGAATCATAATTTCTGATGAAAACTTATCTTCTAAATGATTTAAGTCCTTGCCATAATGAGTTACAGCCTTTTCTACAACAGCATGTAGTGTAGACCATAAGTTAACTAAGAGGCATTAGAAAGTACAGATGCCACCACTAAAAAAGGACCAGCCAGAGGCTTTGGGAGTGGGAATAGAGGTAGAATGGGATAATACAACCAGAGTCAAACAATATTGTTAATCCTCAATAATCCAAAGCAATAATGTTGCATTTTATAGCAACATTTAGGTTGTGTTTAAGCTTTCTAAATTGGTTTCATATTTTTCAATATTATACATTTTTTTTTTAAATTTTTGTAGCATCCCCAATAACATCCATAGTGCTTTGAATCTCATATGAGCACATGTTTGTTTTTTGTACATTACTAGCAGTCCCTCAGTTAAGTTAGGGGTTGAGATGGATGTTATAATTTTGTTAAAAGTCACAATATAATTGAGAAAAAAATGAGATCAATTTTATTATATGAATCTCTTGCTAATTATATATAAAAAAAAATCCCCAATGCAATGTTCCAAAAAGTATTCTGTGCAATAGCAACATTGCTTGGGTATTTGTGAGCCTCCCAATATTAGGAATTTTAATTCAATATTCATTTTATATTCTCTGTGACTTTATAATCATTCCATAATTTAACTTTAAACTTTCATAGTCTACAGGTCAAGTTCTGGATTTTAAGTTCTGTTTTAAATTTCTTGGTTGGGCAATTTTCAATGCAGAAGTGGAGAAGATAAAACTTTGCAAACTCAACCCTATTACAGGATCTAGGTCCTGGACAAGAGGTCAGATAGATGACTGCTTAACCTGCTGTTACATTTCCTTCAGTATGTGTGTATATATATATATATAATTTTATTTTATATAAATTATATATATATTTTAGAAATCTTCATAGCTCCTCAAGCATCCGTTTTCCAGACCTGAGTGTAACTTTGAAGGACATTGCTATTGGTATTGCAGTATCTCTGTAGCCACCCGTACATTGTAGTGCTGTGCCTCTGCTGCAGTTTAGCTGGGGTCACTTTGCCACATTTGAACAATAAAGTGAGGCTTCAGTGTCTGAACAGATGGGTCTATATCAACTGATTTTATAAACATTCCTCAAAATCTTATATCACAGTGTTGGAGGACAACAGGAGTACTGAAAACCTTGGAAAGAGAGTAGCTACTGTGATACAGGATCTATTTACACACAAACTTATTTTTAGCAGGAGTTACTGGTTATAGAGTAACTTAATGAGAACAAAGGCTTTGTCCATGTGTCTTTTAGGAAAGTTGACCATTGACTAACCCACCACTGCTGAAGGCTTGTTTTTTATTGAGGGCTGATTTGCTCAAATGGTAGACCATCTGGCACTTGAAAACTTCTGAAACCTTCTGAGATGAAAATGATTGCTTCTGGTAGCATTAGCTTTCAAGTATAATGATGCCGCCATTTCTGAATAGATACCTACAGAGAAAGAGAAATGTGTTACTTGAGAATTTTCTATTGCTTTAATTTTGTGTGAAAAAAATAACCTGAGCTAAAAGAGACTTAAAATAAGAATACCATTCTTGACGCTCAGATCTCCAGTCCCTCTCTCAGAGGTAAACTTTATTGCTTTCTTTCTTTTAGGTTTTTCTAGAAATGTCATCTATAGATCTTTCCAAAAGTGTTATAGATCATACCTATACATACTGTATCACTCCTCTTTTTTTGACATATGCATATATGTGGAGTCCTATCTAAATACATATATATTAGAGATTACTTATTAGCATACAGAAATCAGCTCACTTTTTTCCATAACCACATGGCAATCTACTGTGTCAATCTGCCATAATTTATTTGCACATTTTCCTATTGATAGACATTTAGATTGTATGGAGCATTCTTGCACATGTGTCTGTACACATGTTTGCAAATTCCAATAGAATTTCTGAGTCAAAGGTTATATGTATTTTAATATGTGATGGGCCTTGTTAAATTATTCCTGGCCTCCGTATTTGGGAAAATCTAATAAACTTTGGGAAATGTAATAGTACACTCTAATCTTATCAAATATAGGAATTCTGTATTCTGTAATTAATCTACTGATTTTCTTGTAAGCTTTTAGCACATTGTTTGGTTCACTGTCTATAAAGTACTTTATTGGAAACTTTTAGGGAAGAAACAAAGACATAGGATAGAGCTCAATGCCCAGAAGAAACATACGAGGAAATTGAGGTAAAAATACAGAATAAAGCTCTGGGGGTAGGGAATGGAGGATGATTATTTTCTTTGATTTTCAGGAGCCATATTTGTGGTTCCTATGAAAAGCGTATTGACTATTGGTACAGTTAGTGAAGGTGAATCATATTAGGAAGTTGCCGTAAGTTTGAGTGTGTTTTTGCAGAGAATTCTAAGTGGGATATCAAGCAGGATGATGACAAGTACATGATGAGAGTAGAAGCAGTAACTCAGCTATGTTAAGCAGGAAGAGGGCAAGAACATGGGTGGGAGTTGAAACATTAACTGAGCTATGATTGTATTAGCCTGCGAGCATCAGAAAAGTCCTACTGCTTAGTCTTATATGTAGAAGTACAGCTGATCTCTCAGGATTAGTTTGACTTTCCTCTAAGTTCACCCACTGTTCAGTTCCCTAAATGCATATTCAAATTAGGGGAACAATGCCCTCCTGGGAGGAGTCCCAGCTTCTTGTCTCTCTCTCTCTTGTTTTTTTTCTTATGATTGAAAACAGTGCTTTCATTTTTTAATTTTGACATTTTTATCCCTAGTATTAAAACTGGTATTTTAATTTTGGCTTTGATTTTTCTAAATCTGGACAATTGAAAAGTCAGAGTAAAACTTTAGAAAAACTTTCAGAACTTCCTTTGGAGAGTTCTGTGTGATTTAGTTGCATATCCCTCAGGCTTGTGCTGTCAGTAGACATCTGGAATTTTGAGGCTTGCCCGCCTGAGATTGCTTTCCTCCTGTGTGATGCTGCATATTTTTTTAGGAAGGATATGGTTTGGAAACATTAACTTGTCTTGGCATTATTTTTAGTCACCTAATAAAGTGCTTTCTGAATCATTAAATATTTAGAAGGTTGTTGAAAGTTGACCCCTGCACCTGGCTGGTTAATTCAGAAGTAGATCAGCTGGCATTTCTCTTCCTGAACCCCTTCCCCACTCACCCATTTCCTTTAAGAAGAAAAAGCTCTTTGTGCCTTTTAAAATGTCTATTAGAATCTTCTGGCTATGGGTTATGGAAACTTATAAAGTATCGAATCTTTTTCTTATGAATCATAATTTTTATTACCCAACTACCACCTATATCATTATCAAAATCAATGGCATTGTTGAAGATGTGAACATTAAGAATAATTCTTTGTGTATAAAGCATATTGCCTGAATTTCCTGGGATAAAAGGAGAGTTCCCCCTTTCATCAGGGGGCTTAGCCTCCATCTTTAGGTTGAACTTTCTGCCCTTTAGGGCTGTATATTACCTTAAATAGCTACCAGCTGACAGGCTGTGCTGCTGGCTGAGGTTAGCTGGCAAGCTGTCATGGACAGAGCGGTCTCTCCTAATGGAACCACAGTGGTAATAGACAATGAGTTGAAATCTCACATCATGATTAGCGTCTTTAAGCTATTTTGTTTTGAATTCTAAATCCCAAGTTAGCTGGGTTATGAAAAGGAGAACTGTGGGATATTTCTTTCACAAGAAATGAACTGGATCTTGCCTTGATCAGAATGGGCTTATAACAAGCAAATTTTTCTACCCATGTCTGAAGCTCTTCACTTAATAACAATGAGTAAGCCAGGGTATACTGATTTATTTGTAATCACCTATTGACCTCCATATGCTTCGCTTTAGAGACTCCTAAGAAGTCTTTCTTTTCTTTTTTTTGTTCTTTGTATTGGCCAATATAAAGAGAAAGCTATTTGGTTTTACATAGAAAACTCACTTCTTCTTTATAATTTTAAAAATTTTGCACTTTTGTTTTGAGTGGGAAGTATGGCTTAAAGACCCAGTAGAGTGACTTGTGACTTGGTTTTCAGCCAAGCAAACTGCTCCTCTTCCTTATGTTTGACTGAACCCTCGAGCTTTTAATAAAAATACTAAATAAGTCATCTGTTAACAAATTGTATGCAATACAGTTGGTGTGAAATGTTTATAATGAGCCTAATCTTCGAAAGTTTTTGCCAAAGCCAAATAACATGTAGATTTCTTCCTTTTGACATTGTTAGTGTTTTTATGTCAAGTAATTTCAACTTAGGTTTTACTGATTCCATCGCTGAATTTTCCCGTGCTTCTCTGTGGTTCTGGAAGCTTCGCTTTCTCATGAAACTTGTGCCTTTCTGTTTGGGACAGGGCTTGTTTTACTAGAGATTCCTGGGTGATTCAGTGTTGATCTGATATAAGGATTGGGAGTGTTAAGCCCATTCCCCCTCTTGAGGATTAGTGAACAATTTATTTGCACACTAGTTTAAACCAACAAAATGTCAGCTACTTCAAAAGTCATCATTCAATTTAGTAAGTTTCTCTGGAGACATATGGCTTTCACTAGAGGCCTCTGTGTTTTTTGTTTGTTTGTTTGTTTCAGTGATGATAGGATTATGGGAGATAATGTATCAAAAAGGTGCTTGGTAAAAAAGGGATATGGAAATGAAATATAAGGTTTATTATCCAGATGATATTTTCTGTACTGACTTTAAACTGAGACAGTTATTGTTATTTATGGATATCAAACAAATGCATACTAAAATGTGCTTGTTGTTGCAAGTGACTTACATATTCATTTTATGTCTCACTTCTAATGTGCCAATTATCAAAGATCACATTACTTTTGAGTAACATTATATTTAGCTATTTGAATTTTATGGATTATCTTTGGATTTTTATGTAATCTATTTGTGGTTAACTCTTTAAAAAAAAAGAGCATTTTTGTTGTTGTTGTTGTTGTTGTTGTTGTTGTTCTGGGGGTGTACAGTAGTGATAAAGTATTTGCTTAGTATGAGTGAGGCTATGAGTTCAATGCCCAGACCTAAACAATAAAGAAAACAAAAATAACATTTTCACTTGCTGTCCAGTGTTTGAGATATAGTTACTCTGTAATTAAAAGTAGTTAAGAAATGAAAACTTTTTTTTTCTTTTGAGTAATTCTACCTTCTTTTGAATGATCCATTTTGAATATGGATCCACTCAGTTTTATATCCTTCAACCCACCTTTTTCTACTAAAGAGGGTACCATCATAGCTAGATTTATCCATATCTTAATTTTTGAGTTTCCATAACTGTAATTAAGGGAATTTCAGTTACATCTTCTTTCTTCTGTACTAGCATAGAATGTCTGTTCTGAGAATGGGAAGTTGATACAGAAGCATGAACTGCAGGAATCTGTAGGTGGGAACATGCTCTTCTCTTCGTTTGTCCAGGACACAGGTCCTTTGCAACTGATCTAGGTTCCTTTGCCCTCCTCCTTGGGAAGATCCCCTCCTAGAATGCAGTCTCTCTCCCTCATCTTCTACTCAGTGCTTGCCCTTGTGTAAGGATATAAGACCCATGGGGCTCTTCTAACAACATATCATCCTTAAACACTAGAGAAAGGTGATATTCTCTGTTATTCAGCAGAGTTATTTAATTCCTTCTACTGATATGTGCAGGGGGATGGCATGTTTGCACATGTTCCTCATGACAGTCCTCCAGCACCCTGGGTGGTAGCTGGAAGTTTGCCCAGCTGAGATGGTCCCTTTTCTCTCTCTCTCTCTCTCTCTCTCTCTCTCTCTCTCTCTCTCTCTCTCTCTCTCTCTCTCTCTTCTCTCTCTCTCTCTCCCCTTTATTTATTTTGGGTGGTGGTGGTGGTGGTGATGGTGGTGACAGTGCTGGTGGTTTCTTTTGTCTTGTATTTATGTAAATAGTTTATTTGCTGCTGTTGAAAGATCTCAGCATGTGGCTGCAGACCCCCTGACAGGCCAGGTTTGGTGGCTTGGTCAGTTTCTGTAAGTTTCCTCACTAAGTTTCTGGCAGTTGATCTTCAGACTGATGTCAGTCCTGTTGTGACCCAAATTGCAGATTATTTTTACATATGAATTTTTGAATAACCATTAGATTAACACATTTGTTTTTGAAATTGAAAGTGCCTGTGACTGTGTCTGAATTTGGAGCATGGAGGTGAAACACATTCTGCTAGAAATCCCATAAAGCCATTTCCCCCCGGGGCCATGTAGGTTTTTATGAATAAATAATGAAAATATTTTAAAAGCTTGTTAACTTTTGTATAAATGGACATATGTAAAACACATGCTATTTAAATACTGATATGAAAATAGGTTGGAAATGAAATGGACAGAAAAATGGCTTGCAAATCTAAAACACAATAAGCACATTTTGAAAAAAAAATCCTGATGGGTTTTTGTTCTTTTTGGCTGTTGAATGGAATTTCTTTTCTTGCATGATTAGATGAGTGCTAACACTTTTGATATTTGAACAATTCAAATAGCTTTTTAGGAAAACGTGTATTCTGATCTAAGTTTTTTTCCCCTCCCTTCACTCAGTGCCCTGATATAAATAAAGTAAAATTAGTTATATTAAAATTAAGGTCATTTGTGATGTGTCACCATTAAAAGCACTCTGTGTTTATGACAAAGTGCTGTGCACAACTGGAGAAATACATTTCATATGGACATTCCTTTCGTACTTAGCTTTTATTTTATTGCTATACTAAATAGCTGTGTAATGTAAGAAAGCAAGATCACACTTTGCCTTGGAATGATGTCCATAATCCCAGTACAAGGGAGATACAATTTGGATTGAACTTTTCCTCTAAAGTGCTCACACTTAAAACTTGCAAGATAGTGTTTCTCTGAGAGCCTGTAATAGCTTAACAGCACAATGGAAGACACATTCAGTGAAATTGGTGGTTACTCACGTTTGGGTTCAGTTTTATGTCAGAAACCAGTCAAAACCTCATATGAAAACAGTCTGAATGGCTTTCAGTGGTATCAATGAGATCAAAGGACTTTCCTTTAAAAGTGTTTTCTCCTATCATTTTATCTTTAAAACCTTTTCTTTTAGAAATAATAAAATTAATCACGCCTATTTTCTTTTGTGACTTGTATTGTGTTGTATGTCCACTCCCTTTTGTTTTCATGGGTGGGCTCCCAATGGGAATATGGGTCCAGTGATCCATTCAGGATTGAGACAATGTAAGAGATACTGTACTGAAGTTTGGGGCAGGGAGGCCTCCAGGAAGTGGGAGTGAGCTTCACTTCAAACTGTGTGAGGGGTGGTGGAAAGGGAGGATGCTGATTAAAATAATAAACAACTGCTGGAAAGAGAAGTGGATTACCACAGTGCTGTCAGATCAGCCAGGGGAGCTGCCGGGGCTGACTGAGACTCTTCTCCACAAACCCTGCAGAGGGGACCATGAGGTTTGCTGCTGTGAGAACTTTCTGGACACACAACAACTTTTAAAGCAACTTTATTTCTGCTGCACTGACAGCATCCCTTAGTTCAGGCGGACCTGGGGAAATGGACTGAAACTAGCTTGGTGGTTACCATAGCAACCCCAGCTGCTGGTGCCTGGGAGAGTGGGAACCGGTGGCCTCTTGTCTGATGTTTTCGTGTTTCTTCAGCTAAGAGCACACTCCTCCTTGTTCGAACTCTACATAAAGTTATGCTCTTTGAAAATTGGCTCTTTACCCAGGATTTTTTTTTTTCTTTCTGAAACCAGTCTGAATGGAGGAAGTTGGTAATACTTGGCTCTTTTTTTTCTTTCTTTTTTTTTTTCTCTCATGCAAGTTTCCAGGACATAGCTTCTTTTTTGCCGTGTGTAATTGAGACCAAACTCTAAGCTTGGGGCCAGGAGAGAATAGTGGTGGCCTGCAGGTCATTAGTGAGGTGAGCACAAGGGGATCCTGGGCTTCCCAGAGAAAAAGGAGACCATGCCAGCCTCGTGGAATGCAGCTACCAGAAAGCACAGAAGCAGGTCTCCTTGTGAACTCCGAAGTCCATGAAAAAAGGGACTCACGGTGGGGTCGCGAAAATGTCCCAGCACAAGCTGCTGTTGCTGATGGACCATTGCTCAAGGGCAAGACTTGTAAAGGATTTTACAAAGGATTTTAAAGTATAGCCAGAAAAGATACGGTTTTTAGAAGTTGAACACTGTTGTCTGAAGGAAGTTTGCCAGAAAGATGTAGGCTTCAAGGGCTACTGGACGATGATTGGTCTGAACTTCAGCTTACGGGAATTGCTGACAAAATTTGAAAAGGTATGCGGCAAGCAAACTCATGAATGTTCTCTTTTGCCTTCTTCCTTTCTTCTGTTTCTTTCTTTTCTTTTTTTTCTTTCTATGCATTTTGAAAACAGGTACTTTTTGCTTCCTTGGTTCCTTAATATAACTTAAAAAGCATATTTGCTGTTGATTGCCTCTTTGAAATTGTTTTTCAAGGAAAGCAGTTCTTTTCTGTGGGCAGGAGGGCTTCTCCTGATGCCTGTTAGTTATAGAATTCCACATCAGAAGAGATTGTTTGTACTCACGTCGCTGGTAATTTTAACTGAGATTTATTTTGGGGAGAAAACAAAACAATAACCAAAACCCAGCAACAAACATCAGGTTTTGATGCCAAAGTCTGACTTCATCAGGCGTGGGGATTTTTTTTTTTTTTTTCCATACTACTCAGGTTTGTTTATTTCATCAACCGTTGCTTGTGGAGCCTGCCCCACGTGCAGCCCTGTCTGAGGAGCTAGTTGTTTTATGGTGCCCATAGCCCATCAGCCCTCAGATTTTTCCTTTTTAATCTGGTGTGTTTGCCTTTGGAGTGTTTGGATACACTGCAGAGCTCTAATACTTGGATTAGTGATTTTGCATTGAGTTCTTTTTCCATAGGAAGGCTCTTGGCACACTCTAGGGTATAGTCTAGCCTGCCAAATGTTGCCTTACATTTACAGTTAAACAAAACCAAAAACCTCAACATGCCACCGATGGACTCCTGCCCTCCTTAGCTTTGGATGCCAAGCAGCAATCTTCTTTCAATTTCACTCTTTAAAGAAAAAAAAAAAATCATAAAAAGAACAGAAAGGCGGAGTCCTTCCTCTGTGTGTACAAATCAATTATGTATCAGTTGTTGAAGATGTGCTCTGTGGTTTTCACCATGAATACCCCATGGTTCATTGCAAGTACAGATATAAGTGGGACTGTACTGAGTCATTAAAAGAATAATGGGCTTTTTCTTACAAACCAAAACTGCCAGAGGAAAAAAGATGTAAAACCATGCCATTTGAAAAGTTTGAAAGCTTTTCCAAAACCATTGCAGTCAGCACATGCCTCTTAATTGGAACAGTATAGTGGGAACACTGTGCAGAAAAAACTTAGCTCCTCCTTCATGGCTACTCCCTGTTGGCCAGGGCCGCTCCCCCATCTTTCCTGCACCCCAACTGTAATAGTGAGGATTATGCTTGTAATACGGGGTGGACTTTGACCTCTCGCTTTAATACATTGCTAAGCATCTGAATTCCTGTGAGTAAAATGATGGTTCCCAGTCAGCTTACTCACCAATGTAGAAGGGGTGGGGAAGGGAGAGAATATAAGTGGCAGCTGGGAACAGCAGGTGACAAACTTTATGACCATAAAGAGGTCTTGTTAGCTTGGCTTGTGTAGATTTGTCTGTTTCTTCCTAAAAAGGTGTAGGGCACATGTTACATGAATAATTCATTACTTAGACCCCCTGAGAGGCGGTAATTGTGGGCAATAGCTGGACTTTTGTGTTGTAATTGCTGCTATTAGTCTTAAAGCTTAGGTCAGCTACCAGAGGTGAGTAACTTTGCCTGAGCCTTCAGGCCATTTTATTGGTAGAGAGTTTAGAAGTTCTGGTTATGTTAGTATGTTTCCTCCTTCAAACCTTAGTACCTGAATATTTCTTAATTCTTATTGTAGCAGTTAAGTTGACAGTAAAGAAGTTTACTGGCTTATGTCTGTCAAAGGCTCCATTTGAGTTGGAGGTTTTTTTTTGTTTTGTTTTGTTGTTGTTGTTGTTTTTTAATGAAGGGCAGTTTCTCCATGTGTTTATTTTTATGTTAGACACCTTTATAAAAATCCATGTGATTTCACTTGTAGGAAATTGTCAAACACGAATGTATTTTTCCCCAACTCCTATTTTTAGAAAAAAATCTTTTGTGTATTTTCACAAAAACTGTCTTGTATGTTGAGTTTATGCTACCTTGATTCATGGTCAGGAAAAGTGGAATTATGGGAAGGTATAATTATACCTCTAGATTCCAAAACCTACCTTCCCCCAACTCTAAAAGCAATAATGCCATTTTGAGGCAAAGACAATTGCTTCATGCAAAAGCCACATGAAAAGTTCAGAAGCCAAATGACTGTCTTCCCATATGCTAAGGTAGAATCCTCTTACTGTCAATCCCCTTAGTCCTATCTTTTTGTCCGTATTAGTGATCCCTTTCTAGAGAGTAGTAACCTTAGTGATTTTAAGCTGTTGAGGCCAACAGCTGTGGTGGGGTGGGTCTTTCAGTGATGGCCTAAATGGAATGATAGATCCCAGATGAAGGCAGCAGTTTGTGAAGGTAAATTGAAAGGCAAATGCTAGCTGATATTTTTGAATTTTAGAGAAACCCGGTGGTTTTGTAGTTTTGCAGTTTTCATTCATGCATGAATGCTGACACTGAGAGTCTAGTCCCAAGATGTGTGATGTCAGGATTTTGGTCTTCCAACATTAGCAGGTGGGCAAGTTGCACATGATACTCCTTTTAAATTCCCTTAGAAGGGCAATACTGAAAGTCTTGGGGGATCTAGGAGGCAGGGAGCATTTGGTTCCCAGAAGGTGACAGCTCATTGAGGATCAGGAAACCCCAACTGGAGGGATCCATGAATACTCCAGAGTGACACCTAAGAGGAGGAACTGCTTACTAGGACAGGACAGGATGACCTTGTGGTGAGATGTGACCATGACCAAGCAGGTCCAAATCCTCTAATCAAGGGATGAAGGTGAGCCTATGTGACCATGGAACCTGGGATGACTGTCTTGAGAGTTGAAGCACATAGTTGAATGAAGACAAAAAGCTGGTCCACCATGGTACCTCACTGAAATCCAGTCTGTGGGGTAGTTTATTGCCACTCTGATTTTAATTAATTTTCTCCTGAAAGTACTTCGTAAAGTAAGTGTCTCATGGCTTTAACTACTTTTTTGTTTTTGTTTTTTACTACTAGGGGTGCTTAACCATTGAGCTACGTCCCCAACCCATTTTTATGTTTTATTTAGACACAAGATCTCATTAAGTTGCTTAGGGTCTCACTAAGTTGCTGAGGTTGGCTTTGAACTTTGTGATTCTTCTGTCTCAGCCTCCAGAGCTGCTGGGATTACAGGTGCGCGCCACTGTGCCAGGCTTTTTTAACCACCATTAACATACTGTCCTACTAGAGCCACTTGCCTGTTCACTCTGCTCTTTTTGCCTAGTAGTCACAGAGGATTGAGTAATGGATGATTTTAGCTCAGTGACATTTTGAGTGACTGTTGCTTTTATTAATTTATGTACCCCTGCTACTAAATGATTAATGATAACAGTAGCTCTCTAAGGGTTTTGTTTCTATTTTTAATAGATGATAATTGCACATCTTTATAGGGTACAGAGTGATATTTTGGCACATTTATATATTGCATAACTATCAACTCAGGTGGTTTAGGTTGTCCATCATCTCAAACACTTATCATTTCTTTGTGATGAGAATAGTCAAACTCCTCTCTTCTTTCGATTTTGAATGATATGATACAATATCTTTAAATATAAACCACCTCTAAGGGTTTTTTTTTTTTTCACTTTTTGTAAGCATTTACCTCCTAAGGGATGACTGTAATTTCTTAAAGTTACAATTACAATTTGTATTGATTACTTTGAAATGTCTAATTTTAAAACAGGTGTATCCTGGGTGAGACCCACCAAACTTGACACTTTAAGGCCTACTCATTTATTCAATATTTAATAAATTTTTCTGAAATCCCCTGAACAAAGAGATGGAGTGGACAACAGGAGGCCCTCCCTCTTCAACCTCACAGCCTAGAAGGTGGCTACAGACTTAAGCAATGAAGGTCTCCTTTTTTTTTGGCAGGGGACAGGGAGGTGGGCATTATTGGGGATTGAACTCAGAGGTGCTTTATCACTGATTCACATCCCCAACCCTTTTTATTTTTTTTGTTTTGAGACAGGGTCCTATTGAGTGGTTTAGGGCCTTGCTAAGTTGCTGAAACTGGTCTCAATTTGTGATCCTCCTGGCTCAGCCTCCTGAGCTGCTAGGATTATAGGCATGTGCCACCGCACCCTGTGAAGCAAGGAAGTTTTAAATGATAAGTATGTAATTAAGCAAAAGAAGAGGAAACTCTAAGAGTAATTAATCCCAGTGTTTGTGAAGAGAAATTACATATCAACTGAGATTTACCAGCTGAGTTGAAGATCAAGGAAGGAAGGAAGATTGTGTGCCTGTGTGTACAAGTTTGTGGTGTAGACAAATCGAAGCTTTCTGGGCAATAGGAACTGCTTTGACACAGGTCAGGAATTAAGGAGTTGGTACCCCAGGATTGTAGTTTTAAACATTTAAAATGCAGTCATTCATGACTGGGTTGTCAAGCCTCTTCCAGTTTGATTACCTTTATCTAACTGGGGAAAACAATGTGAGATAATAGTTAGGTTGCATGAAGCATATAGCAAGTGTTCCTTAGGAGCTCATGTTCATGCGCAGATCCTACCTACTTTACAGGTGTCACACCTTAAAAGGGAAGCCACTATATTTTAAAGCAGTCTGATTTTAGTGTGCTTTAGAAACAATTGGCATAGAATTGAGGATTTGGAACATTTTTTGGTTGTGAAAGCAATTTCTGTTTATAGCAGTGTTTACTGTGTTGAAATTTAAAATGTAGTTTGTTTATTAATTCTTTATCATTGCAAATTGTTTTGTTTAAATTAGTTTTTTGTGTGTGGTCCTGTTTTCTGAACCCAAGGCCTTGCACATGCTTTACCACTGACCACACCCCCAGTTCCAAATTATCTTGAAAGTGCACTGAATTGTGCATTTATTCTGTTTAATAGACTTTTTCTACTCTATTGTCTTAAGTATATTTGTGATCATGGATAATGTGAAAAGAACATATTGGCATTGATTTCCTTATTTATAAAGGCTACTGTAGACCTGATTATGAAAATATCTAATATTGGTTTAATATGATTCATTTAGAGTGATTGATATCTGTGAGATTTGTTGCTGAAAGGAAATGCAGTATGCAGAATAATTAATCAAATAATTGGTTGAAATCAATAAAGTAATTGAGATGAATAATCACAATTACTCATTATCTCAGAAACCTCAACAAACTGTCTCAAAACATATTTACATATGACTTAATAACCTTTGGTTATTATCTTAATTTGTTTATTGTATTATTATTTAGATAATATCTGACTTTTTAAATTATGATTTCTCATTTTCAAAACTTATAAAGTGGAGTTCTGATAATTCTAAACTGCCTTGGCGATCTGGTCTGATTTTCAAAGGCTGGGTGGATTTATTTCCTGCCCTGGTTAACTTTATTTAGCCAGAGCTGTGGGATAGAGTAGAGAAATTATTGCTAATCTCACTTCACCTTCAGAACAGATCAGAATTCCTCCAGAGGAAACATTGCTATGGCCATGTAGGGTTAGGTAAATATGCTGTGCAAAAATAAAGCAAGATTATGTCAATGAGACCCCAGGATGCTTCTGTTGGTACAGAAGTGCCAGTTTAGTTAAGGAAGACTTTCTGGTGGTAATCTTCCAACTCTCTGCTTCTCAGAATTCTATCTGTTATAGTCTGAAGAAATAATTCTATTTATCTAGCTATAGACTATTTCATTATAAAACATTATAAATAGAATGTATGTGATATCCATTTTAAAGTGTTTCTAGTTAGATCTTTGTGGGTTATATTATTTGAGGAATGTCCAGGTAAAGATAAAATTAGGATTAGAACGTCAATTATTAAATAAAAAGTGAGTAAATAAATAAATGAATGTTTGCAGAGTTGGTTCTACCAATGAATGTTTTCTTTTATTTGTGGAGTTTGTGTTGACCTGGAGAGTGGGTTTTGTTCCCAGAAAGACCCTGAGGAAATCTCTTTTAGCTTTTGTAGCTGTGTTTTGAAGGGTAGTTCTGAAAGTTTGCATCTGGTGCAATTGATGGAGTTTTAGTTAGAGAAAAATATGTGGTCCTCCTTTTCTTAACCCTTGGCTATTTTTAACCTTCTACATTATATTTATGTTCTTGAAAGTTCCTTTTCAAGTGAATCCTTAATACATTTCTCCTGCCCTGTTTTCATACATTTCTAACATGCAAATGTTTGAGTGCCTGGCTCTGGCTGAGGTGCACATGACTGACTTAAGTTAAATGCTTAGAAGAGCATTGCTTTGTGCTTCTAGGTAGATTACATTCTCATACATTTCAGTAACCATTTAATGCTATTTAACCTTCAAAAGGGCTTACAGGTGACAGAGGTAATCATCAGCAAAACCAAGTCTCCCAGCTCTGCAGTAAGAGTAAAACTGTCGTGGAACTTCACGTCATTTGATGCTACATCAGGGTGCCGTGCCAGCATTTGGATTTTAAAGTAGTGAGTGCATCTATGGAGGAGAGTGATCATTTGAGTCTTAAGTTTCCCATGAAAACTTTGCTGTGCAACCTTATACATAACTTTAGGTGTCCCAGATTAAAGTTTGTAAAACAAAGCATTGAACAAAACAATCACTACATTCTGATTCTTTGTGTTCTCCTGGCTGCTTTGCCACTCACTCAAGATGAACTCATACATTTGCACATTTACCTAAGTCTTGCCTACTATTCTATTTTACATTAGTTTCATTCCATGTAACAGACTGCAAAGGATACACAAGAAATAGTAAGATGAACTTTCTTTTTTAGGAGTTCTTAGTGTATCTGGCTAAGTAAATATGCCACCAAATGTTAAATAAAACAAAATAATGTATGCTGATTTCCTTTTCTTTGATCCTTTTCTGGTTGTTGATTTTCTTCCTAACTGTTGATGATGTGCATATGTGGAAGGGTTTTCCACATATTGGAAGTTGCATTCCAGCCTGGACCTGGGATCACTGGTAGTGCTCTTAAGGAGAGCCTCCCAGAGAACTTAGCGTCATGGCTGGGCCAGTTCCGCAGTGCTGCTGTTTTATTCCATTCATCATTGTTCCAGGGTTGAAAACACATCACCTGATATGATGTAAGGAGCCAAATATGCTTCCTGCTCATGGTATCCAAACTTCCTGATGCTGGAGAATGCTTTCGTGAAGCTTATAAAACTACTTATGTGTGTTAATGCACTTCAGTCTTTCTGCTTTCTCTTGAATATGGAACAAGCAAGCAACTGGGGCCAGTAGCATCAGGATGTGGGGGTTGAAGCTGCCTTGTGATTTTAGGTGTGGTCCTCTGAATACTATGTTTAGGAACTGCTACAGGAAATTTGAGGCCAGGATCTCCTTGGCAATAGAGAGCAAATGGAGAACAAAATGTATCACTGAGTTTCTTGAGAAAAACGACAATCATAAAAATGTATGGAGTAACAAATATTGTCTTCTAACCACACACACACACACAGACACACACACATTTTGAGATGTCTTAAAATGCATTTTAGGACACACAAAAAATCGAATAGTTTCATCCGAGAAACCATGTTGTCCAGGGTATTATACCAAAGAACTTTTTTGTGTGTGTGGTCCTGGGGATGGAAACAGGGCTGTGCATATGCTAGGCACGAGTTCTGCCACTGATATACATTCCCAGCCCCCAGAAACTTTCAACAGAACTTTTTCTTTTCTTTCAGTTTCTTTTTTTTTTTTTTTCATTTCTTCCCACTGAGAATGTAAGCATCTCAAAACAAGATAGTGATGAAATTGTCATTTTCCATGCATAATTTGAGAACCTTGAGTTAGTAAGTTAGGACTGCAGGCTTAGAATTGTGGCATATGTATTTTTAGGGGGACACAAACATTCAGACAAGAAGCAGAGGGTTATAAAATAAAACTGAAGAGCAGTAAAATTATGGTGTTTAAGAGTTTGCTCTTCTTTTGCTAATTCAGATTAATTGCCTATTTCTCTGCTAGGTTGCTTTTTAACATTAACAGTTATTTCTGTGGAAACCCAGCAACACACCTCATGGCCCCCCAGGTGTCTGGGTTTTTTTGTTTGTGTTTATTGATTGTTAGTGGCTGTCACACCAGAGTTTGTCACAACGAGGCTGCTTCTATTTAATTCAGGAAAATTAATATGTATAGTTACAATGACAGGCTTTTGTTAGGAGAGTAGTAAAAAGATAGATTAGATCTTCTACATTTTAAGTTTTAAATTAGTGGCATTTGCCAAGTGTGCTGTTGCATATCTGTAATTCCAGCAATTTGGAAGACTGAGGCAGGAGGATTGCAAGTTTGAGGTCATTTTGGGCAATTTAGTGACCCTGTCTCAAAAAGACAAAAGGGAATGAAACAAAACAAAAAATAGCTCTGGGGTTTAACTCAGTGGCAGAGAACTGGCCTAGTATGCGTGAACTTTGGGTTCAATACTCAGAGCGTGCCCCCCCCCTAATTAACATTTATCTAATTATAACATTTTATAACTTATCTGCTTACAAAAAGAAACCCTGGTGTTTTTTTTCTTTTTTTCTTTTTTTCTTTTTGGTTTTGTTTTTTTGGTAGAAACTCTTTGGAACTCAGAAGTATAAAGAAGAAAACAAAAACTGTAATCCTGTTATAGAGATTATACTATTCTGATTTTGGATTTCTTTTGTCTTTTTCATAGTCTTTTAATGTGCATGCTTAGTTATATACAAATATGTAACTTAAATATTTATTTTAAAAACTAAGTTATAATGTATAATTGTGCACTTCTTTTTAAACTTAATATTATATTATCATTAATGTATTATTACAACTTTTTACTTTAAAACTCTTAATGTGCTTAACATTTTTAAAAATTAATTTTGTTATTTTGACAATAGTTTTACAGATTTTGATATAAATTGCCAAATGCTTTCCTAAAATCTTAATCAGATTTTGTTATTTACAATAATTCTCATTTTATCATCCACTCAAAATTTATTTTATTAAAATGAACCTGCCTAGCATGCGTTAATTGAAGAAAATATTATTTTACGGGTTTTTCTTTCTTAATGAAGGCAAACATATATGAAGTATTCTTTGTAATTTTAGAATAAAAATTATAAGATTGAAAGAGTGAAAACTATTAGTAAGTTTGTCAAAAGGTAAAAAGCATTTAAAATTATATAATATCTTAATGACCTATGTAAAACTTCATATTTTCAGGGAAATTTTGCCCATGTGTAAAGGGAAGAAGAGATATGTTTAACTACTAACCAAAATTCAAAGATTTAACAGCTATGTAGTCTAAAATAGTGACATCTAAATGACAGATATATGAAATTTGGATTATAATAAGTTCAATTTTTAAGATATTACGAGTAAAAGTATTGAAGAATCAGTTATTTTCAATGTGAGAGTTGTAGAAACACATGAAATTGTTATGTAAGGTAAACTGAATTATTTTGCTTGAAAGCAACTCATTTGCAAACATAAAAATCAAAGCTCTATATAAAACTTGCCAGCAATGTTGACACTAAGGTCTAACGTTTGCATTCTCTCTTTGCTTTTTCTCCTTAGGACATCCAGGCGGAAATTGATGCCCATAATGACATATTTAAAAGCATTGATGGAAACAGGCAGAAGATGGTAAAAGCTTTGGGAAACTCTGAGGAGGCTACTATGCTTCAGCATCGACTGGATGATATGAACCAAAGATGGAACGACTTGAAAGCAAAATCTGCTAGCATCAGGTCAGAATAGTTGTTATCAAAATAAAAATATTGAGGGGGGTTGATTTTTGTATATCAGAAAAAGAAAGGGCAGTCCACCACCCAGGCTACCCTCTGGAAAGAGTTCAAGATTAAATGCGAAGATTGTTTTCTTTATTATAGTTTTAACTCCATTTATGTTCAATGCCTTCTACCCGTTGTTCCTCACTGTTCTCAAATGTGCACATCATATTTTACACCTCATAACAGCCATACCAAGATAGTTACCAGTACCTATTAATTACTGTTTGACGTTACTCTTTACCAAGTACTATGTTAGGATGTTTTTGTTTGTGTTTGTGGTACTGGGGATTGAACCCAGCGTGCTCTACCACTGAGCTACATCCTAGTCCGTTTTAATTTTATTTTGAGACAGGGTCTCACTAAATTGCCCAGGCTGGCCTTGATCTTGGAATCTGCCTATCTCAGCTTCCTGAGGAGCTGGGATTACAAGTGTGTGCACCACTTTTAAGGATCTTTACACACATTCCTTCATTGGATATAGTTATATACCCAATAGCAAAGTTTTCCATCAAGGGCTAACTGTATATATGACGGGTGATCCCCAAATTAGATTGCCTAGTGATGTTGTGGCCATTTCAGTTTCTGTTTTCGTCCACTCTGATGTTTACACAATGATAGAATTGCCTAATGGCATGTGTCTCAGGATGTGTGCCTGTTCATGATGCGTGACCGTGCTTGACAAATCCTAGTAAAGTGGATGATAAAAATCCTTTCTTGCATGAGGAAATGAGATTTAATTAATATGAGGAAATTTCCAAGTTTTTGTGCCAAGCCAGTATTCGAATCTTGATCTTTTTGACTCTTGGTATTAAACAAATTTTGCTTCACCATGTTGTTTTTGCATCATATTTGAAGCTGTATTTATATAGATTACATATCTCATTTAGACACTAAAATGGAAAACTGATGATTCATGTCCATTTGGAGAGAATTAAATTAAATGAACTTTAGGATCAGAATTCTGGCCAGGAAGAAGCCTTGAGAAATCACTCGGAGTGACAAGACGAGTGTTATTAGGGGTAAGGAATATTTTAAGGTCATATTTACTAGATGATAGATAGTTCCCAACTGGGTATAAGTTTAGGGGATACTGGCTGAAGAATGGATTATCAAGCACAAATTCCAAAGAAGAATATTTGTAGGAATTCCTAGTTCACTTTCTTTTGTTATATCATGTGTTGAAACATGGACAGCTTTAAAACAAAAGGATCTTGAACTTGATTTTTTTTTTCCTAGTACAAGGGAGTGAACCCAGGAATGCTCTGTCACTGAGCTACATTCCCAGTCATTTTTTTTTTTTTTTATTTTGAGACAGGGTCTCTTAAGTTGCTGATACTGGCCTCAAACTTGTGATCCTCCTGCCTCAGTCTCCTGAATAGCTGGGATTACAGGCATGCGCCATCACCCCAGCCTTTAACTTGCCTCTGATTTATTCTCTTTATCCCTCTGAAATTTACAAACTTAGAATATAAATATTTAACCCACAATATTGTTGCAAAGATTGAATGAGAAAACAATTGCTTCTTAATCTAGTTAGGGCCTGTTCAATGTAGGATCTATTTTTTCATACACAAGGTTGGCTCAGTGGGTCTGTTTCAGGTGGTTTTAGGATTATGTGTAATGATTTCACAGAGAATAGAAATCTTCACTGATTACTAATTGTGAATGATTTTCTTAAAAACTTCTTTCTGAGAAGATGCTCTGTAATGTGTTCATTCTACTGGGGCTCATTGTGAGGAATTTGCATTTCCTCTTTTTCTGAAGGAAAGGGGGTCATGGTAAGGACTTCCTTGTCTGAAGATCCCATTGAAAATTAGCAGCATCAGCCAACTATATGTATATATTTTTTAAAGTAGGAGAAAAGACAGGGAGTGCTGTACACTGAGAAACTGAACTTGAATAAGGCTTGAATTTTCAACTGACTAGATCCCGTTTGGTTGTGACTTTCTGTTCCTCATAAATATAAACAAATAAAAATATTAAAAGTGAAAGCATTCACTGAGGAGCTAGCAAAAGCAACATCTAAGCTAAAGAACTGAAAGCCATAGGGCTTGCTTTGGTGAAGACTGTACACAGTGCTGGAATTTTGAGAGCTTAAAGGATGAGTTCTTGAGTCAGAAGGATTGAATGGCAGCCTACATCATGAACAGATCATTCCAAGTGGAAAGCTTTGGTCCCAGAAATTGTGGGTCTTTCTCGGGAGCTCTTGCCTATCAAGTCACATTTTTTTCTAATCTGAAAAGAAGAGCTCATAAGCTACACTTGGAATATTAACAAATAAGTAAAGCAGTTATTTTTAGATGATGGAGACTATTATATGCTTGCTTTGGTGGACTTATGCATCAAGACAGATCAGACATTCCCATAAAATATGGTAATGAACCAATATGATAATGAATTAAAACAATATTTAGCCTGATAACCTACCTCAGGAGATTCAGGCACTTATTCAAGCATTTAATAAAAACTTACTTCTATGTTTAAGGCATTGTTAATCATAAATAAAATGAGATCCCTCCCCTAGGGGCTTACACATCTGTCAGGTGAATGTAGAGCTCCAAGGGGAGAGTGGTTACTGTCACTTCAGATGACAAAGGCTTCATAAGAGGTGATTCCTAAGCTGGGCCTTGGAAACATGTAGTCCTTCCCCAAACAGACTGAGTGAGGACTGGTGAAGGGCAACTGAACAGGTTTGAAAAGACAAATTACATAAAAGCTAAGAAGTGTAGTCTGGCTGGAAATAGACTTTGTGGCTGGTGTGGTGGGGAAATACAGTGGTGGCTAGAGAAAAGGTGGAGAGAGAAAGGTGAGAGACCAGTCATGGAACCCCTGTGTATACCAGGTTGTGTGTTCCACTGGTGATGGAATTGGGAGCCATTTAGGCAACAGAATTCGTTTGAAACTTTGGAAAAATCCTTCTCACACAACTAATAAGCTTGCATTGGATGAACCTGGTTCTGAAGACAGGAGGACCTGCTTAAGTGACCCTTTCAGCATCGAGGAAAGTGAAAGGAGAGTGTATAGAATTCAATTTACATGCATGGATAGATGGATAGCTCTTTTTTTTTTTTTGGTGCTGGGGATTGAACCCAGGGGTGCTTTACCACTGAGCTACATCCTCCTCAGCCCCCACCCTTTTATTTATTCACTTTTTTTGAGATTGTCCCTACGTTGCTGAAGCTGACTTCAAACTTTCAATCCTGCTGCCTCAGACTCCAAAGCCAGGTTATCTTATTTTCAAAAGATTCTTGTAGGCAAAGAAGACAGGTGAGATAGTGGGGTCAGGGAGTCCAGATAGAGGTGGCAGGTAATTATTGTGAGTTAATTATCCAAAAGGATAAAACATTAGAAGGAGGGGGGTAAAAAAAAAAAAAAGCCTGAGAAACCCTGATACAGGAGGAATGGGTAAAGGAAAGGGAAACCAGTAGAAGAAGCTGAAAACCGGCTGTCCTGGAAGAGGGTGCAGCAGGAAGGAGGGCTGTCATGTGCCAGGGGAGGAGGGGATTTCAGAGAAGGGCAGAGGTCACAGGGTCAGCTGCTTGAAGAAGCGGACTAGATGAGAGCTGCAGAGTCCAGGAGGTAGAAACCTGATTGCAGAGGGCTGAAGAGGTAGAATGGGAAGTGATGAAGTCAAAATAGAGCCCAGGAGAGAAAACCACCATTGCTGTTACCACATTATTAAACATAATTGTCTTGAGCATGTAAGAGCTGGGGGGCTATCGTCTACGTCTATATTGAGCTGCCAGTGCTTTCGCAAGGATTAGCTAACAAAGTGAAAGATTTAGTCTTCATTTTTACCTACAAAAATGGAAAATTTAATTACATTAACATATTCATGATTATTTGGATATTTATAAAAGAAAATGGTTTATTACTTCTTAGTAGTGGATACTCATATAGATAGCACAGCTCAGAAAGAAGTGGCACAGGATACTGTCTAATAGTGTTCTGCTCTGGAGCAACCCTGACTGTTTTCAAACACTGGCTTAGCCATTGAGCAATCATGCCACCATGGGCAGCTTATGAACCTGTAGGAGCCTCAGTTTCCTCATATGTGGATTAAGAGTAACTGCCTTATAGGACTTGCATCATATTTCATGAAATTAGCCTTTTTAAAGTGCCTGCAAACAGCACATGGTAAGTGCTCCCTAATTGTTAGCTATTATTCTTCTCATTGATTACCACTTCATGCTGCACTAGTTAATTCAGAAGATGTAGAAATTCTTCCTACCATCTTTTTTTTTAATCTTAGTCACTAATGTTGGGCATTTTCAAGGAGTTCCACAATAAATAGTTTCTCTCTCTCGACTGGATTCCAAACAAACACAAATGGAAAATGTGCATCAGTAAGAACCTTAATGCTGTGGACATTACTGGCAGAGGCAGGTTGGAGGATTAGCTTAGGGTGAGAGTTGAGCAGGGCTGTTAATGATGCAGAATCCCCAGTAGTCAGGGTCAAGGTAGCTTCCCAAGTGGAAGACCTCACAAGGAAGAGTAGAAAAGAACTCTGTCTGCAGGCCTGTTCTCAGGAGGAAAGAACAGACCCAAACACATCTGTTCCTTCTCCCTGTGTTTGCAGAGCAGAATTGTCACTACCTTTACCAGGGAATGAGTGAGTGAAAGGGTGGAGAAGAGGCCAGAGTGTGTTTAGTGAGAAAAATCCCTTCCCACGGAGTGGGGGAAAGTTCTCACTAGCAAATATGTGGAGGCAGCCTTGCCCTGGCCTCCTGCCTCCTTCATCCTTATACCACTGATTACTAGGGAGCTCCCTGTTCAGCTCTGCTCCTCTGCTCTTTCCTCGGGGTCCTTTAAAGCCCAGTGTACTCCATACACTGGGTTCCTCTGTGGCCAGATTCTCCTGTTAATATTTCTGTAAGTTCATCCATCACTTTCCCCTGTAATTAATTGAAAGTTGCCCTTTTCCTTGATTATCTACTTTACTTGGAAACACTCCTTAATAGTGGTTAATTTCCCCATTTTCCTCACCTAAAAGCCAATGGGAATATCCTAAGTATTTAACTGCTATGGACACCAGACCCCAGAATGAGAGCCATAAACCGGGCGTAGAAGGTGCTTTGGTGAGACAGGAGCCCTTCACACAGGAATGAGACGGAAGTTGGAATCTTGTGGCTGCTAACCAAGCCTTGCAGGCTCTTAGAATGATCACATCCACTTTTCCACCCTTTCATTGTCTTCCTCCTGCTTCCTGCTCATGTACAGGAGGAAGCTGGAGGAAAGGCCCTCTTGTACACGTCTTGTTGCTTCTAACATCCTACTTAGCTTTTTATCCTCCATCTTTTTCTCACCTGTCATTTTGTCAATATCCATACTGATAACATTTTATTTTAATTTCCAGGCTTCTTTTTACTTTATCTTTAAAAGCCTTCATCTGTATTCTGTTCCCATAGACTGGCCATCGTGAGACTCAGCTTCCGTCTCCATGTCATCTTGGCATCCCAGAGATGGTTTCAGGAAACAGGCTGTTCTCCAGAGCACACGTTTATTTGACTGTTTCCACTTGGCCATGTGTGTCGGCATGTGATTGGTTTTCCCTGTTAGAAAAGAGACCTCATTTGTATCAAATCAGAATTGTTTACAATAACATCAATAAACACTCTCCTTCACATTAAAATGATAGTCCCTCTCCAGAGAGAGGCACCCTTCTCCATTAGTTTATTAAATACCAGGACCATTTATCTACTATTATCTACCTTTATAATTTTATCCAGTGTGATTCTGTGTGTTGTGTGCATAATGAATTTACCCTATCCCAGCTACCTGTAAATTGTTTAAAATTGTGCCTCTTCCAGTATTTTCAACTATGGAATTCTTAGCTTTCTTTTTATTGTTTCCCTTCTTCCTGAACCTGCCCATCATTGTTTGTGTGTTTTGTTTTTGTGGTGCCCACGATGGAACCCAGGTCCTCTTGCATGCTAGGCAAGTGTGGTACCACAGAGCTCTGCCTCCTCCACCACCCCTTTCATCCCTTCACATCTCTTTCTTCTAATCTCTAGTTGCTTGAACTTTTCTCATTTCGAACTGCTTCAACCCCTTCTGTCCAGCTTGGAGTTCACTCTAAGACATTTTAGTAAAGTCAGAATTGAATACCCAATTCTGCCGGCATTTCTGTTTTTCAAATCTCTGACACCAGAAGATGCCCAGACCCTTTCTGTTCCCTGCTTTTTGTCTTGGGCTGCCTAACATGACCTGAGAAATGTTAACATTTTTTTCTACTATAATTTGACACTTTCTACTTGCACTTAGTATTTATATTCTGAATAATTTTTTATCATATTTACTACTTTGCCTATTTGAAAAGATTTCATTCCTCTTTAGCTCCAAAACTTCCTCTCTGCAGGTGGTCTTGCTGCATTCTTTTCTGAGGATAAGGTCATCTCATTGATCCTCACCACCCAGCTCCTTGGAGTGTGTGATACACGTGGGTTCTGTATTTCAAATTATTTTTTGTGTTGAGGTTGATGTTGTCATGGCATTTGCTCTAATTTAATGTACCATTTCTAGGAAAAAGAATACCAATATTTATTGAATATTTATGTGCCAGATTCACCGTAAGTGCTTGTCAGGCATTACCTCTTTTGACCATGGTGTGGTCACTGGAACCAAGAAATGATATGTGGCTTACTATCTTAAATGACTTTTTCCTTTCTTTGGATGAGTACAACTAAGCTTTTTAAATACTGAAATCTAATGTGCCCACTATTCTTTAGCAATCTAAAAACAATACATATGATTATATATTTCACTTATATCAGTATAAGTGGAGATACATAAAGATTTGTAACTTCAGCTAGAAGATAGGCTCCTAGGGACTTTGTGATGTTTTATATTCACTGGAAAAATGTGAATTGGAAATATACTAATAAACTCAGGACAGTGAAGGACATGGTTTAAATTTTATGTTTAATTATTTAATGCCTGATTATGTTAATTAAATAGCCACTTATCAGCTTAATGATACTGAATGTAGATCCTTATTAACTTATGATTTTAAAGGCCAATGAAGTTGTCAAATCAAATGAAAACAGAATTCAAAGGTAAAATTCTATCTTCCCTTTCTTTTATGAGCCTCTTAAAAATGCAGGGCACCTTTTTAAAAGCCCTCAGAAGAAATTAACCTTTAACATCATCATTTACATCTAATGCTATCACATTTTTCAATGTCATTGTCACCACTTTTGGCCTTTGAGAGATGATTTTGTTAACCATATTATAAAACTACTGAAATTCCCTTTTCCCAGCAGTACTAGAGAGAGAGTCTACCACTTTTTTCCCTCTGGTGCAGTGCTTTACAGTAGAACTTTCTGTGATGACGGAAATGGTCTGTATCTGCTGTGGTCAGCACAGTAGCCATGAGTCATATGTGACACATTGAGCATTTAAAATGTGGCTAGTGCAGCAATGAACCGAATTTCAAATTTTATTAACTTTACTTAGCCTAAGTTTAAATAGTCACATGCTGCCAGTAGACACCACATCAGGAGACAGCTTTGTCTTTTTATTCAGTGCAAACTGAATTCCTAGGACTTGACTCTTTTTTCCTGGTAGGTCTTAATTCCCTTCTGGGAACAGGAATAATCCTCTTTTAATGTTGCCTATTTTTCTTGAATTAATTAAGGTATTCTCTTTTATTACTGCCTAATTTATAATACGTGAGGTTTACCACAAACCAAAAAGAAATGACGTCTGTAGTAAAATGTGAGGTTTAATTCTGTGCAGTCCTCACACAATAGGAAGTACTATGTCTTTGTCTCCTGTTAACATGGGTTGTTATATTCTTTGGTCAACCTACTTTCCAAATGTATCTTCACTTGACTACAGATGTATCAGGGCCATTTACCTCTGCCTGAGTATTACTATGATGAGAGTAGGGTGTAAAAGGGCTTGGACTTTGTATTCCCAATTCTCACCACTGCTTCCTAAGGAAGTCCCCACTTCTCTGATCCACAGTTCCTCCTGAAGCTGTTATCAGGTTTCCTACCTTGGAAGTATGTTTGTTCACTTGACTCTCTCCTTTCTTGATTCTAGAGCTTTGAGAGCATGGCTTTCTGTTTCTGAAACATGCCTGAGAACAGAGTGGGCACTCCAAAAATATACGTACTGAATACCTGAAAAACTGTTTCAACAATGCCCTTCCCCACTCGCTCATCACTCACACCAGTTTTATGTCTGTCCACTGGAGAAGGAATAATAACTTGTTTGAAGATACAGTTTCTTTGAAAAGTGGAAACTGTTGTGATTTAAAACAGATATTAGTTATAATTCCCTTTGTAGATCTATTTCTACTCTATGTAAATAATGAAGTACTAGTTTTATGGATCATTATCTTCTAACAAGATTATGCACTGTATTTTTTATAAGTATTCACTTAAATATAGTTTAATGGATATATGTATATAAATATCCATTGCTTTGGGTACATCAAGTACCCAAAGGATAAACTGCAAGCAGGGAAGTTAATAAAAGTCAATTATTTAAAAATGTGAGTTCCCACAGATGCGTGTGAGATAAAGCAATGTTTAAAGTAAAGATTCTGAAAACATGATTGATGACCTGTTATCTGTCGTCTCGAGAGGTTTACATTTTAAAATGTTTATAGTAACATTCAGAAAGTACAACACAAATTTAAGGTTTCTTTTTACAAAGCATTCAATCCACGGCCCATGAAAAGGCTTTTATCTTTGAAGATGAAAGAATTAAAATGCAACTGGAACACGGAAGGCTCCTACAGAAGCACACATTTATTTGGGCATATGGTAGTAATCTACCAAACACGAAGGTAGAATCTATTGGAAAATAACCAGAACAGATTTACCAGGCGAAGATTGTACCAGATGAGTTTGCTTTTAACTATGGGAAGGTTAAAGATGTAGAGAAGCACATCCCCAATATTTTCCTTTTTATTTCAAAGCCACTTTGGCATCTCTTTTAAAAAGTATTGCCTTCATATTTATAGATGGTGCTTCAGGTGCTGAATGCCATGAAGTTTGAGGATCAATTCCATTATTTCTGTGTAGTCAGAAGAGTTAATGGCATTGGAAAAGACATTTATGCACTCTTCAGTATATGTGTGAAATTGGACTTTCAAAGGAATACAATGTGTGGCTTAGTTATTGATTAATGAGTTAGACTACAGGTGCTGAAGACACAGGATCAAATGTTGAGTAATAGGTCCAGGTATGTGCATAAGTGATTTTGTACATAGCGACACTCGAGCACTTCTTGATTGACCAAGGACCTCTGATTTCTGGCTGTCTTTTGTATTTAAAAATATAGGAAAGAAATTGCAGTATCTCAGTTCCATAGCAAAGTGGTTTAAAATGGCAGAGAGAATTTTCAATTAATGTAATTGAAATTTTTAAATTGTGCTCTGTGACAAGTGAAATTATTGTTTACCAGGGAAAGGTAATTACATATTTGGCTTAAAATTGATCAATAGAAACATAGAAAAGCTGGAGCTCAAGCAGAATCAGGACCTTGTTAAAGCACAATTTTGTAAAATGTGATCAGTAATGGCACCTGTGGAACAAACAGAAATGATAATATATACAAGAAAATAAAATAAATTTCTGATTATACAAATTTTAGGGAATTATAAAATGCTTTGAACTTCTTTCTGTATCACAAAATTATTTCTTATTTCATACCTACCCTCTTTGAATGAGATTTTAGAGTTTGAGTAGTTTGCTTTATATTCACGAGCTGCCAGTGGAGTGGCACTGTGAATAGATGGCACAATAACTGGCCTTCTGGGTGTATTGTATATGAGTGCCAGTGCTGGTTTGTGGTATTTTAAAAGAAATGCAGGGCTTCAATTTCTTCTTTTAGCTAAGCATATTGGTTGGTTGACTAAAGTTATTATTTTATGAATTAGACATGAACCAGATATACTAGACAAGTCAGATTTCTATTTGTTCTTCTGAAAACATTATGAACTTTTTAGCCAAAACTTATGATGTTGTTGTAGATCTGTTGCTGGGAACATCATGTCATGTGATCAATGAGGGTATATTTGTTTGAATTAACTGTAGCAGAGCTGTTAGCATTGAGAAAGAGGCTCAAGAAGATCAGATGTGCAAAAAAAAGAAATCATGGAGAGGTTTGCTAGACAGTAGTATCTGTTCCTGGTTGGCTGGTTCCATATCACTAAGGAAAAGAGCAGATTTCTGGAGGTGGGGATCATGGTGCGAATGTCAAGGTCAGAGTTGTCATAGGAGAGGATATGCAGCATGTCCAACAGAGGTTTCTTGTAGCTGGGGTGAGTTGTCTTGTGGGCTTCAGTCTTTGTAAGCCGTTGTGTAGGAAGGCTACATCTGTCTTTAATCAGCCTTGCCCCTCTAACCTGAAAGACCATAGACAATCAAGGTAATTCCATTTCTTCAGATTAGTCCTTGGGTCCACATACATGGTTGTCCACTGGGGTAATGCATGACTGAGGAAAGCCCCGCTCCTTGAGTCTCTGGAGTCTCTTTTGACTGATCCGTATTTTCAAATCCAACCCACCTGAAGGTTTGAGGCTGCCTATGTGGACTTTCTCTAGAGCCCTACCAAGAGCAGGATGGAATTTGTGATTTTACACTTTGATTCTCAAGAGCTTTTGCTCATACTGAAACATGATCCACATAAACATATACTAGTGGTTATGAAGTTCTTAAAGATGTGAGGGTGTAATTCCATGCTAAAAATAAAAGTTATTATTGAAACAAAGATATTACCTTTAAAAAATATAAATTACTATAATAATGATTATTGCCCAGTTCTTTTTATGCAATGGCCATTTATCAGTGGACATCAATCAGGCTTAAGTGAAATGGTATCCTGGCCAAGCAATGCCTTATTGTTTTCCAATAATTTGAGCTCAATTTTGATAATGTTCAGCTTTCAGTATTTTGTTTGGTTGTAAGAGATGTCAAGGCATTAGTGGTATTATTTCCCAAAGATTAGTCTTTTTTTTTTTTTTTTGGTTTGGTTTTTTACTTTAGAAAAGAAAAATGTTATGTAAATACTCAGAGAGTACAAATGTGTGTGTGTGTGTGTGTTTCTGTATAAATGATTGGTGTTTACTTTGTTTTCAGTGGTATCCACATTTGGTCTGTACCTACCTCTCTAAACATTTTATATGCATATAATTATCTTCCTCCTTTCATATATATATAGAGGGAGGGAGAGAGAGAGAGAGAGAGAGAGAGAGAGATAAAATGAGAAAAATATTTGTCTGTGCACACTATACTATAAATGTATTATAGCTAAACTACCAACACTTGGTCTCTAATTTTGCATTATGTCACAAACATTCTTCCTGAAAGCCTCACATTCTTGTCTTTATGGTGTGAAGGTATATGTCTTAAATTTTGGTTAAGATTAACAACATATTCTTTAGCGATTATAGCTGATTAGAAATAACTATTTCTTACAGGAAGTACTTTTTTCTACAAATGAACATTTGTTGGTCCTATAAGATTATTAGGTTAAAGGAAGGTTTATAATTTTGTGAATCATATAATCCAAACTGCTAAATGTGGTCAGTATTCTCTCTCTCGACAGGGCCCATTTGGAGGCCAGTGCTGAGAAGTGGAACAGGTTGCTGGCGTCTTTAGAAGAACTGATCAAATGGCTGAATATGAAAGATGAAGAGCTTAAAAAACAGATGCCTCTTGGAGGGGATGTTCCAGCCTTACAGCTCCAATATGACCACTGTAAAGTAAGTTGAACCCTTATGGCAGTAGTGTGTGAGTGTGTGTGTGTGTGTGTGTGTGTGTTTGTGTGTGTGTGTGTGTGTTTTAAGTGTAGTGAAGTAAATACTTCATAAATCTAGAAAAATGTAAAAGCTGAACTGATTTTCACGGGTTTTACCCCCTTCTGCTTCTAATTCTCAGTACTTAGGCATTTTATTTAAACTGCATTCATTGCCTGCATTTGTTTCACATTAAGTTGTCTCTTTACGTTTAACTAAAATTTTTCAACAGTACATGTATTGGAATGAGGTGTAGCCTAGCATGTGTGAGGACTGGCTTTGATCCCCAGAACCCCCCCCCCAACCACACACACACACACACACACACACACACACGGTACAGGTGTCTAAAGCATATTGCTTTTAGCATCTCATGAAATGTATTTAACTTTCTAATGTATTCTGGAATGGTAATGTATTATGTTGGGAACATTTTAAACTACATGCTAATCTTAAATTCAGCAGTTATGTAATCATAAAGAATTACAAACTAGGTCTGGGAGTGAGCTCCATGGTAGAGAACCTACCTAACTACAGACAAAAGGAGTCACAGACTGTTTCACTGATATGAAATGAAAGTGAAAAAATAAAGACTTGCAGTAAATCAATAGGATAGATCTAAGTTTTGCTATTGTTGTGGGGGTTCCGGGGACCAAACCAGGGCCACTCCCATAGTAGGAAAGAACTCTACTTCTGAGCCATGATTCCAGCCTATAGAATTAAATTTTAAAACAAGTAAAGACCATAATAGTTAATATTATTTTATGTGCTTTATTTTCTGAATTTAGACTTTTCTTTCAATTACATATTTATTCTTCTCAAAGGACTATCTATATTTATACTTTTACTCTGCCTAGAACTAATAGGCTATCTTCAACTGATGCATGGTTAGATCCTTGTATTTTAAAAACTTCTCCACTATGTCTAGGTTCTATTAATATATTTAATATCCTTTACATTATTTTCTCACATATTGTATATCACCCTATTTTATTGTATTTTTTTATTATTCACATACAGTACAAATTCTCATTCTAAATCTGTACATTTTAATGTGACATTAGATTCTATTCCCAGCTGAAAAATGATAAACGCAAACACTTTCTTCTTTTCAAGGAAGATACCATCTATTTAATAAGTTGCTATACTACAAATGACATGACCTTGAAATTTATTTTACTTTGAATTCTTGTGACTAACTGATTAAAATTACTATTTGAGTATATTTTCTCCTACTTGAAAAGAGAATATGATAGAGAAATAGCTCTAAGATAAGAGAAAGGAAGATATTATTGGTGTATGATATACAAAATAATAATAGAAGATTTAAAATTACTGATTTAAGAAAATCACATTTTTTCCTTTCTTTTTTATCTTTCTCCTCTATTAATTATTCATATTCCCTTTTTGTGGGCTCAGGTATTAGTGATGAAATAGAATAATACAGAACTCTTTGAATAGCAATGCTCTGCATGGAATAAAAGCTGCTTATGATCATGTGCTAGCTTTGATTAAGAACCAAATTTTAAGGTAGGGAATGATTTTCCTTAGGTAGCCTTGGCCTTAGCACATAAAGTACATGTCAGCCTTCCCAGTCAGTTCTGGCTGTTTGTTATCTCCGTCTCCTGGCGAGGCTGCCTGGCTTTGCATTGTATTTCACTCTATTTTACAGCACTGCATGCACTTCCTGTGCTTCAAGCTCTTAGCCCCTCATTTAAGTAGTAAAGACAATAATGATGATGATGTTGGCTCATTTATTCATCAGTTATTTTTTGAGTACCTCATATGCACCAGGCACTATTCTAGTCACTGGTGGTCTCGCCTGATTCTGTTTTTTTTTTGAGAGAGAGAGAATTTTTAAATATTTATTTATTTTTTAGTTTTCGGTGGTTACAACATCTTTGTTTGTATGTGGTGTTGAGGATCGAACCCGGGCCACATGCATGCCAGGCGAGTGCGCTACCGCTTGAGCCACATCCCCAGCCCTCGCCTGATTTGGAGTAGGAGAGGAACACTGGACCAATAGGAAATAAGATATAATATGTCCTATAGTAATAACTGCTATGGAAAAAAATAAAAGAATGTTATGGAGAAGGAGCAAGATAGGAGATTATAGCAGAGGTGATTTTTATGTGGAGAAGGTCAGGAAAATGCCACAACTGGGGTGGTCTTTGAACAGAGACAGAGATAAGTGAGGTAGTGATCAGTTCTGCTCTCTGGGGCAGATGAAGCACAAAGGCCATAGAGGCATCGCTGTTCAGGGCAAAGGTGAGGAACAGCATGGAGACCAGACGGGTGAAGCCACTGAGTCAAATGAAAAGGCAAAGTAGGAGATGAGGAGCAGGTGGGAGGAAGGGGTGCAGATCACATAGGTTCTCCAAAGTTCTTCTTTTTTTTTTTAATTGGTTGTTCAAAATATTACAAAGCTCTTGACATATCATATTTCATACATTAGATTCAAGTGGGTTATGAACTCCCATTTTTACCCCAAATACAGATTGCAGAATCACATCG
Source organism: Callospermophilus lateralis (assembly GCF_048772815.1). Classification (NCBI taxonomy): domain Eukaryota; kingdom Metazoa; phylum Chordata; class Mammalia; order Rodentia; family Sciuridae; genus Callospermophilus; species Callospermophilus lateralis. The sequence goes on along the minus strand of NC_135310.1, from coordinate 23,618,093 downwards.
GTTACACATCCACAATTTTACATAATGCCCTATTAGTAACTGTTGTATTCTGCTATCTTTCCTATCCTCTCCAAAGTTCTTTAAAGGACTTTGGCTTTTACTCTGAGATGGGAAGCCATGGAAGGTTTTGTATTGATAGAGATGTGATCTAATTTACATTATGTAAAATTAGATGTTGAAATATAAAGAATAGACTGGAGAGGAGTGCAGTAATCATGCGGGGATGTTGTGACTTGGGTGAGAGTAATTGGTTTTTGAACACATTCGGAAAGAACCAATAGAATTTGTTGGTGGGTGGAATATACGGGATGGGAGAGAAAGAGTCAAAGGTATCAGGAGACAAAGGTTTCTGGACAACTGGAAAATGGATTGCCATTTAGATGGGGAGGGAGGAATTGCTGTAGAAACCTGGAGAAAAGTTAAGAATTTGTTTTTTGACATGTTAAATATAAGGTGTTAATTAAGAGGTTGTTTATACAAACCTGAAGTTGGAGGAAAAGTCAGGACTAGAACCAAACTTGTTACCATGTATCAGCCATAGGATTGGTTGAGATCACTTAGGGAGTGATTATAGTTAGAAAAATGAATTATAAAGAAAGGTCTCTGAGGAACCCCAGCTTTAGACATTGAGAAGATGAGGAGACTGAGAAGGAGAGCCAAGAGAGAAGAGATTCTAGGCCTCCAAAGGAAGAGGTATGAAGGAGACTATGGATACAAGGGTCAAGTATTTCTGAGAATTGAATCGGATAAGGACAGAGCATCATCCATCCAAGGACAGACTTGTGGATCTCAAATGAGAATCATTTCAGTGGCATGATGCATTTGGAAGTGTGATTGGAGTGGATTCCAGAGAGAATATGAACAGAAGTACAGAAAACCATTTTAAGAACTTTTACAAGAAAGATACCAAGAACTGGAGCTGTAGAGGGAGATCCAATGTGGGTTGGAGTGATGTCTTTACAGGCTGAAGAATAATTCAGCATCTTGCGTGCTCCTGGGGACGATTCTACAGGAGGGGAAAAGGCAGTGATACAGAAGAGAGGGTCTGCTGTAAAACAGAGACAGGATGGGTCCAGTGTACTAGTGGCTCAGCTGGCCCTGTAAGAGGGCAAAACATTTATCCTTTTAACAGGAGAGTGTGGAATAGACGGGTGGATAATAATAGGTTGGTGGATTTGGGTGTGGGAACATTTAGATGTTCTCAATGGAATAAGAAATAAGAGTATCCACTAAATTTGAGAAGGAAGGAGATGTGAAGGTTAGAGGAGAGAAGAGATAAAAATTCAGTCCAGAAGTAGGTAGATGAATAAACTAGCAATTTCTAGCAAAACTACAAGACAACATTAAGGGCTTCCTTGAGGTCAGCGATGGATTAAAAGTGAGAACAATTAGTGTGAATGGTTTTCTTCACCCATGTTTAGTTGCTCCAGTGAAAGTGGGGAATTCCCCAGAAAGTTGAATATAGCCAAGCAGAGGCAATGAGGAGAGGGCAAGGGAGATAAAGGAGTATAAAGGAGTTGCAGTAATGATGGAACATGGACTCAACTTTGGAAAAAGGGAGGTATGACATACGAGAGAGGTGAGGGTCAGGAGTAAGGTGATAGAAGTCAATGAGTTGGAGCCACCAGTGGGGCTTGGGTAATTGTTTGAGTTGGGAGACTGGGGGAGGAAACTGTAAGGAGAGCAGGTGGTAGGTAAAGAAGACATCCCAGAAATCAAGTTCATGGAGGGGGTGAATTTTCTGCTACTGACATTATTCAGTGTCTTTTTGTGTAAGTGAGTTGTGGGGACAGGTAGGGAGCAGGGTCTTTGGAGGAGAGCCAGTCAAAAGTTGAGATGCCAGGGTAGTGGGAAGATCATCTGCTGGGTAAAGAACCACCATATGACCCAGCTATCTCACTCCTTGATCTATATCCAAAGGACTTAAAATCAGAATACTATATTAGTACAGCCACATCAACGTTCAGAGCAGCTCAATTCGTAATAGCTAAACCGTGGAAGCAAACCTAGATGCCCTTCAATAGATGAATGGATAAAGAAACTGTGTTATATATACACAATGGAATGTTATTCAGCATTAAAAGAGAATAAAATCATGGCGTTTACAGGTAAAGGGATGGAGTTGGAGAATATCATGCTAAGTGAAGTAAGCCAATCCCCCCAAACCAAAGGCCAGATGTTCTCTCTAATAAGTGAATGCTGATCCACAATGGGGAGGGGTGGGGAGCATGGGAAAAATAGTGGAACTTTGGGCAAAGCAGAGGAAGGATGGGGAGGGTACATGGGGGCAGGAAAGATGGTGAAATGCGATGGAATCATTACCCTAGGTACATGTATAACTACACATAGGTTGTGATGCTACATTATGTACAGCCAGAGAAATGAAAAGTGGTGCTGCTGTTGTGTATAGTAACTCAAAATGCATTCTGCAATCATATATACCTAATTAAAATGAATAAATAAAAATAAAATACGATAAAGCTTCAAGTCAAAAAAAAAAAAAAGAAAAAAAAGAAAGAAAGAAATTCTCTGAACAGGAGGGAGAGCCAGATACCAAAAGGATAATCATGAGAAGGAAGAGTCCTGGTAGTATGTTTCAGGAGTCTAACCTAGAAATGGTATTTTCAGTTTTCATTTGGATTATATTTTATTGAACTGCTTCTATGTGCCAGCACCATTCTGAGCACTAGGAACATATTCTCGTGGTTTTGTTTTTGCCTTTATTTATTTTTGTCCCCTCTTTTTTGCTCACCAATGTCACTTTTCTGGCTTAATTGATGGAAAAATTTGAAACCACCTGTCTTACACTAGATTTTTTTCTTTAGGGGCTTTCTGAAAATGGCAAAAAAAAAGAGCATTAAAATATTATTCTCAAGGACTAATATTTTAGTATGTAGTGCTTTCTACCAAATCACCACTCAGCATGCATTAATTCAGTAAATTAATTCTTAAAGTTTGTAGAAAAAATTCACCAGTTATCTTTTTCCCTGGAGAACACAATCCAGTACAGAAGAGTGTGCTTGTGAGAGGGGTAAGCATTCTATATAGGTCGCTGCTGAAACAGCCGGTCCAGAGGATTTGGTGATCCTCTCCAGGGTGGCCTTCGCATATTCATAAATATATTAATTGGCTTTGCATCTGATTTTGCCCCTATGAATTAAACAGAAAGGAAAAACTTGAGGGAAGAAATAAAAGCTTAAAGCATGATTTCCCCATATTTTCTTCTTGGGCTGTAACACTTGCTATTGCTTTGTGAATAAAGGCTTGGAAGACTGGAGTTCACCCGTCCTTTGTTCACATAAGACGCAAGGTCTCTAATGTAGGAAATATACTGAGAGCTATATGAGGCCATGGGGTATCAGATGCACTGGAGAGGGTTAGGGAGTGGTAGTTCCCTCCCTATATGTGTGATAATTTGGGTCAAAGATGCGAATGAACATTGTATCTAAGGAATATGGTAGCAGAAATCACAATGAGGTGGAATGAAAATACCTTATTTTAAGATCTGGCTTTGTTACTGACTATTCAGGTGACCCTGCAAGTTATCTGACTTACCCAGCTTTAGTTTCCAGAGCAATGGGAATATTAAGCAGTGTGGTTTATACAGGCTGCTGTAACAAAATTAATAAACTAGGTCGCTTATGAACAATGGAAATTTATTTCTCAGACTTCGGAAGGCTGAAGTCCAAGATGCAGGCCTGGGTAGATTTGGTGTCTAGGGAGGGTCTGTTGCTGGTGCACAGACATGGCTGCTCTTGGGGGAAGGGACTCACAGGGCACCAGTCCCATTTGTGAAGCTCCCTCCCTCATGAGCTCATCACTTTCCTAAGATCCCACCTCTGAACATTGTTGCTTTGGGATGGATTTCAACATATGAAATGGAGGTGGGGAGGATGCAAACATTCAGACCATAGCAAGCAGCTTCTATTTGTTTACACAGAATTGTTCTGAGAATCAGATGAATTAATGTAAATGACAGTCATTTAGAATTTGTAAAATGCTGTAGGATAGTGGATTATTTTACCAACCCATGTGTATTGGTAAAAGCAGCTTTCTTTCCCAACTACTACGAGAAATGTTTTAAGCTCTATCATTATAAATATACATAATTGCTATTAATACTAATTTATACTAATATAAACATACATTACTGTAATAGAGCTAATCATTATGCAATAGTATAATTAAGGCAATATTCAAAGAAATGAGATACCTACGTGTAATTATTTACTTTTTTGGGTGAACATCACCAGCTGTAATCACTGGGGAGTCTTAGTTCAGCTAAAGCTTTGTGTCCAGTAATTCCCTTTCTTGAATTTAATTAATAGTTTTTAGCCAGTGTAACCCAAAGATAATTTTCTAATTTATCTCACATCTTCCCTTGAAATCACTATTTCTTATGGGGTATGTGTGTGGTTGCTCTATGTTTTGAGACAGCTTTCTTTTTTAAGTGGAAAAAGGTATGTCTTGGTGCCTTGGATGCATATGGAGTAGTTACTAGTTGAGCTAGAAAACTGTTAATTGCTGTTAAACTGTTAATTGCTCCTGTGATAATAAGACCTGATATCAGTCATGTGAAGAATTTAAATAATACTTAGACATCTGATTATTTTACCTTTATCACTAGTACTTTACATGTTCAAGTTGGCAGAACTTTTTTTTCTTATTTTTTACTTATTTTTTGCTCTTCACATTTGGAAAACAGGATAGTGTCCTATATTTTAAGCCATCTTATGTTGGTCATTTAGCACACAGAATTAAGTAGACCTGGTTTCAATCCTACCTCCTCTACTTTTTAGCTTTGTGATCAGGGTTTAGGGTATTAAGTCTCTTTAGTCCTTAGTTTGGGGCCATCAGAAAGTATAAAACACTTAGTATAGTATATATAGTAAGTGCTCAATAATCAAAAGCTGTTGGACTTATCTTTGAATTTATACATTTTTAATTTTAATTGCTATAAGCCTGAATTTTATATTTTTCCTTAAATTCATTGTTTGAGCACTATAAGTTTTAGCATTTTAACTTAAATTTATCATTTTAGCTTACTAGTTGGTAGCTTAAAAGATACTTTAGGCTTCTCAAGAAAATAGATGAAGTCATGAAGACAACAATATTTTGGAGAAATGAATATAAAGATTGGGACATAATTTGTTTCTTATTTTTAATGAAAAAACAGCTTATCATGGAAGTCCAAGCCTAAGGACATTTCTGCATGTATTGCCTTTGATGAGTTTATCAAAAATTAAGAGACAAATTATAAATGTTTAACATGAGTTTAAATGCCTACAAAGCTATCAATACCTAAATGTTGCCATAATTTATAAAGAAACAAAATTAATATGCATTATCTTATATTTATGTTTTCATGACTTTATCCTGAGTCCCATCTGCTTTCGCAGTATGGAAACTACTAAGAGACCCACGTCTCAGATTTATGCTTGCAGTCATCCTGTAACTTAAGGAATGGTTTATAGGAAGTTGTAATCTCAGTCATTTGATTCTTGCCTATATGTATCCTGGTCATTTATATGTACATGAAATTGAATTGATACTTTTTCATAGCTATATTTTGGTAATAGCACTGTCAGTCATTTCATCATCTGTCCGTCCGTCCATCCATCCATCCATCCATCCATCCATCTATCCATTTACTCACAATATTCACTGAATGCCTTATATGATAAAATTGATGCTTAAAAACAGTAAGGCTCAGCTTCTGTACCTCAATGATATATATATATATATATATTTTTTTTTTTTTAAAGAGAGAGTGAGAGAGGGGAGAGAGAGAGGAATTTTAATATTTATTTTTTAGTTATCGGCAGATACATCTTTGTTTGTATGTGGTGTTGAGGATCGAACCCGGGCCGCACGCATGCCAGGCGAGCGCGCTACCGCTTGAGCCACATCCCCAGCCCCCTCAATGATATATTTTAATAATTCATTTTCCTAAAAGCTCTGGGCTTGATTTTTGGCTGTATCCAAAGGGAATATACATATTAATTTTTAGGTAAAGTCTCTGAGACTTCCAATTAGAATGATTTTGTGAGGTCATGCTTCAAAGTACTCCAGTTTATAAACATCTAGCAATTATAGTAAGATAAAAAACCCAAACCAAACATAGCACAGTTGGGCTCCAAAACATGACAAATATTCTATAACAAGAAACAAAGCAAAAAAAAAAAAAATAGCTAATGAGGTTGATGCCACTGGAAAAATGTAGCAGCCCTGGGTGATGAGCTGGAAGAAATTCTCTGCATAGTCTCTGCTCCAAACCTGTCATCCATGTTGAAATGAGTGATGGATGGATTGTCACCATTTCATTCTCCAATACTATGATATTATGAAACATCGGTATTTTGGATTTAGTAAAATGCCTATACTTTTGGGTGTTTTAACCACTGACTTAGAGCATTGATATATTTTCAGTAATATCAGTAATAAATATTTTTTTCAGTGCTTTACTAATGTATATACATAGGCAGGTGTGTTAAATGCTAGTAATGATAATGATAGTGTCATAGGGCTCTGTGAGCAAAATGTTTGGCCTGTGGTCTGACATACAGTAAACACTAAGTAAATGGGATCTCCTATCTCCTCCTGTAGTTGTTGAGGGCTTCTCTTGATGACTTTGGTCATTTTCAGTTTGCTTAAAACTCTCTAGGATATATAAGTTGTTTCAATTAAAATACTATTGTATTAATGCCTGTTATTTACCATCTAATACAGCTTGATACAATAGAACTAGCCCTATTTCTATCTAGAATTAATTTGTTAAGTTACACAAGGTTCACTTGCCAGTCTTTACAAGTTGGGTAAACAGTACAATCATATTATTTTTCTCATGTCGGTACATGTTTAATTCCTTCAAATGTTAAAATACTACTTTATATTGTAGTATTTTTAATGACTTTTTAAAAATGAATGAAACTGGATGTGGAGGCGCACATCTGTAATCCCAGCAACACAGGAGGTTGAGTCAGGAGGATCTTAAGTTCAAGGACAGCCTCAGCAACTTAGGGAAGACCCTGTCTAAAAATAAAAAGGGCTGGGGATTAGCTCAGTTGCAAAGTGCCCTTAGGTTCAATCTCCAGTACCTAAATAAATAAATAAATGGATAAAGTTGAATCATCGTATCTAATGACTGAAATCAAATTCTCAGTATCATTTTATAAGTTTTGTAGAAAGTGAGGTCATTTATATGCAACTCTGCTCTCAAGAATATGAAATTTCCATTTAATCAACAATTACCTATAAAGTATCTGCAATGTATATAGTGTTAATATATGATGCTATGCATTTACTTTTGTCAGATACCTGAAGATGGATAAGATGCAAAAGCAGTTTTTATTATTTAATTCTCACTTTATTTTCATAACAATGTAAATTCTGAGTTATGTAGGTGCAATTATCAGAACTTTAACACACTTTCTCTGATAAAATGCAAGTTTGGTTTTAGAAAAGAAATCACCAAGAATAATTAAAATACACCATTCAGGTATAATTTATTTTATGTGTGTCCTTTCCCTTAGGGCTACTCTGTCCTTTACTTAACCCGAATTCATTCCCATATTCAAATCTTATTACATAAGAGTCAGGACATTTGGGCCTTAAACTGAATTGCCAAGATCATAAATCTTACCTGTTAAAACAACAAATTCTAACATTATCTTTAAAACAACAACACTTCATCATTAAATTCAGGCTTTGTGTGTGTGTGTGTGTGTGTGTGTGTGTGTGTGTGTGTGGTGTGTCTGTGTGGCTTTCCACCTATGAAAGTAATCTGAAACTCAACCTGAAGCCTGTAATTTTCAGGTCTTGCTGTGTCAGGAGGCTTATGTATGGTGGCAAATGGCTTCATTCTAAAATTTTAAGAAATTGGTTTTCAAGGTCCCCTCCAATCTTTTCACCTGTGCTGATGTCTTTCTTATCAAAGGCACAGCTCTAAGGTCCATGAGTAAAGCTTCTGCTGTGTGCATGCCTGAGGCCGCAGTTGTCTAAGCAAGCCTGTGCCTACCTGCCACACCCTGCTTAGCTGTCTGCACCTCACCTTGTCTCCTATGCTTGATAGATGAAACTATCTGTCTATGGAACCTCACTTCAAAGGCCCACAGAATATCCAAGTTTAGAGGATATGAGGCAGCCCTAATAGCTGTCATTCTCTGATGGTGAAATTCAGAGTGGACTGCAATTGTAACCAAGAAATAACAGCCTATAAAACCAATCATCCCAGTCTTAATGAACGACTTCTGGACATATTTAACCCAGTAGTTCATTTATTGACTCTGAAATCGCCTATGTTGCTCCTGATGTTTGTCACATTGCTGGGTACTGAGCACATATCAGTTTACAGGATGTTTTTTTGCTGTCACAGAATGCACTGCTTAGGAGCAGAGACAGACTTTATAATCAGTAACTACAGTAGATATCAAAAGCCTTGGAGTTGTGGGCATGGACACAGCCAGGGAGGCAGAGATGAATCATGCCCGTTTGTACTTGCAAAGACTGGGAAAGGTTCCATAGAGCAAGTGACCTTGGAGGTGAAAGAGACCTTGAAATAAGTAAAAAGTCACTAGACTGTTTTCCAGACTCCTGGGGGAGAAAAACCTGCAAAATACCCATTGTGTGTCTGAGAGTACACAGTAGAGTGAAAGTGCACCTTTTTTCATTATCCATAGGGTGAGGCTGAAAGAGAAAGAATATACAAGCTTAGCACCTAGTACAGTGCCTGGTAATGGTAGGTATTTGCTGGAAGGGGGTACATTTATGTGTGCATGTATTTTTACAAATATAAGGAAAAATACCATCTTATTATTATGAGAAAACTAGAGGGTTCCTGTCTTGATTTTAGCATTCATACTTGGTATTCTCATTCAGGTATTATTTTTTATGTCAGTGGGGTAGAACCAAAATGAATGTATACATTAACTGTTCATTTAGGAACATTAACCAAAAAACTTTTACAAACACTATGAAAAATATTTATTTATTTGTCTGTGTACCAATGGGAATGAAGTTTGTTTCCTTTCCCCTTTCTTCATGTGGTTTTATTAGTGCTATCAAACTTAATGACTCTTCTGCCCTTTTTTGCTGTCATGCTATAATGACTTCACATCCATATATGCTGATTTAGCTTTTAAAGCAAGTTGGGGGAAAAAAGCAAATTACATTCTAGCAGATTCTCCTTATGTTTGTATCATTTATTTTGTTTTTTTTTTTTTCCTGTTTGTATTCTCCAACAAGCAGTTAAGTGCTTTTTGAAACCCAAAGCTGAAGAAACCTGCTGTACCAGTAAGGCCTCTAATTTGTGATAGTTTAGAGCCTGTGTTGCCAGTGTCAGCTCCTTGAGCATCCTATGCAGTTGCACAGGCCCTATCTTGGAAGAAATTTGTGCTTGGCTGAATGCTCTGCTGCTGCCTTCTTGAGATCCTTGGACAGAATGTTTGGACAAAGGGCTGTGCAGTTTCACGTTGCCCTGGGGTCTGCAATTGTATAGCCAGACCAGTTTGCATCAAAAACATTCATGTATATACTCTGACATACGTAACACTTTTAGAATAATGAAAGACCCTGAAAACATACTTAACTGAGCATCTTCTGCTTCCTCGAATCAGCCACGCAGAGCCCCTACTCTGAGTTACTTGCCCTTCCTCCTAACATGTCACATCTGTTTATTTTCAGTTATCACTTTTCCTGGTGTCTCACTAACTGTTTCTCTGCATGCTTCTTAATCTAACTTCCAGGGTGCTGTGTTTTCCTGGTCTTGTTCTCATCTCACGGGTAGCTTCTTCACAGTCTCCTGTTCTGGTCCCTTCTGCTGTCCTCGGGATCCTCTAAAATTGGGATGCACCAGGGATCAGTCTGTGCCAGTTCCTTCCTGCTCACCCTTCCCTGGATTTAGATTTCACCTCTGTGCCAACCACTCCCAAATATATATTATTCATTTCTCCCTGAGACTCTAATGGACATTGCTTACTTAATATGGCCAAACTGAATTCCTGAACTGGCCCTTCAGATTTGTTCTACCCAGGCTTCCCTATTTCAGTTGACAGGTAAAAATAACAATCACCAAAAAAAAAGATAATAATAATAATAATAATAATAATAATAATAATAATAACAACAACAACAACAATAACAACATCTTTCTCTCACCCTCATTCTGTTAGGAAATCCTGTTGGTTCTCTGTTCAAAACACAGACTCTGAGTCTGCTGCCTCTCACTACTCATCTGTCTCTGGGATGCTGGGCACAGCAGCCAGAGTGTGTCTATTAAGATAAATGGAACCCTGCAGAGGCTTCCCTCGGATTTGTAGTAAGAGTCATAGTCCTCAGAATGGCCTATGAGGCCCTGTGTGGTCTGCCCTACCTCTTGCACAAACCTTGCTCATCTCATCTCTTGCTGTTTTCTCTGACACACTGTTTCAGCCCCTGTTCGCCTACTGTGGTTTCACTCACAGTTCCCTTCCCTGTCCTAGGCCTAGAGTCCTCTGTCCCTGGAGTCGGTGTGGTTAACACCTTCATGGATTTTAGAAGCTTGCTCTAAGCACCTTCACACAGCGCCCACCCAGACAGTCCTATGGAATCACTGCCACCCTGGGGAGGCTTCTGATCTCTTGCCCTGCTCTACCTCCTTCTCATCCCTACAATTATCATCTTCTAACGTCACTACTTGTCTCCTATTGTCTCTTTGTCTGTATCTGATAGAGCAGATGCTAATAAATACTTGTTGAATGCTGAGTTAAATCTACCTGGAGGGAACAACAGTTTTGAGGTAGGAATATTCCTTTGGTCTTTTTACCTCTTAGTGACCCCTCTTTACTTCTCTATATTCTGAAGAATGTTACAGTTTGAAAATATTTCTACTTTAAATGGTAGAAATAAAATAAATGGTTGAATCTTTAACAAATATAATGGCTCACTTAGAAATATAAGCTACGTTTGTTTCTTGAGAGCTTGAAATAGTTGTAGTTATATGAACTATTTGAACTATAGGAAAACTCATCAGGGCCCTCGCGTGCCGGGCAGGTGCTCTACAATGGAGCCACACCCCCAGCCCCTTTTTCTGTCTTAATATCATCTAAATTGTTCAACGCTGGAGTAAGAAGAATACTTATGTGAGGGAAAATAGATTGAAACGTCTTTGATTAGTGAGATAGCTTCTAAAATACACTTTATTATTTTACCTGTATGCTGCCAGATGCACCCAGTGTTTGTGCCTCCCCAGCCCCCAAAATTTGAACCTTGGAAAACTAGATGAGCTAACATTCCTAACAAACCCAGTGAATAGCTTAAACGTATGGAGGTGTGTTATTCGGTGACTTACGTTGTGTTTTACATCTTATAAATAAATCTAGCTTCATAGAGGTTGTCAGAGTAAAATATAATGGGAAACTTTTATAATTGTTGAAGATATAAAAGTAGACCTGTAAAATATTTGTAATTCTTAAAAATGTGTTTCTTTAAAAGTTGCCATTGGGGTCTGGGGAAAGCTAAGTCGTAGATTACCTGCCTGGCATGCATGAGACCCTAGACTTCACCCCAACCACTGTCCATTAAAAAACAAACCAACCAACCAACCTCCCCCCCAAAAAAGCCTTCCTGTTTGCTCTGGGTTGTGGTTCATTGGTAAGGTACTTGTCTAGCATGTAAGAGACCCTGGTTTGATCTCTAGCACTGGAAAGAAAAAAAAAGTAGTAATCTGTTCAAAAGGTCTGTTATACAACATGGTGACTATTAAAACAATGTTTTATATTCTTACAAATTGCTGAAAGAGAAAATTTTGTGTTCTCACCAAACAAAAATTAAGTATGTGAGGTAATGTGTATGTTAATTAGCTTGATTTAGCCTTTCTACAATGGATACATATTTCAAAACAACATTTTATTTCTCAATTAAAAATTAAAAATGAATCAAATAAAAATAAATTAATTAAAATTTTACATTTAAAAAGTAATTTCCTTAATGATCAATGAACCCTGTTTCATTGGGTTATCTTTTTTAAAAGTGTTATTTTTAATTTGAAAATAATGTATTACAGATTTGCTAAAACAAAGAACAAAAATTGACCATCATTTTACCACTGTACCACAAACATTTTTATTTTTCCTGATTTTCCTTTTGCATATCCACCGTTCACATTTTTAATGGGGAACACAGTTTTTATCGTATTTCTCTCTCATATTTATGCCATGCTCATTTCTTCACGTTGCTATGTGGTCATTATCACCATAATTTTTCAAGGTTACATAATGGTCCCCGGTGTGGTTAGACCATAGTAAGCCTAAATATTTTCCAGGTGTTGGATATTTTAAGTTGCTTCCAATTTTTTAAAGCCATAAATAATGTTGTAATGAACACTTTTGTACTTGTAGCTTGTTCGGCTTCATTTTCTTAAGCTCTATCCTCAAAGGTGAAATACTTGTTTCACACAATATGACCAAAGTAATGACTCTTGATATATTGCCAACCTCCTTTCCCAAATGATTGAACCAATTTTCTGCCTCCAGCAACCCATGAAAGCATAGCCTCACTGCACCCTCATCTGTGATTTCTCATTTCCAGTCCTCTTTTCTGTGGACCGACCGTGTGTTGTTAGTGTTTGTTGAAATTGTGACATTCCATGGCAGTGCAGAAATTTAGAAAGCCATTTCAGGGTACCAGACTTCTGGTTCAAGATTCTTTCCTCTCAGAGAGAGGGAAGAGGAGAGAATTTCTTGGATGTTTTTGGCTCTCTTGGGCTCAGAAGGATAGGGAAAACATTGACCCTGGTTTGTGGGACTCAGATTTGCTCTTTATCTCAAACTCACTATGTGTGTAATGTGCTCTAGCTGACCTTTCTCACCTCCCCAGAACTTTGTTTTGCTTTCCTATCTGGAACAGAGTGGCTCAAAAAAGAGACCAAATTTATTTATTTGTTTTCAAAAATGCAAAGTGATATCAGCATTTTGCAACATAGATTTTTTTTTTCTTTTTGTGGTACTGAGGATTTAATCCAGGAGAGTTCTACCTCTGAGCTATATCCACAGCCCTATAATTTTATTTTCAGACACGGTCTCACTAAATTGCCCAGGATGGCCTCGAACTTTAATGATCCTACTGTCTCAACCTCTCAAGTTGCACAACACAGTTTTCTGCTTACTAAATATTTTGGCTTAATCTTGGAGAATTAGATACTTCCCTTTTCCCCATAATTAAGTAACTTATCTATGAGAAGAGTTAAATTAACTAACTTTAATTTTTTCCTGCTAATGGAGGATGAATGTGTTAGCTTTGAGTTGCTGTAATAAAATTATCTGAGATAATAAACTTAAAAGGAGGAAAGGTGTCTTTTAGCTCAGGGTTTCAGAGGTTTTGGTCCGTGGTTGGTTGACTGGCTGTGCTGGTTTGGGGCCTGTAATAAGGCAGAACATCATGGTGGTGAGTGCCCTAGTGGATCAAAACTGTTCACTATAGTAGCCAGGAAAACAGAGATAAGGGGGCCAGGGTCCCAATGTCTTCTTCAAGGTCATGCCCTCAGTGACCTAACTTCCTTCCAAAATGGGGTTGCATGTCCTAAAGATTCAACCACTTCATAATAGTGCCATAAGTTGGGAATCAAACCTTTAGTATAAAGCCCTTTGGGAGTCACTTATGCAAACTATAGCATCAAGTATGAGTGAATAGAGGCTTTGGAAGGGATTCAATCTTGGATGTTAGCTGGGAATGAGGATAATATTTGGATTAGCATCATCTTAATAGTAACTTGTTTTTCTGTAGCATTGAACGGATTATAATGTATGTTCCCATTGGCTGTCTCACGTGTGAAGAAGAATGGAAGGTGTTATTAACATTCAGAGAAGTTAAGGGGCAAGCCCTGGGATATGGCCATGCCTACGTACTAGTGCAAATCTGATAGTAGCACAAGGCTCTTGGTTGTAAATCTTTATCTGGTTTTATTGTGCCACAAAACAGTATTTTAAACACTTCATCCTTTCATAAAAAAAATATAATTGAGTGTCCATCATGTGCTCTGGGGCACACATGTTAGGGCTCAGTCTGGCATAGTAGTGAGGTCTGCCAAGTGACCAGGGCAGGAGGGTTGGTGAATGCTCCAGTGCAGGAGGGTCCCCAGCACAGGAAGTCCAGTGGAGGGCTGTCCTGGTGTTGCAGGTGACATTGGAGCAGGTTGCTAACAGGTCAAGAGGGGTGACCCTTGTTGATTTGACTTTTGCCAGTGACAGTCAGTGAGATTGCTGAGAAAGCAGGAAGACTTACTGTCTGAGAAATAACTTCTCTGAAGGTCTGTCAGGAGCTGACTCCTTCCCTCCTCCCCTGGTTAGAGTCTCCCCACTGTTTTCTTCCACAGCCTATTATGTATGACCTGTTTCCATTTCCTAGGAGTTTTCCTTCCTTGGTTCCCTTCTAACTAAGGCTTCTGAGGCCCCCAAATTTTCTTTTAGGTAGTTTATCCATTTCTTCATTCATCCATTCAAAGCTGAACTTCATGCCGAAATCCAATGAGAAGCAGCAGCCATGGAAGACTTGAAGCAAGACTTTCTGGATTTCAAAGGCCTTGAGGAGGGAAAAGCTTAGCTGCTAAGAGAACTTGAAGCTGGAAATTATAGTGTATTAGGAGAAGAGCCTAGAAAGCAAGGCAAGTCCAGATATTGGTAGGAAGTTTAGAATTTATTCTAAGTGAAACAGGAAACCATTGGAGGATTCTGAGGACTAGCAATGTATAATTTTAATATCATGACCCAGAAAATTTTAAGAAAAGTGCATCTGAGCCAACTTGAGAACTTGATAAACAGATGATTGGCATGATGGTTTTAGACTGAAGAGAGAGTAACAGGGACTTATGCTACCTCGGCTAGGAGCATTTATTCTTAGGCCTGCAGATGCCCACAGGTAACCAAAAGCAGGGTAAAGCTTGGCATCTTTGCCTTCGTTCTTGTACCTGTCTCCTTAGTTGCCCTAAACTTTGGTTAGGTGCCTGCTCAGGTGTGTGCGTAGGCATGTTGACCATTTAAGGAGTATTTCTCTAAAAACTTGTAATACAAGATTTATTAGCCCTGAATTTACATAACCTACCTTTTGGAGACTGAGGCAAGTTTACAGCATCCTGATTCTGACTCCTGATGGTGCCGAGAAGGCTCCTGTCATTGCTTCCTTTCCAGGATCATTGGACTGATGGACAAATATCCTGAGCAACAAATGGAAATTGCCTCTCAAATGATGAGGACATCTCTGGAGCCACCTCAGGAAACCAGAACTGAGAATCATCAGTCTGATTAAGACTGCTTAATTACGCACCACCTCTACTCCCCTACTCCAATTCTTCCTCTACTTAAACCTAAACCTCCCATCAGCTCCCCAAAGACAGGGCTGAGATGCCGGTTCTCACTTTGCCTTCCCAGTGTGGCCAAAGAATTTCCTGCTCCTCACCATGAGGTTTCTTTATTGGTGAACCTGGTTAGTCAGGACCCCCAAAGTCAGGGCTCTGGCCTCAGATGTGGGCTCCACAAGGAGCCACTTTACATTACACTTACTGTAATGTAAAGATGGAGGATGGTACCCAGGATTTAGTAGACTCACATATTTGCATTTCTTCTCCCATGTCCTCCGTCCAGAATGACAAGTTGCTGGTTTAGGACAGAAGGGGATAACAGGGATTCTCCTCCTCCCTCCAGCTTCTCTTACATCCTGTTTTCTTATGGAGAGACTTGCAGGGTCCTGTCCATGTCAGCACTGCCAGGAATAACTGATATTAGTGCTGCTTTCTTGGCAGCAGCTCAGCCATTACACCAAACTGATGCTATGCTCGTGTTGAAAATGAAGAGCAGCTGATTGACGTGCAAGGGTTTCTGACTTAAGCCATGCCAGTCGCTCTGCACACCTCCTTATCCCTTAATCCCATGTTCTTCCCGCTATGTTATAGCAGGTGGGGAGAAGTGTTCTTAGACCATTAAAGGATAATTGAGAATCTCTGTAGGTATTAAAGGTTGTATAAGCAGCAATTTATTCTGCTGCCTGAAACTCACAGGAGCACCAGCAGTCACTAAAGAGCACCCTGGGTATGGGAATCAGGGATTTGGGACAGGAGGAAGGGTGATTGCTCTTAAATAGGGGATGTTGGGCTGTTAGAATGAAAACAGTGACTTTAGTAGCTAAATTTTGATATTTACAATCAGGTCTTTATTCATCTGATATTCCATTTAGTTTAAATGAGCAGAAAGAAGGTGCACAGCAGGCATAAGAACACGGGCTAGATTACTCTTGTATATTCTGGCATCTTGAATTGCATTTTCCTTAGCTCCTGTTCATCTAATTCCACTTTATTTTTCAATTGTTCATTGTTTTTAAGAAGTTCATGCACCTCCCTTCTTGCTTTGTATATTGTACATAATGGGGTCCTCAGTGCCCCTCTTCAAGAGCTGTGGCTCTTTGCCCTGGATGGCATTCTCTCCTCCCTGTTTATACTGCAAGTTTCTTACAGAGTAGGACCAGAGCTTATTAAGTATCATCTCTTCTTATGCCTACCATATATTTTATATGTTGTATGAGATTGTGTTTTAAATTTTTTATATTAGTAGAAGTCTTTGTTGAAAAATCTATTATGCAATTTTATAGCCCCATAGGATGAGAGAAAAGTCTAACTTTTTTCATGGACACAAAATAATTATTGTACTCTTCATTTATTATTTGTGACTGTAGAGGTGTCTGGAATTTTTCCCACTCTACTATACACCTCAGAAGATGCAGGGGTTTTGTTGTTGTGTTGTTCTTCTAATTCTTTTTTTTTTTTCAGTACTGGGGCATGAACCTGGGGCCTTGTGCATGCTGGGCAAGTGCTCTGCCACTGAGTTACAGCTCCAGCCTGCGCATGTATGTTAGAAAGTACAATTGCTATTTTCCATAAATATTTTTTCAAATTTTTACTTTTTTTTTTTTTTAGTGGTCTGGGGATTGATTCCAGAACCTCACCCATGCCAGGCCAGCACTCTACCACTCCCAAATACCCCATTACTTTAAAATTTTATTTTATTTTGAGACAGAATCTTGCTACATTGCCCAGGCTGGCCTTGAACTTGTGGTCCTCCTGCTTCAGGCTGGGATTACAGGACTGAACCACCATGCCCAGCATCTGTTTTCCTTTTTGAATTTATTGTGCTTCTTTCTTCTTGTTACACTTACTATATGTCTTCTGTTTGTAGGACAAGGCTTCAGTTTACATGTGCCTGCCTGGGAGAGTGATAGGGTACTTCTGTGTATTTGTAGAGTAATGTCTTGGTCCATTTTTGTGGTTGTTGTTGTTATTGCAATAGCAGAATAGTTGAGAGTGGGTAATTCACGAAGAATAGAAGTTTATTTAGCTCACGGTTCTGGAGACAGGGATGTCCAAGATTGGTTGGCTGCATCTGCTGAGGGCCTCATGCTGCTTCAACTCCTGCCAGAACACAGAAGGCAAATGTGTCGAAGAGGGACCAGACAGCAAACCCAAGTATGAACCTTCTGAGACCTAATCCAATCCTGTGAGAGTTGTTTCAGTTTGGCAATAAAGACATTAATTCCTGTAAAGGCCCCATCTCTCAACATTGCTATGTCAGTAACCAAATTTAAATATGGGTTTTGTTGGGGACAAGCCACATCTAAACCATAGCAAATGGAACACGCACAAGCCTTGTGAGAGGTTGCTGCACTTTGAACTCAGTGGCCATGCCTTGAGTAGGAAAATAGCCAGGTGTTTGGCTGTATGAAGAAGTGTTTGGTTTCTAGGTGCTGCTCCTGTCAACCACAAAGACTCTTCCTGCCCTGGCTCCGACTTTCAGGATATAAAACATTTTACAAAAGCTGTGACTCTTATTCTTCACATTCTCAGCTCTAACAGCACCAGCCTCTAAACTGGACACACTTGGACTTTCCTCAGGGGCTTGGCATCTTCCTTTCCCTCAGCCTTCCTCTCTTCTCTTTCTTCACACTGCACTGTCTTTAAGGTGCCTTTCCTGACCACTTACACAAAATGTTACCAATCCTACATCTTTCTCCTCCCCCTCTCTTAGCTTTCAGCATCCAGATATTTTTGCAGAGGGACACTGTTGCTTCTGTCATCAAGAGATGGAGTACATTTCTCCTTCCTCTTGAATCTGTGCTGGTTTTATGACTTGCTTCAAGCAATAGAAAACGACAGAAGTGATGTGCAAACCGTGCAGCTTTGATTGTCAACAATGGTAACTTTAGCCATGTGCAGCCATTTAGATTTAAATTTAGATTACTTACAGTAAGATTTATAATTTATTTCTCTGTGGTACTAGCCATATGTCAAGTATCAAATACCCACATTCAACTAGAGGAACCATATTGGACAGTGTGGTTTTGGAACATTTCCGTCATTGCAGAGAGTTGATTGGACAGAAGCATCCTAGAGCCTACGCCTTAAAGGTATCTTGCAGCTTCCGATCTGCCCACTGGGAACACTCATCACTTTGCTTTGAAGAAGCCCAGTCCAATCTTCTGTGCTATTAGCAACCCTGTAGAGAGAAACCAGGTGCCCCAGACAGCAGACAGCAGTGATCTCAGGCATGTGAGTGAGACCGTTGTGGACCACCAGCCCCACCCAAGCTTCAGGTGACTATAGCCTCAGGAAGAACTCCAGGTGGCACCTGCAGGAGAAATTTCCAACCCACAGAATCATGACATATTGACATTGTGAAGCCACTAGTTTTAGGCAAGTCTGAGAACCAGTAGTGATACTTGAATTGTAATGACTGAGTGACAGTAATTTTGAAACAGTGTCCTGTGGAGTTACTTTCCTGGGTGTGATGTGGAAATGGAGGGAAGTAGGGTAAACCTGGACCACCCCCTTTCAGTGAGATCAGTTTCTTGTTTAGGGAGAGGAAAGAATATTTGCTATTGAGAAACACCAACAGTAGACTGAAACAGCACAGACTAGATGACAGAAACTGTATCAAGCTGGGCATCGTGGTACATGCCTCTAATCCCAGCAGTTAGGGAGACTGAGAAAGGAAAGTCACAAGTTCAAGGCCAGTCTCAACCCCTTAGACCCTATCTCAAAATAAAAAAGTCTAGGGATGTAGCTTAGTGGTAAAGTGTCTCCTTAGGTTCAATGCCCAGAACCACAAAACAAAACAAAACAAAAACCAAACTGCTAAAAAAAATAACTTGTAATCTGCAAATAATCCAGAAATAACCAGAATATCATACTTACGTCAATTTAGGATAAACAGATTTGGGAAAATTTGTATAATTTGCTGTGTTCTTTTTTGGAATCCCACACAGTTGTCTTTAATCTTAAAAGCATTTCTTCCTATAATTATTATTCACTGCCATTTATTAAGTGTTTTCTATGTATGCCTGGCCAGGTACTATAGAGGATTTAAAATGATTAGGGTCTGAGCTTAACTTTGGGAGAACTCACAATTTAATAAGGAGACAGGTGGATGGTCACAGTGTATCAAGACAAGTCCGGACAGGAGTGTGAAGTGCTCCAGAAACTCAGAAGGGGAGCCCCACCTTGTTGCTAAACATTGGCAGCCAAAGGGGTGAGTTATCACTCTGCAGATGTGCAGAGGCTAGAAAAGAAACATTACCTGGAAGATTTGATGTAGATAAAGAACATTATTATTTTACTTTAAGAGTAACTTTATTGAGATAGTATTCACACCTCGAAGTCACCCCTTTAAAATACACAGGTGAGCAGTTTTTAGTGTATTTATAGAATTGTGTAACCACCATCACTACCTAGTTTTAGAACACGTTGGTTACCCCAGAAGAAATCCCCATGAGCAACTACTAGTTCTTCCCCAATCCCTAGCCCTAAGCAACCACCCGTCTACTTTCTGTCCCTCTGGTCTTGCCTGTTCTGTACATTCACAGTAATGGAATCATACACGATTTGCTTTTGTTTCACTGGGCATGTTTTTAAGATCCATCCATGTTGTAGCATATATCAGTATTTCATTCATTTTCATTGCTGAATCAGATTCTGTTGTATAACTGGACATGGTGACACACATTTGTAATCCTAGAGACTCGAGAGGCTTAGGCAGGAAGCTTGCAAGTTCAAGACCAGCCTCAGTAACTTAATAAGACCCTGTCTCAAAATAAAAATAAAAAAGTTTGGGGATGTAGCTCAATGGTAAGATGCCCTTGAATTCAGTCCCTAGTACCAAAAAAGGGAGGGGGGGAAGATCCTGCTGTATAGATGTACCACATTTTTTTTATCCCTTTACCAGATGAAGGATATTTGGATTATGTCTACCTTTTGGCTATTATAATGCTGCTATGAACATTCATGCACATGATTTGATGTGGATGTGTTTTCAGCTCTCTTGTGTCTACACCCAGGGGTGCAACTGCTGGATCATATGGTAACTCTGTTTAACCTTTTGAGAACTGCTCAACTCTTTTCCAAAGTGGCTGCACCATTTTTTCTTCTCACCAGCAATACAGAAGGGTCTCAGTTTCTTCCTAGCCTCACCAGTACTTGTTATTGTCTGGAAATAAAACTGTTTTCAATGAAAATATAAAGTCATTAAAACAGAAAATACCAATTAGATTATGTTATACTCATTGAAGATGGCTCATATGTAAATCACATGACATTAGAAACTTAAAACCAAATGCCACTTTGTATCTCTGTATACAAAACAACTCATTGGAGTCTAATTACCTTATCATTAATGTTCACCAGGTGGTTGGGAAATGCAGGTTTTCTTTTATGTCTAATTGAGAGGTAGAGAGTGGTGAAATGATTACATGTGTGATGCTGTTGAGAGTCAAATCCGTTTCTGACAAGCAATTAAATATAATTGAAATAGGACAAATTGAGTAACAACATTAAATTTGCAAAATAGGAATGAGCAGATATTATTAAATGTATGCCATTCTCTAGGAGTTGGTGGTGAGTTGGCATTAGGGCCAGAGCTCTGGTATTTTTATTTACTTGGGTTAGTTCCCATCCGCCCACACTTGCCTCCCATACTAATCAAAGGAGTTCATGAGACATTCCCCAGTAAGCATCCTGTGCAGAGAGGATTTTATTTTTTAATGAAGTGCTAGAGTTTAATGTGGTCAGGAAGGAAAATGATCCTTGGGGCTTTCTTAGACTCAGGCTTGTTTTTTATGAATCTGGGAGACCTGCCATAGGTACTATAAAAACAAAAATGTAAATCTAGACAGTCACTCTGAGCCCAATTGTCTAGCTCTTCGGTGGCTTCCCGCGACCTATTATTGTGTCACATGCACAAAAGGCTTGACTCTATCTGTGTCTGCATCTTGAGTCTCAGCTGCTGCCACTTGCAGGTGCTAAAATGTTTGTTGGTCCCAGTGTACACACTGTGATCTTCCCGCCCTCTGCTCCAGTGGCGTTTCCTCTGGTGGGAGTTGCCCTCTCTCTGTGCATGACTCGATTCAGGCTCCACCTCCCCGGGAAGCACTTAAGAGCCCTCAGGGTGATGCTGGTCCCAGGTAGAACACTGAACTGGAAACTTTGTTCACTGAGAAGAAGAAAGGAAAAAGAAAACACCAGAAAACGCCCCCGGAACTTATTTATGTCTGAAAAAGACAGAAATTAAACAGTAAACATGATAACTCCATAGGTTCCTTGTGTAGTGGAGGTAGTAGGTCTAGGAAGTACCAAGAAATGAAGCAGAGGAATGGGAACAGGAATGTCCAAGGGGGGAAAGGCGAGCACTAGGTTAAATAGGGTGTAGGTGGGCTTCACCTAGAAGGGATGAGGGATCAGCAGCATGAGCTTTCTAGGTAGAGCCAAGAGCCAGCCTGAGACACACTGCTCTGTTGCGAGATCATGTGTTAGGCTGTCAACCTCCAGCCGTGGGGGAGTTGATTGGTGAGTTCTCCAAGAATCTTTCTGTAGACTAACGTACATTTTCCATTTGGATCTTTTAAATTCTAAAAATAGTTCCAAGGCAGCTCTCTCCTTTGCCCTTTTCCCTCCCACGTCTCTTTCCAGCACACAGGGTTGGACTATTAATAGCCCAGAATGTCCCCTCAGGAGTACTCAACACTTCAGTCCCAAGATCCCGTGAGCACTGAAGGATCCAGATTTGTCCTCTGAAATAAAAACCCCATAAGCATTTCCTGCTCCCAGAGGACCAGCACTGTGTCTCCTTTTCCTTTTGGGGTTCACATTCTGTTAGGTTACTTCTTTTCTTGGCCTTTCATCTCTGTCCTCATGGATACCTACTAGTGTTCTCTGGTTTCTCTTTTGTGCTGTCTGTCAGTTCTTCCCCCTGCTGGAGAAGGCATGGCCTTTCTTCTGCAGTGAGCTTTCACAACCCCCTGACTTCCCTTCCCAGAGGAGTCTAGCACAGCCCTCCCTGCACATCACTTTAGGAATCTTTTAGTGCTCCCACATTGACTAATTAGATTTTGGGGGTTTAAGTCCTCGTGACCATTAAAATTGAAATTTTTTCTTTCTTCTTTTTCTTTTTTGCTGTAATAAACGTTGTTTTCTATTGCTTTTTCTTTTTTCTTTTTTTCTTAACACAAATGATTTTTTACATCATTGTGTTCCCAGCTGGCTTTGGAAGTCAATACCAGGAATGTTTTTATCCCCTTAGTGCATCTTTGCTCTAACAACACAATAAACTCAGTTAAAAGAATTGGCTCAACACCTGTGCTTATTTTTATATTTCTGGATGGAAAATGTAGTTTTTCCTTTTTGCTTGTGTCTCTTTTATTTCCGTGTATCAGAAACTTTAAATGTCAGAAGATAATCTTTTTTCTTTTCTTTTTTCATGGAATGTCACACCTGGAACTTCTTCCAAAGCTGCATTTCTGAAGTACAGATAGTGGCAGCTTTGTTCCTCTTCTCCCTCGATAGTCATTTCATGCTCATTGGAGATAATCGATCTGCAGATTTTGTTGACTTGTGATTGCTTCATAGTCAGTCTTCCGTTTTATAGATGCTAAGAAGGACACGTAAATTTGTCTATGGCTTTTAGAAAAGGTTTTTATTTCATCCTTTATCCTATATTTTATCACTGGATTGTGGGGTTTTTTTTTTTGCCTACTTTTAATCTCTTATTTAATTTTTTTTATCAAGGTAATAATGGGACATAGTCTTAAGGCCAAATTATTTACAGTGCTTATCATGAAAATTAGCACTTTGTCTCCCAATCTCTCATTACTCCTTGCCTGCTCTTCTTGTCCCTTGGCACCTGTGACAGTCTCTTTCCACTTCATTACCAGACTTTTTCTGGTGTTTAGCTCCATATCTTTACGTGAGGTGATGATTCCAGCGCTTTTTTTCACTTTCTGCTTTTTTTATTGACTGTGGAAGATGAGGATTTAGCCTGCAAAAGCCTGTCAGTTTAACATAGTTAGGTCAAACTCATTTTTTAAAAAAATAGTAGTTATGTTCAGAAAGAAAAATTTTTTTATTGATTTTAAAATACCAGAACACCTCAGTCCAGAGTTCTAGAAAACAACAACTGAGTTTTCATAGTGCATTGCAGGGAAATGCACTAACAGAAAATATTAGAGCCAGAGGTGTGGAGATATGTATAATTTTAAGAGGATAACCCTACTGACAATTTTGATTTAGCTAAAATGTTAAAATAACAAATGAGAAATCTTCATTTACCACTTGTTGCAGTAGTAGTCACTGAATGAGTTTTGTTTTCAAATTCTAGTCAATTAGTCTTAATCACGGAACATTTCCTAGGAGCTGGGGTGAAAGTTTAGCCCTACTTAATAGATTTGCATGAAAAAACCTCACAAGGGAAAAAGTAGTAATTGCCTCAGAATGAGAGGTGGAACATATTTTAAGATACTTGGAGATTGTCTCTTATGTGTTCTCTTTGGTTTAATTTTGATTTCACATATTTTAATTTGTTTCTCTCTTTTTTCTGTTTTTTGTGTTTTTTTATTGGTTGTTCAAAATATTACAAAGCTCTTGACATATCATATTTCATACATTAGATTCAAGTGGATTATGAACTCCCGTTTTTACCCCAAATACAGATTGCAGAATCACATCAGTTAAACATCCACATTTTTACATAATGCCCTATTAGTAACTGTTGTATTCTGCTACCTTTCCTATCCTCTACTATCCTCCCTCCCCTCCCCTCCCCTCCCCTCTCATCTTCTCTCTCTACCCCATCTACTGTACTTCATTTCCCTCCTTGTTTATTTTCCCCTTCCCCTCACAACCTCTTATATGTAATTTTGTATAACATTGAGGGTCTCCCTCCATTTTTCCTTAATGTATCCTTAAGAATGTGAAACATTGACAATCTCATTCCTGATTTTCTTCTTCTGTAGCACTGGATGCACTTTTTTTCCCTGTCAATGTTATAAGAGAAAAGTATCTTGGATCAGGGTATTGTAATTTAACAACCTGATATTAGTGGCAGCTCCAAAGGTATATTGTGTGTAAGTTCAAATACATTGTAACAGGACTGGAGGACATAGCAGGGTGGTGAGCACTTGCCTAGCTTGTGCAAGGTCCAGGGTTCAATTCCCAGTACCACAAATACAAAAAATACTCTGTAACATTTTACCCAGGTAAAGTTCCTACTTTTTTGGTTCTTTTCTCTTCCTCCTCCTCCTCCTCTTTTATGTTTTTGCATATTTAAGTTCTGCAGAATCACCTCTTTGCTCCTATTCAAATTTTTCACTGTTCAGATCTATCAACCTTACATTTTCACTTCTAACTTAACTTAAATGCTGGTTGTTAATCATTTCCTTCCCAGCTATACTCAGAGCGATCTAACTGAAGATGTTCCGTGCTGAACACGAGGTTACAAATTCAACTTTTGCTTCTTTTTGCAAAGGCACTGAGACGTGAGTTGAAGGAGAAAGAGTATTCTGTCCTGAACGCAGTGGATCAAGCTCGAGTTTTCCTGGCTGATCAGCCAATTGAGGCCCCTGAAGAACCAAGAAGAAGCCTACAGTCAAAAACAGGTGAGACTGGTTCCTTTAATATATCACGAAAACACATGTTAGGAGAACAAAACCATAATCAAGTAGGGAATTTCCTTCTAGTATTCATGATCTAATAGTTTAAACTTTTCTTTTAAGTATTACCTTCATTGAGTATATATTTAACAAATATCCAGATTCAAGTTAATTAATAATTGCAAATGGGAAAATTATTTAAAATATAATATTAAACATAAAATATTTAAATCTAAAGTAAGTTTTTAAAAAAACTTCTGTCAACATGAGACACAGCAGAGTGCCCCTTTTTTTTTTCTTCAAGCAGATAGTAGCATTAAATTTAAAAATAAAAACCTATAGCATTTAGGCACTATGGCTCAAAATTGAAACAGGAACTACCTTATTGGCAAATAAATATCTGTCACATAGTACATTTAAGAGAAAATTTGTAATAGATTTTGAGGCCAACATTTTTCTTTTGGTTTTTCACTGTTGAACATTAAAAGCATTCTGATGCGTTTTTAAAAATAGACTCGCCATTCAAAATATTTTCCATTGTTCACTTCACATGGCAAAAGCAAACCTGAAGAGTGCCTCATGCTATGTGCAGCTCGTAAACCATGAACCTTTCTGACTTGTAAGGGAAGCACAGTTGGAAAACACTTTCCTTGACTATAGCGGGGACTGGCTCAGACTTTTGCAAGGCAGCCATGTCCTGCTGAACCTTATTTATGGAGGAAGCTCCTCTCAGTCTGAGTAATTTCCCATCACGGTGATGATTTTCTTGACTCTTTGAACCTAGTTGTATGTGTGTGTACGTGTACAGCACATGCACGTGCACACACACACAGTCATTTCCAACATTACTTTTTGTTTTCTGCTACTGGTATTGCTCCTTTCTAGTTAGCCTACTGGGGAGAAAGTCACTGTTGAGTCTCCCACCTTTCATCAAACCCCACAAATCACTCCTAATTGTTATTTCTATCTTTGAAGAATGATTGTTTCTGAGGACAGCTGCCCCTACCCTCTTCCCCATTTCCTTGGGTTCTGCATTTAAAAATTTCACTAACTATGGGTTGAAAATTTTTGAAAAAATATCTCCTTTTCCTTGTCTTTATTTCCTAAACAATAGAGTATGACAGCTATAAAGCCATGTACAGTACATTAAGTATGAAAACCATTTATAAAGCATGTACAGTGCATTAAGTATTATGAGTAATCTAGAGATAATTAAAAGTATGCAGGAGGATATTTATAGGATATATGCAAATACAGTACCATTGTATATAAGGAACTTGAGTATCCATCTTTTTGTTTTCTTGGTGTCTGTGGAATATGCTGGAACCAATGCGAATCAAAAGGGATAATTGTGCAGTTATAGATTTATTATGTATACACCCAACACATGTATACAGACAACAGACCCATGCACTTCTATTAATTCCAGATTCTGAGCTTGCTGTCCATAGTCTTGGAATAGTTTTAGCACTTGTCGGTTCATTTTCTGTTCCCTTATGTATCATGCAGTATTTGCCCCTGTGGTTCCCTTCTTCATGTTGGCCTATTCATGATGATGAGTGAAATCTTTTAGAATCACATTCATCTCCCTTTCCTGATTAAACATCCTCACTGACTTTCCATTCCATACTGAAAAAAAAAAAAAACTTTTACTCTAGCTAATCAAAGCCTTCCTGAGTTACCCAAACCAATTTTTTTTCTGAAGATTTTCATAGTTCCATACCCAATGTATATTATCTACTCAGTGATTTTTGGAACTCTCTTGTCAGAGTTATGCTCAATTTTCTTTTTCCATTTTTAAATTTTTTGAAAAGAATATTTTAAAGATTGCTTATATCCTTAATATAGACTATCAGAAGGCTTAAGATCTTTAGAAATGAACTACTGCAGATTTGCTCACCTTACAGGTGAGAGACTGAGGACCACTGAGAGGGGACAACCTGCTCAGGACCCAGTCCAGTCCTGTTGGATACCCAACATATACTGTTTTCATTTTTATTGATTTATTTTCAGATGTTAAAATTCATCTATTTGCCCTGAGTTGAAGAATCTAGCTTTAATAATTTTGTATCCTATGCAGTGCCTACATATATTAGGCACTTGGTCAAAGTTTGATGAACAATATGTGACTACCAGTATAAGCAAGTGCTATTAAGAAACTGACTTACTATTCGGACTCTATATGATCTACTACAGGAGCATTTTTGTGAGCTAAATGACTAATAATGCCCCCATCATCACCAAGTTTCAAATCAAAGAAAATGAACACAAACTATAGGGAGTTTCTTGAAAGAGCTAAACTCATGGCACTTGCTCTTCCTCAAGTTTTGAGTCCATAAAGCATAACCAGGTGGGAGAGAAACTGGTATGACGAGCGGTGGGGATGAGTGGTACATTAGTGGTTTTTAACATGAAATGGAAAGAAACCCCAGCTTTTCTAGAATAAGCCATCAGGGTTTCTGCAGTTCCTTTCCCTTATCTATCCCCAAATTCCTGCCCTCTCCTGCCATCCTGACTCTGCCCCCCCCCCCATACCCCCACCGCCAGTCTTTGCATCTTGTTCCACAGAGCTCTGACCTCTGGGTTGCTCAGGTCAGAATTCTTTGGGCCACTCTGGCTCCTTTAGTGGCTAAATTCACTCCATTAGCAACTCCTGTTGTCACTACATTCGGAATATACTAGAATCTGATCCTTCACTACCTCTTCACCACTAGGCTAGCCTTTTCTATATTTCACCTGCCCACAGTGTATATTATCTCATGTCCTCATTTCTAGGCCTGGGACATGTAAACTCCATGAAGACACAGTTTTTGTTCATTGTTTTTTAATGCTGTATTTTCTAATGTCTAGAATACTGTCTGGCACATCTGGCACACAGTAGATACTTCTTGCATACTGATTGAGTGAATCGACACGTCAGGTGAGAATTGTCAGGATAGATAAAAAAGCATAATCCCAGATATCCCTGAGAAGGGTTCTGGTTAGTTGGAGACCAAAACCAGCAGAAAATGTTGAGAAAGCAAGCAATAAAGTGCTTGGTTGTACATCCCAAGAGAGAAAGAGTCTGAGGGTCAGAGTAGAGAAGGTGGTTCCTAAGCGAGTTTTATAATGTGTTGGGAGGCAGTGATTAGGCTCCAGGAAGATTGACGTCCATGCTAGGACAGATCCTATGACAGTGCAGCCTTAGGGAACAGAGCAGCTGTGTGTTGGGGAAGGAGCAGCCCAGCCCAGTAGTCAGAGGCCTGCGCCTAGTCAGGAGGTGGGATGGGAAAGTCGTGTGTGCCATGTGGCTCAGAATGCAGAGGATCTGGAGATTTGGGTAGGATGTTTCAACTTCATCTGACAGAAAGAAGGCACTAGTATAGGTTTGTCTTTTTATTTATTTATTTAAATTTATTTATTTATTCATTTATTTATTTTGTATTACAAGTCTTAATGCACCATTATACAATAATTTAGCATATCTCTGATTATATATAAGGTATATTGACACCAAATTCACATCTTCATACATGTTTTTGTATAATGATGAGGATCCTTAAATGTGGGAGAAAAATAAGAAATTCTCTTGTCTGCATTAGTTTAATTTAAAAAGCCTTTCTGAACCTGCTTTCTTATCTCCTTGCTTTCCTAGGCCTTGGCAGAGAAGGGAGGAACAGCTTTTATAACCAGCTGTTTTATGGCAACATCAAGGTTGTCACATCACTCTAACGTCACCTTGCCATAGGTTCTTCTCAGTGATCAGTCACTTAAGGGTTAAAAAGATACTGCTTTTGAGTTCTCAGTTTCCTAGTATTTTCAGGATATTTCTAAGCCCAATTCAAATACCACCTGGTGGGGGATGGGCTAGAGAAAAAGTTATGTCAATTTAATTTATGGGCTTTTTTTGTTTTGTTTTACGATTAGCAATTTCCATATTCTCTCCTTTCTTGATATTATTTCTGTTATGCTGGCTGATTTTACCTGCTGTTAAAAGTAAATGAAAGAAAATTATCCATAATAGCTTTTACACTTTTGTTGTTTACCATGACTCGTGTGTCACGGCTATCAGAAACAGACAGCATTTGAACATTAGTTATACCTCGTGACACCCAAGGGCTCAGTGTTGGAGGCATTAGCACCCGGAGAAACTGTATTAGGGTTTCTTAGTTCTGTTTAATAAGCATTTCTGAATGTGCTGTGTGCACCATCCCCTAGGGGACCAAGATGGATCCATCTCTTTACTTTTAATTCCAGAAAACACTTCTCTTCATAATTTTCCTCTCCCCAATGCTTTTTTTTTTTCTCCTCTCAATGTTTTTTTTTTTTTTCTTTTTTCCCCTATCGTCAACTTAAGATATCTTAAAGTATTCTGGCTTTTTATTTGTTTTAAATTGCTATTTTAATTATACAAATTTGTGAGACATGGGGGTGACAATTTAATAGATACATATGTATGGGGTGTACTGTTCAAAGCAGGGTATGTACTTTTTAATTTTTTAAAAATCACTACTGATATTACCATCCTACATTAGGCCCTTACTGTCCTTTGTGAACTTATTTCAATACTTTTTTCATTGACACTCTGTTGATGTGAACTCTAGAATGATGTAAAACACAGAATTGGCATTTGTTTCTGTGATTTAAACTCCCCCTGGAGTGGGGTCCAGGCTCCTTGCCCTGCCCAGTGGAGTCTGCACTGTGATTTGGCCTCTGATTTTCTGTGGCTCCTGTCATGCCCTTTCTGCTCCACCCTCAGTGTCCACTGGACTCCAAACTTCTCATGACTCTGTGCAGTAGTCCCAGCCTTCATCCTGCTATCCATCCTGATCTTCCCACTTACAGGTGCCTCCTTCCTGGCCCAGGTCAGGCTGCCTGTCTTCCGGACACTTTTCCTTCCAACACTCATCCACAGTTCCCTGGTCATCTTGTCTCATATCCCGCACCCTCCCCCTCCCCCCACCACCGAATCTGTGCTGGAAACTCAGCCCCTTCCCTGTTCCTTAATGGCCATTTCCATTTATTGAGAATCTAAGCATGAGAGGTGATTTGAGCCACCAAGATAGATATAGATGGAAAATACAGTGCAGATTCTTCTCTGGTTCTCAGGCAGGCACTCAAGGGGTCTATCAGAGCTCTGAGCTCGCACTTGACACTGTTGCAGCTAGTTGAACTTGATGTCCAGTGAATTATGAACACTACAAAACAGAAGTAACAAGTCAGGGGAAAGGTTGGCAGTGGGAAGTGACTCTGGCCGTCTGAGAGCAATGTGGAAAAAAAACATTGTGCAGAGGTTCTGTGAGAATTCTAAAATGAAACAAACTAGTCATGGTTGGAGCTTTTTACCAGAAAAGAAAAACTGCAGTCATGAATTTTAGTTTGTTTGTTTTTGAAGCCAGGCTATAAATTAGTTAAAAGAAGGCACAGGAATTTATACTATATTTTAATAAATTTCTTACCAAAATGATAACCATAAAAAAATAGGGCTAACATACAGTCATCTGAAAAAACTCAGCTATCTGAATAACTCTTTCTGTTTGCAAGTGATAATTAAGTAAATATGATTTTTTAACTGAACTAAAATTAACTGAATAGTAATAAAAATTTTACAAAGTTCACAACTTTGTCAGTAATTCCCTTATTTTGTTTGAGCAACATAGAAATAATTGATTTCATATAGTCAGTATCATACTGATATATCATTTTTCCTTTTAGTTGAGTTATTTCTATTTGAGCATAATCAGTTTGTATTAAAAAAACAGAACAATGGAACAATAAATCTCTCATCGTTCATATTGTTCTTTCTACTTTTAAACCACTTTCATTATCATTGCCTGAACTATCTCAATGAGTTAGACAGATGATTTTTTAAAAAAAGTACGAACACAAAGGCCAAGAAAATACTTTGGTGCTGAGCAAGGTCATGGAGCTAATGAAGGGTAGACGCAAGAACAGAGACTAAGCTTCCATGTCAGTGACCTTTCCCAACCCTCAGGTTTTTGATGGGCTTTTGGCTCATCGCTTTAATTTCATCTCCTCTATCTGCTCATTGATGAGCCATCTGGCTACTGACCTCCTTGCTCCTACGTGACTCTGAGAGTCTAGAGTCTCTTGACCTTGCACAGATATTTCTTGGTTTCTGCCTTGTGCTGCCAACCTCCCTTGCTGTTCTCAGTCTCAGATCTGAATGGCTCTGAAAACTGCAGAGCTGCATAATGAATCCATGCAAGGCACCGTGGGACTCATAATCACAGGTGGCCTTGGCCCACTCCAACCCCCAACCTCTGGAGGTGGTCAGGGAGTACATGTGCCTTCTCCCTGTGTGTCACCTGCAGTTCATGTTGAAACCACGTGTACCCTGGGGAGTTAGAGCCTCTGTGTCGATCCGGGCTCTGCACCACATGCAGTTTCAGGCAGGCAAGTATGAGCACATAGGAGCACCCCAACAGGCATGTGCACACACAAGTACTCCACCCCCAACCCAGAGATGTTATGATTTGAGATTATGGTCATATCTAAATAAAACTGCTAACAATTTTACCAGATATTTTGCTTCTAAAAGTGTTTAGAAAATCTCATAATTCATTATAAATATGTATAAGGAAAAGTCTTACCTTCTGCTTTTAAAAAGAGACTTCATTATTTTGTTTTATTTTTTTCCCCCAGGAATTTCCCATTAATTCTTACCATGAATCTATTTTAAAAATTCTTCTAGTCGAGACACTAATATTATTTCATTCAGGCTGTCTGGGAACATTGCTTCATTTAAGCCTGACACAGTCATTTTTGCTTCATTTAAATGATATTTCATTAATGGTTATAGGGAAAAAAAACAGTTCTTAATTTAGTGTGTTTGTACAACATGTAGAGTTGTGTGTAGTGTGGAGAGTTGTGTATTTGTGTATATGCACATACAGCTTTTTATCGTTGTGTATAACTGTGTTTAATGATTAATAATCATCTTTTCACTTAAAAGGTACATATGGATCACTGTTTTCCTCTTTGATGGCTGGCTATTTATATTACTAGTATTTAATATTTTAATTTGGGGTATACTGTTTTCTTTTATTTATTAAATATTTTAGAAAGCCATGTACTAGCAGTATTTCTCTCCTATGTGAAGTCTCAGGTATTTGAAAACAAAGAAGTAATAAATAACATTTTTCTGCCATGTCAGTGCGCTCTATGCCAGTACTCACAAACTCATGCAAATAAAATTTCATGATCATTAAATGAGTGAAGATGTGAAATTATCATAGTTTAATAAAAGTTACTTTTATAGCAATTCTCAGTGTAACTTAAGATTACCACATCATTTCTTTATATCTAATAAAATGAGGTCAAATCATACCTCACCTAACAGAAGTAATTAGGCCAGTCAAGCTAACAGGTGTTTTTCCAAAGGCTATTTTGTGTCTGCTTTGATTTGTTTTCCTAATAGCAGCTTTGTTGATTAGAAGTCCATTGGTGGTGATGACTGGCAGACCCCTTGCTTCTGACAGGCTGAGCTGCCACCCACACAGGCATGCAGGGGGATGTACTGGCCCCATAACCACGCAGTAACCGAGCCACAGGAGGCACGGGGCTCTGCCTGCTGCAGGGCTGCAACACCACCCAGGAGTCTTTCCCCCTGTGTCTTGTGCTGGCCTCTCCACGAGTTTCATTTTCTGGGCTTTTCTCTGATTTTTATACCACAGCCTGCCAGGAATGGAAAGATAACCCTTCCTTAGATCTAGAACCTTCTTGGAGAGGGTTTGACTAATTAATCAGAGCAACAGGACCCAGGGTCTTTTAGGATTGACAAGCTCTCATTGTAAATAATGCTAAATGGAAGGAAAATCGATTCTTATACAGGAAAGGGCAGGTGAGAAACTGTTGCCCAGAAAGATGTTCCCAACAAGCCAGAATTTATCAGATGTTGCCAGTGTGCCAGGTGCTATCCAAGCAGCCACAAGCTTGGTTCCATTTAATTTTCATAACAGCTTAGATATGAGCCATTTGACACAGACAAGGAGGTAGTTTGAGAGGATCAGAGGCACCCCATCACCCATGTGACAGGACTGAAACATGAACCAAGGCCTTTGTCACTACACATAGTGCTCTTAACCACCATATGTGTTATCTTGGCTCCCTCAATGATCATCAGTGGTGAATATCTAGATATTAGTAGAAATATGATTTTATTTCTATAGTTTACCCAGTAATAAAATACATGTGTAACTCTCTGCTTTTCCTTTCTCTGTTGCTTTTCCTTTATTGAATCATCATGCTAAGTAGACTTGCTGACTGCCTACCACCCAGGAAGAAGGTGTTCAGGCAATATTAGACTTTGTCTTTTTAATTTTCATATGAAAACTTGAAGTACAAGTAATTGCTTTCAGGCCTGGAGACCACAGCCATAATTTAATTAGCTTCTCAAGTCCAAATTAGATTAGTAAAGTTGTAATGCATGAAAAAGCACAGAAAAATACTTTACTTTCTTTTCCAGTGTCTTTGTAACTACAGAGTAATAATCCTTACCAAATTAAAGTTCTATAATATCTGTATGGTGTAATAAATTTAGTCTTTAACTATTCTGAAATATAATGAGTCACTGAGTCGGTTGAGTAAGCCCGTCCATTGGGCAAAAATACCAAAAAACATTTTCATGCCTGTGTATATCATAGTAATGGCATCCCATTTAAATAAGCAAATCGACATTGCTGATGTTGAGAGCAAAGGTTAGTTTGATGGACACAGAATCTTAGATTGATTATTCACCATCTGTTATTTTCTCTAATCAGTGTTACCACCACCCATAAATCATTTGCCTCATGAAAAAGATTGCAGCAGTTTATATGTATGATTTTTATGATAAGCATCTGGAGTGTTACTTTTTTATTTAAACATAAAGAATAGGAGGTAATAAACTCTTCCAATGTAGTGGTCTATATTTTTTGTTACTATTGCTTTTTGGTATTTTTTGAAATTTTGCTTTTTTTGTTATTGTTGCTTTTTAGTAGATAGCAGGAATCTTCCAAGAATGAATTAGAAGTTTTTACCATTTTTTTAAGAAAGTGTAGTCTTAGCAAAGGACATAAATTCTCTTCTTTAATTAAACTCTCCTTGCTTATTTTGTGAGTTCATAAACATAAGGCATATTTAAATTTCTTTTATAAGAATGGCCAAGCTTGGGCAGAAAGCTCCTGACCTTTGTGGCTTTGTCAACCATTAGCTACTGTGTTCAGCTGGGAAGCAGCCTGGTGAAAGTTGTACAGCAGTGTGACAAGTATCGGGGATTTTTAATCTAAAACTGGTTCTTGATTTCTCTTTTTTTCCTCTTCCTCCTCCTCTACCTTTTTTCTTCTTTTTCTTTTGTTACGTCAAAGATACATAAAAATCTATTCTTTCATTTAACAAATGCTTCCTGAGTGTTCACCACCTGCAGGGTGGTGATCTAGGTATGGGGAATACATCAGGAATGAAGACACATTTCCTTGTCCTCCTGAAATGTACCTCCCCAACTTCTCTTCTCCCTGTGCAACGCCACCTGTCTGCCCCTCGTGACCTGCCTGCCCCTGCCCAGCACACTAACTTGAATAATTCTCGAAACTGTCATTACTGTGCAGAAAGACAGGGAATGTTCAGTTATAGAAAATTGCAAACTGAACCTTGAGTTGCTTGGCTATTCCTGCTCTTTTCCTGGAGGTTTATCTCCTTAAGGATCTGCCTCTGCTCCTTCTTCAGCTCAACACTGTTTTATTGACTTTAGCCATCCTAACATATTTAGACTGGTTCTATCTCCACTGACTTTCTGATCAGCCGTGCCATTTAGCTCCCTTCCCAGTGTGGTGTGTGTTTCTATCTGCTCTCTACCTCTCAGCCCCATACCACCCTTAGCACCTTGCCTTTTGATATTTGTGAAAGGTGTTCTCAAAGTCTCTTTAATTTGGAGTTCTTGATTTTCCCTAAATGTATCTATATTCATTTTTTTTCTTTTTAATGATTTGATAAGTCCTTTGGCTTCGGAGGTGGGATCCACATTGTCTTTGTCTTATCCTTGGTGAAAGATTTTGGCTACATTATTAGCAGACTGATGCACTCTGAGTAGCCTCTTGTTATTGTCATCCTTATCATAGTAGATGAACACAATTAGAAACTTTAATCAGCCGGTAGCACTTGATGGTATGCACTTGCAATCTGGCTCATGATGAGTTGTCCCCCTCATCATACAGACTGGGAAACAGGCAGGGACTTCTTAAACACTAATGGAAAATTGGAGAGATTAAGTTGATCTTAATGATTTAATCAGGAAATTTGGGAAGAATGCACTTTCTGTTATTTTAATTAGAAACATCTTTTGGTTATGAAGTAAGAGAGAGAAGTGAGTTGGGGGTGGGAAGTGGAGAGAGAGAAACATTGAAGGAGACAGCAAATTCAGTCTTTTCCCTGAAGAATTTGTGTAGGCTAGTTAATCTGGTTTGTTTATATGAAATATCTAGGGAAGTCTATAGATTTTTACAGACCTAGTAATAAAATGATAAAAGGAAGTTAAAGAAAGTGACCTTCATTGAGAGCCTGCTACTAGGCAGGTATGTGCTAGGAGCTTTATATATATAAGCTGAGGTTCAAAAAGGTAAGAAATGTTTGTGGGTTAGGTAATGAGTTCATATGGAACTGCATATTGCCTTGTACTAACTTAGTCAGCTGTGAAAAGGCTACTTTTAATATTTTTGTTTGTCTTCTGATTTTTTTTTCATTTTTTGGTGAAATACAACAGTAAGATTATAGATAATATGCAAAAAAGCAAAAGTGCAAATAAGATATTTGGAATTACCATATTTGCAATGACTTGATAAGGCTTTTTCTTCCCTTTTACAATAAAAAACTTTATCAGTGCTTTCCATGGATGTGAGAAGAGGGAAGAAAAATTAAGCAGAAAGTTTTTTTTTTAATCAAGTTGAATATTCTCAATAAAAAATAAGGCTAAAATTTGTATTCAGTTCAAGTCCATTCAGTAACTGTATGTTGAGCACATACCATTCTCTAGTCTGGATGCTGTAACACCAAGGTGGAAGGAAAAAAATATTCATGATGTAAAGTTTTAGAAACCAAGAAGAAAAGGTCAAATCAGAGGTTATACATGTCAATGCCAGAATTGAGACAATGTACAATAAAGAGGGTAAATCTTTATTAAAAACTGGTGATTCTAACCTATGTCTATTATTACTTCATGAGAGAAACAAACTTTCATTTGCAAACTTTAAAAAGTTTTTGGACAAGCACATGAAGTGATTTTCTTTTGCTCTATTAAGATTTCTTTGAGATACACAGTCTTGGCCTTTCTCTTGTGATTAATTGTAGAGGTAAAATAGGTTCTTACAGTAAAATATTTTCCTAATATGAAAAATTGGGCTTCCAGTTCTTAACACTGGGCTGAGCAGGTCCCATAGCTTATCTAGGAGCAATGGAGGGGGTGGGAATGGGCTGATTCCAAGGCTGTCCTCTATTCCTGTTCCATGTTTGTTTTCTACTTGTTTTTCAGTGAAACTTACTGTAGTATTATCCCCATGGCATAAAGAGAGCATGGCAGAAATTAATATGCACATTTTAACAAAGAAAGGTAATTGGTCTGGAGAGAAAACGTCAGGCCTGACCTTCCTTTCTCCTCTCTTTGTTCTTTTTTCTACTTCCTCGCATAGTTATCTATTCCCCCTTAGATGTCTTTGTAACACAGTAAAGACATGGCTGTTTAAGATCACAAAATGCAAACAGAAAGGAAATACAATATTTGTAATTTATAATATACAAATAAATCTAAATAAATAAATAATAAAAATCAAATACAATTCCACCCTCAAATTTTGGCCAGTTGAATGGGATGACCTGAAGGGAGGAGAATGGAGTGAGGTGGAGCAAAAACACCCAGACATATGCGCACATCTGCAGGCATGAGCCCATGCATTTAGAGAGCTGGGAGCTCTTCTGGACACAGAATTGTCAGGAAATGTATTTGTTTTTTCCTGCTGTTTCCTCTATCTCTATTATTGCTTTTCAAATGCAAATTACATTATCACTGAGCTTCATTTGCTCTCTGGCCTCTAATATTTAGCAACTGTGCTCTGCGTGGGGTTGACAAAACAACCCACTCAGTGGAAAATGCCCTGTGAGTGTCAGCGGCAGAGACCAGAGATATAAGATCATATTTTAATAGGCTCCATCCTCCCATTGGATTTGAACCACAGGGTGACATCTATCTTTGCCAGGACTCACCTGGCATTTTTCTTTTGGAGTTGGGGTCTGGGTATCAGTCTTTAATTTGTAACTAACCAACCAACCAACACTCAGTGTGGTTTCTGATAAGACCTCAGCGTTAAGAAGCACTGATTTCGAGAAGAGTCTCACTCTTGCATGAAGGCCTTAGAATTTGACAAAGAGTATTTAGAAAACTTAAAGGAAAGTTTGTCTTTTGATTTTTTTTTTTTTTCCAAATGAACTTCACTTTTAAAGAACGCAGTCATTTTCCTTTATTTCATTTTTGTCTGTCTTTTGGGAGTTTTTTTTTCCCCCTCCCAAGTTGACTTAACTTGATATTTTACATGCTGCTTCTTTTTACGTGTTTCACAAATGTTCTGGAAAGTTTGGGTTTCATCCTGTACATTGCTGTGTTCTTGGCTTGAAATGTGCATTGAACCAAGCTTGTGGTGGCGGTAGTAGGATGCACTTTTTTTTCAACTCAAATTGATTAGTTGATATTTTTCCTCTCTGGCAAACAGATGGTGAATGGAACATGGCGCTTTGCTTTTTTTCTGAGTAGCTGCCTGAGTGGGGATTATATAATAAATACTACAAAAGAACTACTCAATCAAGAGATTGTACATTAAGCAAAAACAAAGATGCCACAGCCAGTGTAAGATGTTTTGTCACAGGACAAAGAAGTCGTGTGTCTCTCTCTCTGCTGGGTTATTAAATGACTGACTCAGAAACAGCTTTTACTTTATCCAAAGAAAATCACCATAATTAAGCTGTCTATCCTGAAATTGGTAGTGTATTTTTTTTTAATAACAGTCAGTGAAACACAAGTGCTTAAAATCTATTTTTAAAAAAGCCCAAGTGACTTTTTAACAAGCACAGGTGTTGCCATCAGGAATGTGACCCCTGCATCTCTCATGAGGATGCTGGGAATCACTTTCCTTCTCACATTTAGCATTTTATATTTTTATAAAATTTCTCTAAATATTCTACAGTTAGCTTTTTATAGGTGTCTTGGAGGAGTACTGATTTAACTACAGGTTGCCTTTCTTTTTTTTTTTTCATTTTTTTAAAAAATTTAACTTGTTATATGACAGCAGAATGTATTACAATTCATATCACACATATAGAGCACAATTTTTCATATCTCTGGTTGTACACAAAGTAGAGTCACACCATTTGTGTCTTCATACATATAGCGCAAGAATTAATATCAAGAATCAATAAATGGGACAGATTCAAACAAAAAAGCTTCTTCTCAACAAAAGAAACAATCTGTGAGGTGAATAGAGAGTCTACAATTTGAGAGTGAATTTTCACCACACGTACATCAGACAGAGCACTAATCTCCAGGATATATAAAGAACTCAAAAATCTTAACCCCCCAAAAACCCAAATAACCCAATCAATAAATGGGCCAAGGGGCTGAACAGACACTTCTCAGAAGAAGATATACAATCAGTCAACAAATAGATGAAAAAATGTTCAACATCTCTAGCAATTAGAGAAATTCAAATCAAAACTACTCTAAGATTTCATCACACTCCTATCAGAATGGCAGCTATTAATAATACAAACAACAATATGGGTTACCTTTCAAATGACATGTCTTTCTTCAGAAACTTAGAATGTCTCTGTAGGTTCTGGAAATTTAGGTAGACAAAGACATTGGTCCATTTTCTCAAACTTGACTTTTAAACAGGCAAATGTATGGTGAGGATGAAAGTTATAGTTTAGGAGCGCTTGCTTCAATTCATCTTATGAAGAAATTCATCTTACTGTGAGGTTGAATGAACTTCAGTTCATTTTATAAAACATTTTGGAGTGAAGAAGGAGCCTTGGGATTCTGACCTGTTGCCCATGTTGGGACTTTTCTCCAGGTTTCTTGGTTTCATCGAGTGATGGTTACTTGATGCTGTTTCTCTAATTTCCTTGCTTATCTTATACTTGAACCTATCCAGCAACAAATTGTGATGCTCACTCTTCTCTTGCTCAACTCAGTTGCTAGGGGATTATGCTCATCTCTCTGTGGCTTCACACTACTTAAGCAACACACTTCAATTCTGTGGTTATTATACTCTCCATGGTCCATTTGATTCCCATAGAGTTATTACAGTTAAGATAATCTTAATATAAATCTCAATGTCTTAGAATGTTCTGGAAATTTAGGTAGACAAAGACGACATTGGTTCATCTTCTCTAACTTGACTTTTAAATAGGCAGGCAAATGTATGTTGAGTATTTAGGAGTGCTTGCTTCAGTTCATCTTATGAAGAAGTTCATCTTACTATGAGGTTGGATGAACTTCATTTCATTTTATTGAACATTTTGGGGTGAAGCAAGTATTGCTGTTGGAATTGATATACAAGATGGAATCTTATCAGAAAAAAATAGAGATGGTCTCTGATCTAATGATGATTCGATTTAAGATTTTTTAAAAAATATTTTAAAGTTGTTGATGGACCTTTATTTTATTTATTTGTATGTGGTGCTGAGAATCGAACCCACTGTCTCATGCATGCCAGGCAAGCCTGCTACTACTGAGCCACAACCCCAACCCCAAAGATTTTTTTATTTCTCATAGTGGTTGTACCCCTACAACAATTCTGTCTCTCATTTTTAGTATAGTACTCAATAAATTATGTGAATTATTCAACATCTTATTATAAAAGACTTTGTGATAGATGATTTTTTCACAACCACAGGTGAATGTAAGTGTTCTGAGCACATTTAATGTAGCCTATGATGAGATATGATGTTTGGTAAGTTAGGTGTATTAAGTGTGTTTTTGATTTATGATATTTTCAGCTTAGGATGGGTTTAATAGGACATCACCTTATCATAGGTTGCATCTCTGTATGCCTTTCTGTCTTTAATTAAAGTCTATAGTTTACCTTGATTGTGTGTTTCTAACTACATCTCTGTTTCCAGGGCACAGTCAGGACACCATCAATCCAGTTAGACAGGAAAGAGGGCATCCTCCTTTTTCCTGAGGCCCCAGGAGCATTTATCTGTGCTGGAGACCTTTCCAACATGCATTGAAAGTGACCCTTCTGTGTGCGAGCATTCTTCTACCCTTGTCTTGCCAGTTCTCCACCTATTTCTGACCTCTGGCTTTGAACTTGATTTTGATTCCTCTCTGTATCTTTTACTTCTCTTTTAGATTTGTACCCTTCCCACTCCTATGCTGTGGCTTGACCTTGCATTATGTCAATTTATTTCTGACACTCTAGAAACTGTCTTGCTCTATTACATATTTAGGATGATCCTTGTGATCTTGCTGTCTTCCTATTGAAATGTTTGTGGATAATTCTACATTTCTGGGCTAACGCAAATGCCCTTTATTAAAAATGAACTGCCAGACAGACTTAGGGATGATGAAGTGTCTAAGATATGTGATTTGTCTTTTGTTAGTTCTTTTTAGACACACAACAAATTGATTTTATTTTCTGAGAGCTTTTCTTCATAACTTACAGCCATTCTCTGCTAATTATACTTCCAATTTCTCTTGAGAATAATAAAATGAAAGACTGTCTTTGGATTTAATATAACTAAATTTATAGAAAAGAAAAATTGTTTTCTTTCCCGAGATTTCTTGTTACATTTAAGGATTTACAAATATATTAAAATTCAGAAGTCACTGAAAACTCTAGGTCATTTATTAATCTAAGTAACCATTTTCTCCTTCCTTTGTGTGTATGTTTAGGTGAATTAGTGGTGAAAATGTGGAGAAATATCCTGAACACTGTAACCTTGTCTCCATATACTCTGATAGTAACCCAGTGAAAGGTGAAATTTGGACTTGGCTATAAAGAATGTACAACTGGTCAGACAACTGGACTACCCAACTACTATTCCTTTCTTGTTTGTTTGTTTATTCCAATCTCAGAATTGACTCCCGAGGAGAGAGCCCAGAAGATTGCCAAAGCCATGCGTAAGCAGTCTTCTGAAGTCAAAGAGAAGTGGGAAAGTCTAAATGCTGTCTCTAGCAACTGGCAAAAGCAAGTGGACAAAGCATTGGAGAAACTCAGAGACCTGCAGGGTGCCATGGATGACCTGGATGTGGACATGAAGGAGGCAGAGGCTGTGCGGAATGGCTGGAAGCCTGTCGGTGACTTGCTCATCGACTCACTGCAGGATCACATCGAAAAAACCATGGTCAGCATCGCTGCCTTTGACAAAGAATTTTTAAAGAATGTTTTATTATCAAATATAACACAAATAGAGAGAGCCAGGTATATGAACTGTTATAAGGGAGTTTTAAAGGCAACACCACTGCAACCCCAACCCAGGTTGAGTTGTGACGATGATTTCCACGTATTGCTTGCAGTCTGAACCCTTCCCTCAGTAACCTCAGAGGTGACTTTTGTGATAATTTACTTAAAAAAAAAATGCATTTTCACCAACTGTTTGTCTCTAAACAGTGTGGATTAGGCATACCTGCTTTTTTAAAAAGTATTTTTCAAGTTCCTTTTAATGTCCAGATTAACCCTTTCTTCCTTTTTTTCCCTTCACTTCCAGTTTATTTGTTGAAGAAACAAATATTTGCTTTGTAGGGTTGCTCACTGCCTTATTCTGCAAGGTTGTATCCACATGGTATACCCTGTGGCTTCCTCTACTCCACATCTCCTGGGAACTGGTAGTTGGATTTAGAGGTTTAATCAAAACATGCAGTTTTACTGGAAATTCTCATCTATAAACTTTATCTTATTGTCTGAGTATATTAGTAAAGGATGAGTTTGGCTATAATTCCACTCATTGTTAGGAATGCCCAGGTAAGATGTTAGACCCACAATCTACCCTTGGGTTCCCACATTCTAGAACATCTCCAGAGAAAAACATAATGAAGTTTAGAAGAGACACAAATAACAGATTTAGAGTGTAGTAGGTTTTGTAGTAATATAAACTATATGTTAGGTAGTCATGAATCAAATCAAGAGATAAGACAAGGAAAACTTAAGTGTTCCTCTAACAATGTCCAGTACACATTGAATTTTTATTGCAAAAATTACATGTCTTTTGTGCATAGCTATTGGAAGACATTCTTACTTTATATGCATGTGGCTGAAAGATAGAAGACCTGAAAAATTAAATGAATACTTAGGCAAATTACGTAAGTAAATACATGTCTTTGTAGACAGAAGGATAACAATAGCTAGCATTCATCAAGGCTTACTATGTGCCAAGAATTGTTCTTAGCCAATTTACATGTGTGTCTCTTTTAATCTTTATACCAACCCAAGGAGACAGTTGTTATTATCATGCCTATTTTATAGATAACAAGCTGAAGGTAATTGCTCAAACTGAATATAGCTATGCAGTGGTAGTTCTCATGTATTTTATTTGATTTTTTGCTGTTGTTCTACTCTTTCATTTCAAAGACCTGTCTCATACTAATGCAGTTTAAACACAAAATTGACAGACTATTTGAATTTAAAGCTCTAAAAGTTACATAGTAAATTTTAAACATAAAAATAGTTATGATATTTGCTACTTTTCAATGTAGTTATATTAAGTGTCCATCTACCCTGAATTAAATAGACCTCTTCCAACAACCTTAGTATCCTGAAACCATTTCCATAAATGGATATAAGTTTAAAAGAACATATTGAAAACACAGCCATTAACATAGTTCCTCTGGAAATTGCACATTTCTTTTATTGTTACAGATGGTTTAAGAATTAGAAATCCTTAAGTCAGTGGTTTGCTAAAAAAGTATATTCTGTTGCACATATTTTAGAGCAGCAATTTACCCATTTGAATTTGAAAGTTTCAGTGTATAAGACACAATGATAGTGTTGGAGGAAAAATAAAAATTGTATCTGGAATTATTACAGTCCCCAAAGTTTGGGAGTTGTAAATCTTATTTGTTTAAAGGAATTAACCCACCTCTATATCCAAATCCTTTTGTTCAAACCTCCATTTACATGGAAAAGCTAGAGAGGAAACAGTTAATATTTTAATTGAAAGAAGTTACACTGTGGATTAAAATATTTTGCAATCTTATTTGGAGGAAAGAAAATAAGAACTCATTAAATATCATTAAGCCAAATAAAATAAATCCAACATCTGTGATATTTTACAGGTTCTTAAAGTGTACCCCAAATACTGATAAAGCTACAGCCAGAGAAAAATAAGTACTGATTATTGCTAAATATTATAAAATATGTCAAAGCAACTGGATACCAAAATCTTTGGGGATAATCAAATAATTTCAACTCCCTAAAATTGTCCTTAATCATTCTTGTTTGCAGAATATACACCTTCCACCAGGAGACGGTTGAGATTCACACCTGCCAACAAGCTGCAGTTAGCACCTTTGATACTGGCAGATGTTTCTGTTTTTATAGCAAGGAGGGCCACATAGACTCTTATTCTCTTATAGGAAAAGTGCCGTCAAAACATGATAAATTGGTTCTTTATCCTAGAACACATGGCATTTCTGAAAGCATTTACAACTTGTTTTATTTCAAGCCCTTTAATTTGGAAACTCTTAAAAAGCAAAAGATAAACTTTCTTGATAAAAGAGTCCTCTTGGTCATAAAACAAAACTCAAAAAACCTTGTTTGTCAAAGTTCTTTTCATGTTCTCGCTTCCAGATTGCTGTAGA
Source organism: Callospermophilus lateralis (assembly GCF_048772815.1). NCBI lineage: Eukaryota > Metazoa > Chordata > Mammalia > Rodentia > Sciuridae > Callospermophilus > Callospermophilus lateralis. The sequence continues at coordinate 23,574,346 of NC_135310.1, read as the reverse complement.
AAAACATTATTAGAGAGGAAACATTTAAACTCTTTATTGTTCTTCAAGATTTAAAACACCTGTCTTAAAGTTATAATCTATTTTTTAAAAGCCCTTTATTACCTCTTGAAATAAAACTAGTTATTGGTTAAAATTATATAAATCTCAGACTACTTTCTAGATATTCATTGGTAATCTTTGATACCTAAAAATGGGGAGACATTGATTTAAAAAGCTGGTTCCATTTCTGAAGTCTTCCAAGGTATCCATGGAGAGAATACTAATATACAAAGTAAACATCATGACTGGAGAAACTCAGTTTCTCTAGCTTTTCCATGTAAATGGAGGTTTGAGTCCCACAATTTTTACAAATAGAATCTTAGAGGAACCCTAGGCCTCTCGTGATTCCAGATTGAAAAACTTGCCTTTTCCTACCATCACCCACACTTCCCTCTGTCCCATACTTCAGTGTTAACTGTAAATCCTTTATGGAACTCTACGGCCTCTCTTACCATACGACTGCTTTTCTGCTAATTTAACTGTAATATGTGCTTCTAACTCTGTGTGCACATTCTGTCATCCATGAAAGACCAGCATCTGCAGGAAGAGACAAAAACTGCCACAAAACTCCTTCTCTCTCAGCACTGCTGTAATTCACCTGTCTTTTGTGAATTCTCCTGCTTTTTATATGTTGGTGTATGTAGGGTTCTGGCCCTTTCTCTTGGGACTCTGAAGACCCAAAGAACTGGCAAAACCTAAATAATTTCATTTTAAATTGATCAAAATGAAGCAGTTGTGGAAATTGATTAAATTATGTGGGGAAACTAAAGGAGGATGAGTTACTTTAACAAAGTCTGCTGTGCAGAATTTTGATAATCTGAATCTTCATCATTGATGGTAAAAATTACTTTCCTCCTGCTCAGCATTTTCCATGAGGGCTTGTCTCCTACTTTCAGGAAGAAACATTGGAGGGTCAGAATACACTTTTTTACCTGCTGTTTTTTTAAAGTATTTTTAGTTCAAAATATGTCAAAGTAGCATGTTTTGGGGTGGCATGCTATAGAAAGGGGGAGTTATGGAAGGTAACAAGAAAAGCTTGAAAGAGAGAAGAAAAGAGTGAAGGAGGGAAGAAAGTTTTCTTTTTATAAGTACTAGGAAGAAGCCGAATTAAGACTGTAGTGTTAACAAATCTTTCTATTCTTCAGAACACTTTGATTTTTTAATTTTATTTTATTAACTCAACTTTGAGTGGCAAAGGAAAAAATAAAAAAGCCTTCGTAAGTACATGCCTGTAAGGAGAGGGTAATGGAGATGTGATAAAACCAGAGGTATAGTGCTAATAGATGCTTATTATACCAGAATTAAAATGACACAGCTCTTTTCACCATTCTGTACTGGCTTAATCTCATCTCAACATAATTTTTGGAGGCCTTTATCAATAGAAATGAATTCTGTCCTCCTGCATTGCAAGTCTTGGGCCGAATGCTGTTCCAGACAAACTTCTCTTTCTTTGTTGGAGCCAGTAAGTGCTCTGATAAGGGTTGATATTCAAATGTTTAACAATTCTTTCAGTATGGCCTTAGACAATCAAAATGGCCCACCCTAAACCCCAATTTATGTGTTTGCTCATAGTCCTGAGTTCAAGAGACCAGAGTTCCAAGAACACAGGAAAGGGGTCTTTAGGAAAGGCTGTGGAGGGAGAGGCCTCAGAATCTTCCTGAGAAACCTAGGATGAGTGTTTAAAAGGATCCACAGGACCTCGTGACTCATTGGGAAAGGGGAATGTAACATAGAAGTAGGTGTGATTACGTGGAAAATGGAGAAAAACCTTCTCATTATTCTGTTTGTTCTCAAAGACAGTCATTGCTCCTAAATTCTTGATCTTTTTCTTCCCCTGTTCTCATACGTCCCTGACACCCACACCTACTAGCTCTCTCTGCTGTGCTCAGAGAGCTAACTCTCAGTTCTACAACTCATTTGCCTCTTTTCCTATCTGCTCTGCTCCTCTTGCCCGCCACCAATCACAGACAGGGCTATCCACAACTGTGAAAGGGACAGAGCCTACCTCTGCAGTGTGGACTGGGCATGGGCTTTGATCAGGAAAGTTGTTTTCACTGACCTTCTAACTTAATTATAATTGAAAATTCATTGAAATTAACTTACTGAATCAGATGAAGAAAATATTGTCACCATATCAAAATAGAAAGGGGGAGGCATGAAAGAAAATGAAAGATACAATCTAGACCAGAGATTAGTAAAGTAGACAATAAAGGCAAACATTTTCCATACAGATTTACATTCAATAAGGACTATGGAGCAAATGCATAATCATCTACATGAGGTTGCATTATAATTTTTCCCTGCGCACACATATTGAAAGGCTCTGTGTTATAAAGTGTGACTCTGGCGGATCATTCGAGTTACTAAAGACCTGAATAAGTCAGCTGTTACTTAGTGGGCAACTCCAGTTGACAGATCTAATTGGGCCTTACCACTGTCTGTGACAGAAAGTTGGAAACTCTAGCTTTTGTTATAGTCTTTTCCAATGACGTATTTTTTTTTTTTTGTGTGTGTGTGTGTGTGTTGGGGGGGTCTGTTTCTTCCAGGCGTTTAGAGAAGAAATTGCACCAATCAACTTAAAAGTTAAAGCAGTGAACGATTTGTCCAGCCAACTATCTCCACTTGACCTGCATCCATCTCTTAAGATGTCTCGCCAGCTGGATGATCTTAATATGCGATGGAAACTTTTACAGGTATCAGCTTATCCTCTTCATGATACAGCTTGCAACCTGGGTTCTCTTTAAACCCCTCCTCACATTCCACCACATCCTGTCATCTCTCTCTTGATGGTATCTGATAATGAATTGAACAAGTGAGAACATCAAGAATTTGTCTTTCGGTATCTTGAATCCAAGCACCTCATTTATGTATGAATAAAGATTTTAATATAATTTTTATGTGCTTTCCATATGGTATTTGTAGAGAATTATATAGGATCAAATAAATCACAGTTATTGGAATCTATAGAAGGCCACAGAAATATTTTCCCTAGAATGGTTCATAAAGAGTCATTTGTCTTACCTTCATTTTGTATTATTTTTCTTTTGAAAAATTAAGAAAGCTTTCATTCTTTTTCTTTTGACTGGTTTGCTATTTAGGTATCATGCATTAGTTTTTCCAGATAGCACATTAAAAAAACTTTAGCTCTTAGAGCTGAGCTGTTCTATTGCAGTTGTTTTAATGGCTTTAGACCTTACTTGCTCATTTTAGATTTAATTACCACAGACACCTCTTTTGAGTGTCCCCAGGTATCACCATTGGCAAACCACTATACAACTCTACATGCCCATTAAGAATTTATGGCTCAGTCTTGGTGCACTGTTTTACATTTAGTGGCCAGTCCCCAGAAAACATAATAATCACATTTCCCCTCTGAAAATTAGTAGGTTAATATAAGATTGGAGAAATAATTCTTACTAATTTTCTGTATTGTCTGGGCCTAAATCTAACAACATGAGCATGTAATTTCAATGCATTTTATTTGAAAGGTATAATATAGTATAGTAGGTTTCTTCTATTAATTCAAACATCAAAATACCCAATGGTTTGCATTTTTTTAATGTAATTGAAGAGGTAAGAAATGAGTGTGCAGTTTTTGATAGACTTTTCTATGTTCACAAAAAATGTTAATAATCCGGGATTAGTAAGACAAAAATCAATTAAACTCATATGTGCTTACAGAAATGTTTGACCTTTATTCTTTTTTCTTCTGCTCTATTTCTGTAATTCATTATCTTCATGTGCAGAGTCCTGTAGCCTATCATGATTCACTTCTCATTCTGTTTCTTTTATGGGTGTATGTTATGTTTTAAAAAGAGCATTCTTTTTAAAGAATGCTCTCTCTTTCCTGTGATCCTGGTAACTGCTAGAGCTTGGATGTTAGTTGTAGGTTGGATAAGAAGAGAAAAAGGTATGCTAGCAGTTTGTGTTGTTAAATTTCAGGAATAGCATCTTTACTCAGAAAGTATGTCTTTTGATTTTTTTTTTATCTTAATAAAGTACATTCTAAAGCATTTTAAATAACTAACCAAGAGAAACCAGAGCTGCCCACTGAGACAGACACACACAAGTTGCCCACTAATAACAGCTGACTTATTCAGGTCTTCAGTATAAACACAAATTTCATTTAAAGGCAGCTGAAAATAAGGTTGTCAATCTACATGGATCAGCTGACTAGCACTGCATAGGCAAAGAACATGGAAACGGAAATAGAAATGTCAGTAGGCTGTGTGCAATCATTATTGATATATGTTTAATTTCTCAGTATAACAACTTTGCATTTTTATAATGTGGAGAACTCATGGTAGACTCTGTGCAAGCATAGAGGACATAAGTCTACTGGTATCCTATTCCTAGGTAGAAATGATCAGATGCAAACTTTTCAGAAAATCAGAAGACATTCCATACTTACCTGTCTTTATGTTTTGTGTTTCTTTCATTTCACTCAATCATTCATTTCTCTATTGTCTGCATACATATCTATCCATCTATTTTTTCCTGTTGGAGTACTGTAGGCTTCTTTTGTATGTGCTTTCCATATTACTTTTTACCATTTTTTTTAAAATAAAAGACAGATGAGTAGTCTCTGATCCCATGACCATACCTTGACTTAAGGTGCCTTAGAAGCTGCATACGGCCTGAGAAGGGGTTATCTTAACAGGGCATGGATTCTGGCACCAGATGACCAGGGTATGAATGCTAGCATTGCCACTTGCTATTTTTAACTTCTTGGATAAATCTTTGTGTCTCAGTTTCTTCATTTGTAAAATGGTAACAAAAGAATACTTATCTAATATGGTTTTTTTTTTTTGAGAGAATCAAAAGGGTTTATTCATAGAAATTGCTTGAAAGAGTACCTGGCATTAATAACTATTACTAGATACCAGAAGTTGATGGTCATACTGTTATTTTGATACCAGAGGTAGAGAAGGAATTTATATAGTCAGTAATATCTTGGATGATAGCATCATTTACTGTAGTACTTAAATCAAGAATATTATTAAAGACATTGTCTTAAAATCAAGTTATTTCATCTGGCTTGTGTGTATTTGTGTAGGTTTCTGTGGAGGATCACCTTAAACAGCTTCAAGAGGCCCATAGAGATTTTGGACCATCCTCTCAGCATTTTCTCTCTAGTAAGTACTAATAAATTTGAGTAATCGTTAATTGAATGAATTAGCATATTCTTCCACTTTCATTGGAGATGTCATGTTCTTTTGTTAGGTAAGGAGATATTAACACTAATTAAGGTGTTGTTTATTGCTTATTATTTGTTACAGTGTGATAATAACTGTTAGATCGCTGAAGGGAAACACAAATGAGTTTGTTTCTAGATATGGTTTTGCACCTGGCCATTTGTTATGATAAGTAAATATAGTATTATGTCACCATTGTTTTGACATGTGCAAAGATTAGGACCTTTTCACACAAAAAATCCACTTTTATATTTTAAGATATTAATGATTTTTCCTTCATAAAAGTGCTTATTGGTTTAAACCACACCTGTAACTTTTAAAGTTACAAAAAAATTCTCTATAAATCTTTAAATGAGAATATTTTGGTTTATTAGACTTGCTGCATTCATACTCAGCTATTTTTCTGGACAAGTATTACGGATTTAGCAAAGCACATATGTAGATTTTTATGAAATAGTCTCCAGCTGGAATTTTCAATTTTATGTACAGTCCATGAGATCTTAAATAAATAATCTGAGCTTGTATTTTATTTATTATTCACTGCTGAGGATACGAAAGAGTCTAGAATTTAGAGTTACCCAGATTGAGTTTAAATATTCATTCTGCCTTTTATAAGACCTGTGAATTTCTGAAAGTTAATTTCTTGGTCTTAAAATACCAATATCTATCCTCTGATTACCTTGAGAATTAAATGAAAAAGCATATCAAGTTACACAAAGAAGCTAGCCCAGTTCTTGGCACAAATGCTTTCAGTAAATATTAACTCCTTTTCTTTCATTTCCTTTGGCAAATATATGTAAGAAAGCAATTTGTTTAATTCCATTTGAGTAAAGTTTAAAACTGAGGGCAAAGTGTGTTTCTCAATTATGACAACTTCTTTATATCAATAACCACAGAGAAAAATGAAGTATAATTCCATGTCTCTACTTAATTGATTACATTTGTATTTCCTCTTAATCCTTTTTACTGCTTTAATTCAGATTAGAGGTAGGCCTCTTCTGTCACAATTGTGAGAATCTTCCTCAGTCATTCACACACACCCCTCTTTAGCTTCTCAAAGTTGAGCCGTGAGGTATTCCATCTTTGATCAATGTGTAGTCCTTCCTGGTATTCTGGGTCAGGATGCGTTTTTTAGTTTGAGTATCACCAGTATTGATAATATAAATAAATTTACAGTATACTCATTAGGTATTAAGCACTCCAAGTTTCTTAAACTTAATAGCATGTGAAACACAAAATTAAAGGGGAAATGATAAATAATTGAGACTCTAAATTCTAAAGATCAGTTATCTGTTTACATTAATGAAACCCTACATTTTCACCTCATACCCACTCTTTCATTAAAGAAATTAAGCTCACATTCTTTAAGAAATGAAATATTGAGAAATTCAAGCACATGGCCTTTTATTGTCTAGTGCTGATGGTCCCAGGAAATGGAAGTTACTCAAATCAAAACAATTATTAAAATGAATGGAGAAGTATAAACAAAATCTCAATTAGTAAATTTTATAATTATTATCCCTAGCTGCTTACAATCTTTGGCTTTATTATATTTCTTGGAGTTTAGCCACTGTTATAAAAGAAGCCTGTCTAGTTAGGCACAATAGAAAAACTGACCCATTAGCCTGGTGCCAACACTGAAATGAGGTTGGCACTAATGAGAAACTTAATGTACCTAGTTCCTCATTTTCATCCCCTTTTTGTACTTTCATGAACTCTGTTGGAGAAGGGAGTGCTTACGTGTATAAAGAGGAAGAAAACCTGCTGGACTAGTATTAAGAAGTATTGAGGTCCCATCTGAGCTCCACCCTGTGTTTCATAGTTAACACTCATTGGAAAGTTATTTTACTTTGATGAGCTTAGCTCCCTATCACATGGGACTTTAATATGTATCTTGCTGGCTTTTTGCTAAGGTTTGAAACTGCTTAGCAAAGTTTAGAATGCTATATATTTGTAAGCTATCAATGTAATATAAAATTCAGAAAAAAAATCATTGGGACAACTGACTACATGAAGGTCTAGTGATATTTACAAATTTGTATTTGATTTTATTTACTAGTTCACTTAGCAAAATTCTTTCATAGTTCAAGATTCACATGGGTTACTGTTCTTCAATAAGTCATAAAATAATTGGTTTATTGTAGGAAAAACAGTTTTTATAAATAAAAAGTAAATGGAATTGTAAAAAAATTAAGCAACTCAGTTAAAAGACATACAATCTCAATAATAGTAATTTTTGCTGGAAAAGTAGAAGTCCATGCTTTCTGTGCATTTCAGATGATAAAAAAGTATCTGCACTTCTGCTCAGATGATTGCTTGGGTTCTTTACAACCCTTTGCCTATTTTTATTTTTCCTTTATGTCATGTATCTGAATTTGTTTAAATGCCATCTGTATCCAATAACCATGCCTGTGATCATGATGCAAAGTAAAGAATATTGTTAGTGATCTGGAAAAGTCAGGCTGGAGAAATCTAGTTTGGATATATAAATTTAGTCTGAATATAAAATGTATACAATTTCCAGATGGCACTAAGTTTTAAAGTATAGTGATTATAAACAATAAAACCTGAGTTTTGAGGAAGTATTTTTATCCACAAGTTCAGTTAGTTGGAATTAGAAATTGAAGTGGTGTTGTTTCTTCCCTCACTTCAAATGAATCTCAGAACTGTTCTGTTTGGCTTAGTGCATTTCTTAATTATAGATACTGAGCTCAAACACCAAAGCTGATCACATTGGATTTGCTGTAAACTGTATTCAGTTGCTTTTCATTAAGGTGAGAGGCTTTTGCGTTAGCCGTGTTTCCAATCATCTCCCTTTGTTTCCTCAGCTTCAGTCCAGCTGCCATGGCAAAGATCCATTTCACATAATAAAGTGCCCTATTACATCAAGTAAGTTGATTTTAATTCTCCTTTATGATACCAAGACAATAAAGTTTTATTGATAACATAAGAGGTGCCCCCTATAACTTTGAAAAATGGAATTCAGTTCTGTTATCTGAAGGAAACTAATAATATATTTAATATTTGAAGGAAATCAGTTTAATAATCAGGGTGATATTTGTCCTTGGTTAGGTTTTCTTTGTCTTCAGGAAATTTCATCTGCATTAGTTGAAGCTCATCATTTTTTGTCGTCAACATAGCTTCTCCTTTCTTTGTATCATTTCTTCTTCTTATGTGATATTTTATATATTTTGTTTAATGTACTCAGCATCTTAGTAGGACTTGGTCCTTGGCTTAATCTGTATAGTGTATAAGACAGAACAATGCAATACTACTTCTGTAATCCCTTGAATCCAAGTTGGTAAAGCAATTAACTTACAGTGTAATACAGAGAGGTGTCATAGCTGACCTTGTTTTGTGTGTAATGAGAACTGCATCATAATTGTGAGAATGCACTTTATCAGGAGGCAGTTGTGTCTTAGATTACGTGTGTGACTTCAGACAAGTTGGGAAAAATCTCTGTGCCAAGTTTCCTCTGCATCATTTCTAAAACAGGGTACAGTATCCCCAAAATCCATGCCAATGCTAGTAAAGTACATTTCTGGAATTACTCTTCCTGAAAAAATTTGTGTGTAAAGTCAATCTTAGTGAAATGGTATTTGGTAATGAGTCTTTTCTTGTAGTGTGAAATATGTTGTCAGGTTTAAAAGAAAAAAAGAACTGTGGCCATAACATTTAACAAATATAATAAGCAATGTATGTCACATTATCTTGTGACATTTTAATATTTTTATTTAAGCACAATGTATGTATACTGAGCTGTGATGAATTTGAGAACAAAGGTATCAAACCAATTGATGGGTGTCCAAGTTGTATAAGCATGAATGGAAAGAAGAGACTGACCGAATTGGCATATCTTTATTGAGAGCAGATGTGATAATCGAATTCAAATGAAAAACTTAAAAAAAATTTACATTTGTTTTCCAAATGATGATGATGATAGTAATAGTATTAGAGAACTTTAATTTGCTCAGGCAATTATTGACCTGAACTGAATGATACAGTTTTACATATATATCTGAGGCAAGCTCAGTGCTGCATGCCTATAATCCCTGCAATTCACGATGCTGAGGCAGGAAGAGTGCAAATTCAAGGCCAGCCTCAGCCATTTAGTGAGGCCTTAAGCAACTTAGTGAGACCCTGTCTAAGTAAAAAATAAAAATAAAACCCAGAGATATAGCTCAGTGGCAAAGTGTCCCTGAGTTCAATCCCCTATACCTCCCCCCCTCCAAAAAAAAAGATATAAATCTAATGCAGAATAATACCTCTTTCCCAAAAGGTTCCCACATCCAATCCCTGTGAATGTTAGGTTGCATAGCAGGGGAGAATCCAGGTTTCACATCAGCTGAAGAATTACAGAGCTTATCCTGATAGACGCAATGTAATCACAAGGGCCTTTGAAAGTGGAAGAGAGAGGTAGGAGTCAAACCTCAGAGAGAGATTTGAAGATGCCACTTTGCTGGCCTTGAAGATGGAGGAAATAGAACATGAACCTGGCAATGCAGGCAGCTTCAAGAAGTTGGAAAAGGCAAGGAAATGGTAATCATGTAGAACCTCTGGAGAGGAACATTTTGCCAGTTATGATATTACACATGGAGACTTTATTGTGGCAGCAATAAAAAACTAATGCTTGTACTGTATAAAATCTAGATGCATATGCAAATTTATTAGAATTAATTGGTTCAATTCCTAGAATCCTCTACCATCTTATTTTTTAAAAATAAAAACTTGATCTAGTAAGATAGATTTTTGTTTTTTACTAAAGAAAATATTTAACCTTAAATATCTTTCTTGCTTATGTTTTATACAATAAAACACTTGATTTTCTATTTGATTTAGGACTTTCAAAGTCAAACCTTAATGTTACAGTATAAGGGATATCTGTATGTCTGATCAGTTTTATATGGCTGAGGATTAAATAGTATATGTCAGAATTTCTCTAATTTACAATGTTTATAAATTCAATAGGATCTTGTAAGGTTTATTCTTGCTCAGCCTGTGAGTTCTCATCAGGCACTTGGTACACTCATGAGTTCCAATCCATCATTAAAAGTTAGTTTATCTGACATCTTATTGGCTAGAGCTATAACCAGGTTTGGAATATATATATTTAACACAAGGATGCTCAATATTTTTATGATGACCTTTAGAACTAAACCATCCTAAAATATCTTCTACATCCTCAGCAAATGACTGAATTTTCTTAAATATATATACTTTCAGTGTTAAATGATGTCTTTTCAGTGTTCAAATATTTCAAAAATTTTCCCATCTCTATAGAGCAAACTTTCCTGTTTTTATAAAACTTATTTAACCAGGATCTTTTATTCCTTGTTCTTTTGTATAACATAATAGTTTATTTCCTCATAAAGAAGAAACATCACACTTAGGTGGTAGAGTTATAAAAGCCAGTATTTCTACATGAAGAATTGTTTTTGAAAACAAAATTTAATTTCTAAATAAACTAATAAGCAAATGAATGAATGAATGAAAGGCTTTTAATATACATTTTCTTTCTTTGTTTTTTGGCATGGCTGCACAAGTGAATTGAAGAAAAATGTTAAAAAGAAATTAAGCATAATTGCCATGCAGTTGGAATTTCCTGGAAAAATTTTAGTATATTAATTTGGCCAACCAAAAAGTAATTTTCAAGTAGAAATATTAGATGTTTACAATGTTTTGTTTTGTTTTTATTTGTTGGTTGCTTGCAGTCCTGGGGATTGAACCCATGGCCTCACTATGCTAGGCAAGCACTCTACTACTGAGCAGACCCCAGCTCATTTTCAATGTTTAAATACGTACTTTTGTAAATGTGCTGTAATGCTAGAGTACAGTAAAAAATAGTAAAAATGTTGAAAGGAAAAAGAGGACAAATTATTTTTATTTTAATTTTACAGATTGGTTAAAATATACTTTGGTGGCTTCCCAATGCATTTCTCTTTTTTTCTAGGTAATTTTTATTAGTATTTTAAGAATAATTAAGTATATTAAGTGTAATACAGAGAGTGATTCCATGACTCATTTTTAGAAAATGATTAAATATAATTCTGAACTGTAATAGTATATGTGGCATGAATCCCTTCATTATTAATATGAAGGGATTATTATTAATATCTGTTAGTTTTTCCATGATAATAAAAAGACCTGGGATAATAAATTTATAAGGAGGAAGAGTTTATTTTGGCTTACAGTTTTAGAGGTTCCATTCCTTGATTAGTTGACTCCATTGCTTTTGGGCTTGTGGCAAGAGCTCAAGTTGGGAGAAGCAGGTGGAGGAGCAAAAACTCTCATCTCATAGCCAGGAGGCAAAAGTAAAGAAAAGGAAGGGTCTGGGGTCCCACAGTGCCCTTCAACACAAGGGCCCAGTGACCTGAAGACCTCTCAGTAGGCCCCACCTTTTAAGATACAAAACCTCCCAACTGTGCCAATCCAGGAGTAAGCCTTTGACATGTGAGCCTTTGGGGGATATTTACATTCCAAACTATAGCAGTATCTTCAGTTGGAACATATCTTTAATTATACATGCTGCCTACAAGGAAGACTTTCTGGATATGCTCTGGTTAGTTTTTTTAAATATAGTCCAGTGACAGCTTAGGTACTATGAGTTTAAGAAAACTTGAAATTGGCTCCTATTACCTTTATTTTATATATATATATATATATCTACCATAAAAGCCAGATCTCTTCCATTGTGAATTCCCAGTTTATTTTTGTGTTTTGGACAGGTCATTCATGTCTTCAGCTAAAAGTTAATATCCAGGGACTTTGAGGGGTAAAAATAATAATTGATAAAAGTTTTGTTTGAACTTTCCTCATATGTCACATTAATCCTGTGAATGTGATTCCTTCTCATTTTATTCTACAAATAATAATAATAATAATAAGAAGAAGAAGAAGAAGAAGTAGTAGTAGTAGTAGTAGTAGTAGTGGATAATAATAATAATAATGATAATTATAGTAAATTCCATTTTGAACACTGATTTGTCAGACACTATGCTGAATCCTGGGCATTACGTGAATAATTTATTTTAACATTTAAAGGAAAGAGTGTATAGTGAAGTATAGTTTTATCATTGCCCCTGTGTAGTAACTGATAAATACATTAATAAGTAATTAATAAGTATACACAGAGTCTGCTTGAGATTGCATGTCCAGTAAGTGGACAAAGTAGCATTAAACCCAGGGACTGTTCTAGCTTTAGCCTGCTATGCAGGTCTGTCCCCTATATTCTGAAATTTTTAATTACATAGAAAATTTGGCTAGGAAAAGATTATGTTTAGGAATGAGAAGAACAGTGAAGAAAATATGAGCAAACACCTTTTCTTTCTTGCTGTACACTGGTTATCATTTATTACATACCCACTATGTACAGCTGTTTGAGGACAGAGCCATTACTTTCTCTGATATCCTAGCCTTTTCCAGTGTCACTCTGTCTTTGTGAGGGCCTTTCCACAGACTAATCTCTATTATGTATATTTAAGAAAATTTCATACAGTGGTCTGGTGGTGGATTGGGGTGCTTTTCTAGAGATAAGAAAGTATTGCTCTCTTACAATCCTGCCCGTAAGACCTTAAAGGAGTTCTGAGGTGGGGAGATGAATCGTGTAGTATAGCCCTCTCCATTCCCTAGGCAAGGAGACTTCTGCCACCAAGTAGAATTCTGTTTGTAAGATGGGAACAAAGCCCTGGGTCTTGCCACCTAGCTGGTGATCTGCACATCCAACCTGTTGGTGATTGAGCCTGTTGAGTAGGGTGTAGAAAGGATGGTTCTCCTTTCCTCCCCATGGCATCTTCTCCAAACCCCAAATGCTTTACTTTTCAGTGAGTTTTAGACTTGGTACAAATGATTGTCCTACTCCTGTGACTGGGCTTCCCCGACACAGTTTGACAGTTCCAGAGCTCCATTTCCCTAATGGCATCTGCAGTGCAGACGTTAATTCTTTATAGAATTCTAAGTGCAGTTTACAATCTCATATTCAGTTTTGACATGAACACTTTACTAACCTGCAATTACATAGGCCACACACATCACATTCCCTAAAGCTGGCATTACAAAAGCATAAGGCATTAGCCAGAATGAATTGATCCTACCTGTAAGCATCATGATCTTGTGTTTCTTTCCCTTGTTCTGACTTTCCCTTTGAGTAGTTCTAAGTCAGAATTTTCCTCTTGCCTGGGCAAAGTGGCACATACCTATAATCCCAGCAGCTTGGGATACTGAGGCAGGAGGATCGAGTTCAAAACCAGACTTAGCAACTCAGCGAGGTCCTAAGCAACTCAGCAAGACCCTGTTTCTAAAATAAAATATAAAAAAGGGCTTGAGAGTGTGGCTCAGTGGTGAAGCACCCCTGGGTTCAATCTCTGGTACCCCGCCCCCCACCCTGCAAAAAAAAATTCCTCTTTTTACTACATTTCCTTTTATGTCTTTTTTTTTCTATTCTTATGCTCATTATTGATAATCCTGCCAACTTCTTTTAGATCTGCTTCTTACTTCCCAAGGCACCCTTCTTTCTGTCTTAATCCTGTAGATTGTTGGGGGTGGGGAAGAAAAGAACAAAGAAGTTTATAGTTGTAAATTAAATCTTGGGGAGCGGGTAGTTTTTTTTTTTTCCTTCCAGTAAACTTATGTGTCATTTGCCTATACTACATATGTTTGTCTTGGTAGAACTACATGTGTTATGTAGAGGAAAGAATTCATGAGTGTTTTATAGAAGAATTCTGGCCCCAGCTTGGACAATATAGGTGGAAGGTAGAATAGTCATTCTCTAAATAAGGAGAGAGAAGACAGCTCCAAACGGGAAACTCAGATTTATCCTGCCTAACATGAAAGTCAATGCAAATAAAGATACATGTGTACCACAACAGCAAAAAACACTAAAGGGAATTTTATCTTTAAAGGTTATGGAAAACTTATCCCAGAACAAAATGTGCAACAAAAGTATAATTAACAATGAAAAATAAATACATTTTTCTCTGAAAGACTTATCATAGCAGTCTTTATTTTTCTTCCTCCTTGTCAAGAGAAGGGATAGTGTCCTTTTGGTTTGAGATTTTTTTAAAGTGGAGAACTCTTGGGACACACTGAGAATTTCCTTGCAATTGTGGAGCTTGTGTTTGGGGTTTTAATTATAAATAAATTAAATAGAATATAGGAAAATGTACTGGAGAGTCTGTTTTCCTAAGAAATGGTCTGTGACTCTGTCTTTATTGAAAATAAATATTTAAAACTCATGAGGCCAACTCTGCTGATGAGGAGGTAAGAACGAAATTGCCTTGTGAAAGAATGTAAGCACCTGGGGATCACTAAACTTCTCTTGCACTTGGAGGCAACTTTAGACAAATGAGCATACCTTGGCCAGCTAGAAAACCAAACAGCAAGCGCACAGCCTGCCTGGCAGCAGCGGGCAATCAACAAACCATCCCTGGGAGCTTTCTAGTATGTTTACCGGTGTCCTGGGTTATTGAGATCGTTCAGGTGGAGTTGACGTTGTCTTCATAAGATAGTACTGACATGAACATTTTACTCACCCACTCAAAGAAGAAGTCAGATCAAAAGTACTGGTCAAAAGAGAGCACTCTCTTTCCTGTCACTCATTTGTACCTGGCTGGGGCCAAGCAGTGGAATGTTGGCTTGGAATCTTCTAAATTACTTAGGAATATTTTATTCTAATAACACCATCATCCTTCCTATACAGTTTGATTTTAGGATTAGGGATGCAGCAAATAAAGGCCTGCCACTCGAGGAGGATTGCCAATGGGATCATGAAGACAAGAAAAAACATACCTAAACTTCAGTTTATAAAGATTGCATGTTTTACACTGTTACTAAAATTAACAAGAGTACAGAATAATGGTTAAAAACTTAAAATGAATAAAATATCTTTTTCTGTGCTGATTATAAAGTAAAATAATACAATAAAAGTTTCATGTAACTGTATAAAAAATTAAATTAACCCCTAATTTAAAAAAATGTGTATAAATGAAAGAGATAAAGTATAATTTTTTAAAGTGCACATTATAATTGCAAAAAAAGGAAACCAAAAGGATACAGGACAGATTTAACTCTGGTATGAACATAACCCTGGTGTTGGCCCCCTCGGGGAAGTCAGGGGCATACAAGACTCCCCAGCACCTGGGCATTCACAGCTGACCTGCAGGTCTCTTGAGGAAGGTCTCAGCCTTCCCAGTCTGAGCATCAGAAAATGGTGGTGGAGCTGGGTGCGGGGGATAATGTTCTCAATAGGTTCTAGGTCCAAGTAGCCCCTACAGAGGTAGGGGCTCCTTTTTGTTTATCAAGTATGTGCATGTTTTTACTTTGAGACAGTCTTCCAGTGCCCTAGAGACAAGTACCTATCCCTCACACCTCGGCATGTCAAATTAGGTAATTAATTCTATCACTCTGTTTAAAAACAAACATACAAAAAAATTGGTCTTATTGTTTTGAAACAATGTTCTACAACCATGTTTACAATATTTGGCGTTCTGTATTTTTGTATGCACTATAGCCTATTTTTTACATCCCTGTACATGCTTGTGTATTTGGACCTACTCCCAATTCTCCCAATTGTTTCTTATACTTTGTTTTTTCATTTTGTGTGTCTTCATTATCATGAGGAGATAATGGCACTTTTCAGGGAAGATGTTATACCTTCATAGTGGTTTACTCTCAAGCAAGATTTTTTTTTTTTTTTTTTTTTTTTTGAGACAAGGTCTAATTGTTGTCCAGGTTGGCCTTGAAATCCTAGGCTCAAGCAATCCTTCTGCCTCAGCCTCCCAAGTGCTGGGCCTACAGGTGTGCACCACTACTCCTGGATGGCTCATGTATTTTATCTGAATTTTGAACAAAGTTCTCTTTTACTCCTTCAAATGTTGACATTCAGACTTTTTTGTTTTTCCTTAAATGTACTCCTGTGTCTCCAAAATATTATCTGAGATTTCCTGGCTTTGAAAGTGTGGAGAACAGATGAAAGCGTTTGTGGGGTATTTTAAAAGTTGCCTATAACCTGAAGACCCTGTAAGTCACTTGCCACAAAGTTTCCTCATCTCCTTCCCCCACCCCGGCATCTCCCCAACACCCCACAGCCCACATACAACTGGGTGAGGACTGACATTACCCACAGGGTGTTTCATTTTCTTCATTTAATTTGGTATGAAGTGAAACAAAGATTGAGGGTTTTTGAGCTGAAGATAAGTAAATCACCTCTTAGATCTTTAAGAAGGGATTATTCAAATAAATGATGTCACCAAAATTTGCTTTTACTATTTATATTATAAATCTAATATAAATAGTCTGAATGCAGAAATGATTAGTTAGACACCCTTGCTTAATTCCTAGATATAACTTTTTAGGCATTATGTAAAGTGGATATTTTCAAAGTTAACTTCATTTTTCTATTTCTTTTAAAAGCACCTGTCACCTACTGTACTATCTAACTTGGGAAGTTTCTCGCCTCATTTCTGGGTAGCAGCCATTCCACTCAGTTGAAAATGTGATTTTGAGCGGTGTGTGTGTGTGTGTGTGTGTGTGTGTGTGTGTGTGTCTATGTGTATACATGACAGTTTAACAAAATTTGTATTCTGTCAAGAATAGCTTTACTGTTCTATAATGTAGCACAAAGTTCTACAGGAAGGATCTGGGAAGAATCGGCCATTGATAGGACAGTGATACTTCTCAGTTACAGGAGAGAGGAAGACCAATGGACAGATGGAGAGAAGATTACTGACGTAGTAGTAGGAAGATGAAGGAGTCCTAATCTAGTGGTTTTTAGTTTTTCAATGAAGTGTGGGGTAAGGTCAAATGATACTAAAACAGGGAGGGAAAATTAGTTTTGGTATGGGAAAGAAGGCTTTACTTGGAAATTACTTAGACTCTGAGAAAGCAAGTTTATTAGGGAATGTAGTGCAATTACCAAGAAGTTGGACATTTGAGATTTGAATCAAATATTTAAAGTAAAATCAGTCTGAGTAATTTTCTTCGGTTATATTCATCCACAGCTGCTTAGGTTCAGAAAAGGCAAGTAATTTAGTAGATCCAGGCCTGGGATTTGCCATGGGTGAGAGAGAAGCAAGAAGATGAGGTTGTTTGTAATGATTATAATGATGGACTGTGGGTTCACATTTGGATAGATTCATCAAAAAATACTTTTAAACCTTAATTTTGCAAATATACTTCCATTTCAAGAGAGCAGGCTTATAATCAGACCATCTGTGTCCAAATCCCATTTCTACTACTTTCACATAACCTTGGGCAAATTATATAAGCACCTGCCCTAGTCTCCTTCATCTGTAAAATGGGGAGAGGACTGTCACATACATCTTGGCATTTTACTGTGGAGTGAGTTTACACGTAGAAAAATTTTATATGTAGAAAAGTTTTCGGGCTGGGGATGTGGCTCAAGCGGTAGCACGCTCGCCTGGCAAGCGTGCGGCCCGGGTTCGATCCTCAGCACCACGTACAAACAAAGACGTTGTGTCTGCCGAAAACTAAAAAATAATAAATATTAAAATTTTCTCTCTCTCTCTCTTTAAAAAAAAAAAAGAAAAGTTTTCTACATAGAAAAGCACAACATGAGCCCTAGAATATTAGACTATTACTGTAATTAGCTGTGTACATTGTGACCTACTGTGTCATCTCTCACTTGTCAACAAGGAAGGCTGTTTCTCTGTCACTGTCTTGTTGCCGAACAATATACTAGTTCTTTTTCTCACATTTGTATTTTTTAATTAACTCCCTCCCCTTTATTTTTTTTTCTGATATGCCTTTATCTTTATAATTGGAATGAAGTGATAAATAGCAAACTTCACAGAATCCAGTGTAAGCATAAAACTAGGTAGGTAGGAATGAGTATATTTAGCTATATGTCAGTTTGGGGGCAAGTAAGATGCCTTCTGATCATCTTCTAAGGTTTCAGGGGGAAAAAATAAGACTAGTCTAGTGAAAACTAATGGGTTTTAAAAATATCTTTCCCAGAGCAGTTGTTTGCCCAGAAATCAGTATCTTCCCAATTGATCAAAAGTATCTGTGATTTGCTATTGGTTCATCACCTCTTGTAGGCCATTCTATTATGCAGCCTTTGAGGTTTTGTTTGTATACTGTCTTATTTGTATTTTACTTTCTATGGCTTCTTAGAGTATATTATTCTGAATAATAACAAGTAGAGGCATATCCTGTTTATTAATCTTAGTCGTGTAATATTTCTTTGAAGCCCATAAAGTGTGGGGATTATGTATTATCCCAACTGGGAAACTTAAGAGTAAAGGGGCACTTTTAATAATCATATCAAGATACTGACATGTAATTCCTGTATATAGTCCAGTATAAAGAAGGACTGTCACAGATGTTGAAGGATAATTCACAAAATATATGCAAACACATAAACAGCATGAATCAGATATTACATTTAACTCATTAATAAGAGAGAAACAGGAGTTATTAGCAGGCTCCAAGGAGAAGACAAAGTACTACAGCTCTAGAGTCAAATAAAGAACCCAAAGATGAATTTACATAAAGATGTAAGGCTGACTAAGTAGTCTGTATCCACCCAGCAATAGCCAGTTGCATTCCAGGGACACAATTTACATATCCATAGACATAAAACATGCATTATTATCACTTTTCTTCAGTTTACAGAGTTTAAAATAGCTCAAAGATAATTTAAACTTTACAGGATACTGTTTTAGTCAGCTTTTTCTCTGTTGTGACTAAAGAACCTAACCAGAAAAACTGTAGAGGAGGAAAACTTTATTTGGGGGCTCATAGTTTCAGAGGTACTCAAATCTATAGATAGCAGTCTTCATCCTGGAAGATTATGGTGGAGGCAAGTGGCTCACATAACAATCAGGAAGCTCAGAGACAGAGACAGAGACAGAGACAGACAGAGAGAGAGAAAGATCTCCACTCACCAAATACAAATAAGTACTGCAAAGCCATGCCCCAATGCCCCACCTCCTCCAGCCACACCCTACCTGCCTTCAATTGGGTTAAGGCTCTATAACTCATTTCTCCTATAAACTTCTTACATTGTCTCATACATGAGCTTTTGGGGCACACCTTACAATATATAAGCTCTAATTTTTTGCACCCATCAAAGGCCTTTGCAGTCTGTCGCTACAAAGGCAAAACTGGGATGGCTGGGCACCTTCCTTGGATGTCAGCTATTCTCACTATTGTTTGCTTCATAGATTTTGGACTTAACTGCTTTGTTAGATTTAACTGCTTTGTTTAATTTTTCATTTTTTTCTTGGACTGATTCCTGTGCCTATTGCCTTTTAATAAGATTTTTAGTAACAAATCTATAATTTTATATGCTAGTTTATCAAGCTGCCCAATATTAAGCTCCACTCCCATCTCATATTTGAGATTAGCTGGAAGCTTGGCTGTTGTTATTTGGGGGGTTGGGGGTGCTACTTTGATTCTGTTTTGGTTGCCTACTCTGGGAGAAATTGGAAGCATTTTGGCAAGAGTTGCTGAGCAATCTGCAGTTATTCAAATACTTTGAGCCTTTAGGTTCATTGTGGGTTTTGTTCTAACCCCCTTTTCCCTCTTAAAAAAGAAACCTAGCGGCCAACAGCATCTACTAGTTTTTCTTTTTTTTAACTGTTATTTTGTAAGCTGCAGTTTTACTTTTGCAACCAGAAGCTGTATTTATTTTCAGCATTGGCAGTTTTGCCTAATGAATCAACTGGTATTGAATTCACGAAAGGAGATGCCGGTTCCCTGTCTCCATCTGTTTGCCAAATGTGTGTGTGTATTCCCTCATTCCTGGTACACAGTGGTGTCACTCTAGAGAGCCATTAGCAAGGAGTGTTCGCCTTGAATTCTTGGTCCTCTGCCGACCCGATGGTAGTATTTCCCCCTCATGGCTCCACAAGGGTTGTGTGAGGTGAAGCTGCACACCTGGGGTTCTAGAGGGAGCATCCTTTTATTTGTGATCTATAAAATCTGGCCCTGCTTTAATGAGACCTTTGGTTTGGTCCTTGAGCCGTGGTTCCTTCTCTCATCGTGGAATGTCTGTCTCTGTGGAGTAGTGTTGTCATGGGGATTGAAGTCACTCAAAACACAAGAGGAGTTATGCACTGAATCTTGGTAGGCTGAGATCAGGAGCCCATGGCGGCATATTGGATTAACGCTACATTTTTAGCAAATTGTCCTTTAATTCTTGTTGATGTTCTTTCTGATATTCTGCATTTCTGCCAAGCTCTTGGCCATACTATGTGTGGTAGAATTTAGATCAGAAAGCTTGAGTTCCTGCCCAACAGTTTTTAGAGAAATGTAGATATAGATTTAAAAAAATTTTTTTTTCTTAAATTTGCTTTTATGAATATTTTAGTGTCATCTTTCTTGTATAGTGTGCTATTTTACTTAGCTTACTAAACAGAATTGAGTGTCATCTAAGAAGTCTTTGGAGTACTATTAAATGTTATTAATCTATTCTGACCTAGATAAAGGGGAATAAGCTATTTTTAAATACGAGGCCACTAGCCCATCAAAGTTATGAGCTGTTTAACACACACACACACACACACACACACACACACACACCAAGGGACCTAATTTAAACACTACATTTACCAGTTTTACCCTTATCTTATTCCCCCAAAGACTTCCAACCAATATATGAATTAGTTTTGGAATTTACAGAAAAACAAAACTGAAAATGTGCTTTAAAGTGAAGAATAAGGATCCGAATGAAGTGGCTCAATTTGTAGAAAAATAATAATACTGTTTACTGAGGGAAACTGAAGTAAGGGGGCATAAAGAAGAGGGGCATAAGGTCAAAAGAAGAAAGAGGTGTCATGCCAAGGATAACCCAGAATCCCAGAAAGGGGTGAAAGAGCAGATTTGCTCCTAGGAAAGAGACCTAGGGTTGAAGAGCAAGGATCTTCATAGACCAAGAGGTGGAGGTTTATTCGGAATTAAACTCTTCATTTCTTAGTCTTTAGAAATTCGATGAAGACTTCTAAAGTGTAGTGATTCTTCACAGCACTTCTGCTGTCAGAAGATTTGTTCTGAATGAGAATCTATATCTGCTTAACTGGAGTGGAATTATCCTGGACTGTGGATTGATCAAGCCTGGGGCCAAAGGATTTGTGACAGTCATTCTTTATATCTACGTTTTAATATGTAGTTGCAATTCTTTTTGACATGGGTAAAACAAATGGCTTTTCATTTGTCTATTCATATGTCTATATTTGCTCAAATGAAATTTCTTATTGATGTTCCATTAATGAGTAATAATTGTTTTGCATGTTTGTTTAAAATTTTTTTGGAAAATTCTGTTTGTGTGTTTTATTTGTGAATTATATTTTGTTGTGTTTTGCTTATTTTGGGAATTTTTCTTTTTGTTCCCCCAGCCATCAAACACAGACGACCTGTTGGGATCATCCTAAAATGACTGAACTCTTTCAATCCCTTGGTTAGTATTATTTTGTTTAATAGTAAGGAATTAACCTGAATAGGTGAGAACTGTATATTCTTCAAAGGAAACTAGTCACTAGTTTTTCTTATATGGCATATAATATGAAAAGAATCATGTCATTGACACTTAAAAGCAGTTTAAGGCAGCACACACCTGGAATCCTATCAATTGCAGAGGTAGGAGGATCCAGGTTTGAGACCAGCCTGGGTGACTTACAGAGACCCTGCCTTAAAAAAAAATTAGGACTCAGAATGCAGCTCATTGGTAGAGGGCCCCAAAGTTCACTCCCCAATACCCTCCCCCAAAAGAAAAGCAATTGAACTTCTAAAGGCAGTGTAGTAAATAGGTATTATGAACATATTAGTTGAAAGGGAGCAAGTGAGAAAAGAGTACATTTACTAGGGGAATGTAATTGTACATTTTACCTCCCTCATATTGGGTCATCTTAAACTTTGGCTTTGCATGAAAAAAAAAAAAAAAAAAAAACTGGACTCAGTGGCCCAGGCCTGTGATTCCAGCGACTAAAGAGGCCAAAGCAGGAGGATCATGAGTTCAAAGCCAGCTTTAGCAACTTAGTGAGGCCCTAAGCAACTTAGTGAGACTCTGTTTCAAAATAAACTATTTTTTTAAAAAAAAGGGGGCTGTGGATGTGGCTCAGTGGTTAAGCATCCCTGGGTCCAATACCGGGTAACTCCCAAAACAGAAACTTCCAATCCACTGCTTTAAATTTTCTTTTAGCTCTCTTTTTATTTAGCAGATTTTATCAAATTAGCTTACCCAATTTCATTTTAAGTCATGAAAAGGTAGATTCATTTTAATATTAAAAATTGGAAGAAAACACATTAGATGCTCTTTGTTTTAATTGCTATAAACTATGGATTTCAGTCGATCACTTGGCCTATTTCCTTCAGGTTGGTCCAGTGATTTTCAAAGTTTCTCTTTGGGTAACTAAGACGATGTTGGAGGTACCAAGCATTCTAATCCTCCCGATCCCCCTTCAACAAGTACATTCACATCTCTTAAGCATTTGGCTTCTTGCATGAGCTTACATTTGGTAGGAAATGGAGTGCAAAATCAAATAAGCAAGAGAAAAGCCACTGGTTTGCTTAGTCTGGAAGAGAGGGGGCCAAATTTTGATGTTATACGAGTTTCCCCGTAAGTCTGCTAGTGTCTGATTCTCTGTTTTTAGGCAACAGAAGAAGAAATTAGAGTAGCCTTTATTTAAAAGATGTAAATATTGATCATTGAATCATTTCAACCAGATTCATAGAAGGTCTGAAGAAGCAAATAAAATGGAAGGAGTGTAGAATAGATCAGCTTTATGAGTAGTGAGATAGCTTGGTGGACAGACAACTAATTGTCCTTGGGGACAGTGCCCTGGAGGAGAACCCCTGGAGCAGGAGTGGAGTGTATGAGGTCTTAATAGTCACTGCGCTTCCTTTTCCTCATCTTTCTTCTTTTCCTGTATGAGGCCAGAAAGGTGTGATCCCTTTGCTCATCTGTCGTGAGGGTTGTGGCTGATGCTCCTGTAACACAGACAGGTTCACTAGAGAAAAGCAAAACAAATGCATTTAGTTAAAGTTTTACATAACATGGGGTATTGAGAAATGAAGACCCAAAGTCCCTGGGGAATGGAAACTTTCGATGTTTATGCCTAGGCTAATGAAGAATGACAGCCATGTACCAGTGTGATTAGACAGAAGGGTCCAACTTAATGGTAATGGACTGAGAGGGAAGTTTGGGGGCCTCTCTGTTCAGATTTTTCTTGGCCTCTGAGTGGCATTTTTTCCTTCTACATATTGGTCAAGACACCTCATGTGAGAGTCTTCAGGGAAGGAGGGAGAAGATCAGAGACTGATCTTTCTAGGTTTTATGCCTTATTTTGGAGAAGAAAATTTCTCGTTTCCATAGCTTGCCAAAGGACAGGAATTCTGCTTTCTGCGACTTGCTTCAGGGGAGAAAGAGGCATGTGAGTCAGAAGGAATGGAGAAGGTCAGAAATCCTCTCTTCTGGGGACATTCTGATCTCCTTCATTTGAAGAACTTAGCGTGCTGAAGCACCTTACTTTGGTATTTTCTGCATAGCGTTTTTTAGAAATGTGTCTCCACTGGGTGCTAACCACCACTTAATTATTTTCCTAAATAGATGGGAAATTTAGGAGAAGGCTTTTTATTGCAGATAGACATAATGATTTCCATCATCCAGAGTAAGCAAATACATTTTTTAGCATTCTGTGGAAGTCAAATCATAAGCACACTCTTAAATTGTTCTTTCTTCCATTTCAGCCGACCTGAATAATGTACGTTTCTCTGCCTACCGTACAGCAATCAAGATCCGAAGACTGCAAAAAGCACTATGTTGTGAGTTATTCTAACAAAGTTCCTCACTCTGTTCTTTGGATTCCCCTCCCAACAAAGATAAATGGAAAGGGCGATGCATTTGCAGAGTTAATTTGATTTGCCGTGCACCTCACTCAAGGAGTTGGCTGTGTTTCTATAAATGCTTCATTATTTGTCCCAACAGAATGCAGGAGTAACACAAATGAACATATGCCATTCGCAGTTGGAGTACAAAATTAACCAAAACACAGGAGTAACATAAAAAGCTTTTTCAAAAATTAGCTGCCACCCAATTTAAAAGCATTAAATCATGAAATCACAGTAGTAGGTCATTGCCTTTTTACTGCTTTGTATTCATTTAGAAGTATAGAGCTCCAAACAGTTTATTCCCATATGATCATATATTAAAGAAACATTAATCACGTTTCTGATCCAAATGGGAACTTTTACCTTAGCAAATTAGAGAAAAGTCTCTATTTTCTTCTTTAAAATATCTTGGAACTTTTAGTAGTATCAACAAATTTTTCCTGTGGAGGGTTTGTTCATAGTATTCTGTGATAGATATTTTGCCAAAAGGTTATTTCCCCCCAACACAACATAAAATTAAATAGAAATATAAGTACTTATGATAGAGCATAGATTTAAGCCATTCATGGTTTTAGTTTTAATGATTGAGTTTAATCCAAGAACATTTAGGCCTTGTCAGTTGCTACAGAAAATGATGTTTGCCTATACTTTTAAGATAATTTGAAAAGTTTCGTGTGCTCTTGGTTTGCTGTCTTTTATTAATAGTTGTTACATGAATAGGTGGTTCAGTGAAACTAAAAAATTACTCTTAGAAAAATGATGTTGGGGTTGAAAATTTTACTCTTTAAAAATTAATAGAAATTAACCATTCAAGCTGCCTACATGAGAGTTAATAGAGATGTTCAAGCATTCAAGAAAACACCAGCACCAAGCTTTAGGAAAAAAAAAAAAAAAACCTAAGTTCTGTGTGGAAGAGAAGTCGAAAGGGTTGAGAAACACCTGCAGATAAGGCAGGAAAGGGAAGATGAGGAGACATTGATTCTTGAATGATCCACAGAGTCCCAGAGATAATGAGCAGGCTCTCGTGGTTACAGCAAGTGTCACCAAATGACCAGTGCAAAAAAATGGGAGCCAAGACGCTCCAGTAGGGCCCTGAATGTCAAGTGAGAAGAGAATAGAAGTAGATTATGAACACACAGAAAGGGCGTTCAGTCCACTCAGCGAGTCTGCAGTGACAGCAGTTTTGAAAAAGGGTCAGCTGCGTGTCCACTACCCAGCTGACAGGTCTAGAAGGGCTTCTCAGGCCTGATGAGCTATGAAATGAGGACACATGACTCAGCCACAATCTCCGCAGACAGAAGCCCACTTTGTATCATTATGAACATGGGTCCCAGTTTTTTGGTAATACTTCTGGGTGGATAAGCATGTTAACGTGTTTGGTGTTTGTTTCTGTTGATTCTTGTGACCCTGAAGAAAAGCTCCCTCTTTCAGCTCATTTTTAAGCCTGAAAGGAACAGAAGAGAGACTGCTACAACTTCTACACTAAAGGTCATTTTGTAGTGCACAGGGGAGTGCTGGGTAGTGTGGGGTCTTGAGTATTCCAGGGGACAGCCTGGCCTGTCTCTATGTCCATCTCCTACACAAAGAAGCCACTGAGTCTTCTTTGCCATTGCCTTTGGCCTCCTCTGGGCTCCAGTCGGGGCCTGTTTATGATTAATCGGTTCCTTCCTCTCCCATCTTCTTTGTTTACTCAATATGTTCTGACCACTCGCGGCAATGGTCTGTAACCCTTTATTCCTCCCAAATTCTGTTAAAAATTTACCTCTTTCGGAAACATTTACAAGCAAATCCCACCTGCCTCTGATTTCCCTAGTGCTTTATGGTTGCCTGTAATGACAGTTTCTCACCTGAGCAACATATGCCTGCCTTATGTGATAGAGTCGTGGTCCAAGGGTTCAGAACTGCTGTTGGTCAGGGTCAGCTCTCATGCTGTGCAGATCCACCCCCGGTGTAATGCCTTAATAAGGGAGCACTCTGTGGCTGTTCTGCCATTAGTCACTCATGTTTAGGACTCCAAGATCGTATAGATGAAACAACGAGGAGAATGGCTTCTCAGGCTTAAAGAACTCAAATTCATCTGAGAATGTTGCATGTAGGCTCAGTGCCCCTGTAAGCAGATGTCTATTGCCCTTAGAGGGGAATGGCCTTCGCCTGGCCTGTCTCTATGTCCATCTCCTACACTTTGCTCCCCTGTGGACTCTCACCATTTCTTACTTTGCTTACTGAAATGGTAGACTTGGTATCTGCTCCTCCTGAAATGCTCTTATCCTAGCACTTCGAGCCTGTATTCATCCCATGGCTACTGTGTTCTCTTCCTTTGGGTCTCAATTTGGCTGCCATCTGTGTTTTAATTTGGCTCTATGCAGCTTCTCCCTGAAGCAGCTTACTCCTGCTGTGACATCTCATGGAATCTCTTCTTTCCTTCCATGATACTTGTCATGTGTTTGACTCAGGCACTAAGGCAGAGGGTCGTAATTGTTAATATTATATCTATGTACTTATTTGTTATCTGTCTCTCCAAATGAATTAACCTTTTACGAGAGGGATGAGTCTATGTTCTTCTCTACTTAGGGCTTCATATAATTTCTGGTGCAGAGTACAGGTCACTCGGGACATATTAAGTGAATGATTTGAGTTTGAAGGTTATATAGGACTGCACCAGAGATGTGTACAAGATTTATAGTAGCATTTTTAATAGTAAAATTTGTTTAATCTTGACATATTCATAAATGTGATATAACAGAGCAGCAAAAATCAATGAACTAGCAATTCACATCAGCATAGTAAATGTTGGATCTATAAAGTGGGATGAAAAAAATCAAATGGCAGAAGAAATTTGTACAGTTCAGTTTTATTTGTATATCGTTCAAAACCATGAAGAACTAAGTGTTGTACAGTTCAGTGACATATATAACCTTTAAAGAATTAAAAGTGAAATAGAAAGGTTAAAGGTAACCCTGTCATTTTAAGGGGGCATAATTAGGGAGGATTTATGAGAAGCTTCGATGATGTTGGTAATTTTCTATTTATTTAGCTGTGACATGGTTTAATTGGTACTTCTGTGAGTTTTCTTCAAACCACACATGTACTACGTGTGTGTGTGTATAAAGAATATATATTGTATTGTGATGTAAGGGCTTTTTAGGAACAAAGGATAGTGGAGAAGCAAAGGGAAGTGCTGAGGAGGGAACCAGTTCCTTTTATCATGAAGCTCATTTTCTTGAGAAATATACACAGGATTTAGGTGTGTGGCTAGTAACCAGGAATAAAAAGGGAGGGAGTTCTGTGCATAAGAAAGCAGAAAGTTTACGGATCATAAATCATCAAGCAATGGGGCCCGAATGGAATAGCTTAGCCATTTGCCGAGTATCCAGAAATTTCCTTTAATTCAGTGTCGGTCTGTTCAGAGGTCATTTCTTTCCTAAAATGTTTATTGATTCTTTAGCGTTTTGTTCCTCTAGTTCCCATAGTGTCATAGTTAGTGTTCAGATACTTTTTTTGTACAACCATCTCCTGTGTGAATTTGGAGATAGGGCCAAGAGGAGAAAGTATGCATTAGAGAATATTTAAAACAGATAGAAGGGCAGAAGGAACAGAAGATGAGTAGATGGTTTGCAAGAATGCTGATCAAGGCTGAGCTGGCTGGTGTTAGTGGGAGGGAAGAAAGAAATCTCAAGATTTGATTCACATGGGATACAATATCCCATTTTTCTGAGTATATAGGGTGCAGAATCACATTGGTCATGCAGTCACATATATACACACACTAATAATAATGTCTGTTTCATTCTACTATTCTTCCTATCTCCCCAACCCTTCCCCTCCTCTCCCATCACTTGTCTCTACCTGATCTAAGGTAGTGCTGTTCTTTTTTTTTCCCTCGTATCTTCATACATATATTTTGTATAACAGTGAGGTCTCCTTCCACCATCCATGCAATTCCCTTTCTCCCTCCCTTTCCCTCCCACCCCTCTTCCCTATGTAGAAGTAATCTTCTTCCCATGCTCTTCCTCTCTTCCCCATTTTGAGTCACCCCCTCCATATCAAAGAAGACATTTGGCATTTGTTTTGGGGGGATTTGCCTAACTTCACTTAGCAAAATCTGCTCTAATGCCATCCATTTCCCTGTAAATTCGCCATGATCTTATTATTTTTTAGTGCTGAGTAATATTCCATTTTGTATATATGCCACATTTTTTTTTTTATCCATTCATCCATTTAAGGGCATCTAGGTTGGCTCCACAGTCTAGCTATTGTGAATTGTGCTGCTATAAACATTGATGTGGCTATGTCCCTGTAGTATGCTGTTTTTAGGTCTTTGGGTATAGTTCGAGAAGAGGAATAGCTGGGTCAAATGGTGGTTCTATTCCCAGCTTTCCAAGGAATCTCCATACTGCTTTCCAAATTGGCTGTACCAATTTGCAGTCCCACCAGTAGTGTATGAGTGTAACTTTAAAAAAAAAAAAAAAAGAATTAATACCTGGGCACTGCCTTTGCAGGTTTTTTTTTTTTTTTTTTTTTTTTTTACAGTGACTTGGATGCAGATTACTGTCCTGGAAATAGGCAAAACACCCAGTTTGACCTTGGTTTTTGCCAGGCTGCCATCATGTGACAACTGCAGATATTTCTTACCAGTGGGCTACTGAGCCCAGGCACACAGCTTGGTTTTAAACTGTTTTGAGCTCTTTGTCTCTACTGTAATGATTGCCATTTTCTGCCTCCAGACAGAATGCAGGTTCAAGAAATTAATTGATCTCATTTGGAAGAAAATAAAGTTCTAATGCTGCCATCCAGGTTAAAAAAAAAAAAGAAAGAAAGAAAGAAATTTGGGTAGTACTGTTGGTAAGCTGATGTTGCTTAACTCGATTCTAGTAACTGAATTTTCTGCAAATCAGAATTGTAAAAAGATTTGAATGCCAATAAATTCCTTATTTTCACATCATTATGCCTGGGTAATGGCTTGTTATTAGATATTTAAATATAATAAAACTTGAAGCAAATTGAAAAAAAAAAGGAAATCTCAAGATTTGCAGCCTAGATTTCAGTGTAGGAAGATAGGACCTTTATTTGGAACATAGTAAGGTAAAGTTTCCTAAAAAAGAATGGTAAGCTCTAGTAGGAGACCCAGCAACAGGAACGTGGGTCTGGTGTTCAGGCGGGAGATAAGAAGAAAAGGGAATCTGGATTCATCTGGATAAAAGTCTTACTGAAGTCATGAAGTGACCAAGGGCAGGAGGCTTAGAACATTGAAGGCCAAGTGTGAAACCTTGAGCACCAGCTATATTTCTGTTTTGCTTGGGAAAAGGACATAGGAAAGTGCTAAGAAGGAACAGGCAAACCACTTCAGACCTAAAGAAAAGCCAGAGAAGCCCAAGGTCAGGTGTTTTCTGGCAGAACAGAATAAAGACGCGTTTCTACTTGATCCCCTGTGCCCCATGTGTGGGATTAAAGAAAAAGTGTGAAAGTTGGTTAGAAAATGATTCTGCTGTTTGTTTCATTTACCGCATGACTGGGCTGTCATTTGTCTCCCTTTGAAAAGAGAAAATCATAATTTTCTGTGATTTAAATGTAGTCAGTTCTTTAAAGGCACCTAAATGTGACACTCTTCAGGAAGATGTATGCTTGGCTTAGGCACTGAGGCAAAGTGTCAGAGTAAATCACTAAAAATTGAAGACATGATGGTCTATGGGATGTGGCAAATTACTGTCACAGCTGCAGAGTGCCTAACAAGGGAGACCTTTCTAAAGAAGCGAAGGACAGTTTGATCCAGGAAATGGTCTTTTTGAAATCTGGTCTGTTGTCACTTTATGCCATGTGGGGGTCCAACTGCAATGCCCTGTTGCTGGCATAATTAGTGTTGGAATTCTGAAAACTTAGGCCGCTTTGGCAGCATTTGAATGCATTTCTTTGTATCTGGGGGGAATTGCAGATCTGTAGCTACTGTCCTTTATTAAGCATTTTCTTTGTCAGGCATCTTGGAGAATGAATTTTGCTACTGCTAGCCAGAGGTTTCTAATTGAAAACAATCTGAAGTGCCAAGAAATGAGGTAAAAATGACAATAAAAATTCCAGATGGTTCTTAGATTTTTTTTTCTGGCACCTTCTCTAACTCATGTGAAGCTCATGCAGATTATTCTTATAATCATTTTACCAATGATACATGTGAAGCCTAAAGGAAAGTATTGGCCTGTGGTCCCGACATGTATGTTTTATGTTAGAGTCTGTCTTTAAAAAAAAAAGGAAAGTTCTTCCCATTGAGTTGTTTCAGAAATTGTTGTAATCTCTATAGTTTTAAAGTAATTCTTTTTCATTGCAGATACATTTAAAAAACACGTAATTCTATGGTATCTAATCGGCTAACATCGACATATTTCATAAATGTTTTTAAAAATCTAAATTAATGGTTATTCAATAGTTAGAAATAGGTAAACACAAGGGAAGCTATTTGCTCATTTTGGTTAACTGTCAAAATATGCCATAGGTTTTGAGGAAAAAGTTTTCGCATCAGGCGAAGAGGAAGTGGTTGGTAAAGGTTTTTTGAAAAGTTCAACTGATATTATGTTTTTTTTTTAATTCTCAAAAGTGAAATATGGAGATAGTAGATAAATTTTAGAGAACAGTAATTTCCACAAGAAGACTTTAAATTAATGTGGGTTCTGTAATGTCTTATGACCGTATGTTTAGATTTGGAAGGGTCATTTTCTATAACTCAATAACATGCAATGAATAACTCAAAGTCGATTTTCAAAATGGAGAAGATTTCATCTTTGTTTGTCTGAGCCCCTCCACTTGGCTTTTGTGGGCAGCATGTGACTGTCCTGGAGCTCTGCATGTCCCCTTCATGGTGACCACATGCACCCCTGTGTAAGTGACATGTGCATGCCATTCCTTAGGACCTCCTAGACTTGCTTGAGTTCTTTTCTGTTCTCAAGTGATTCTACCCTCTGGAACTCTTTGCTTGCTTCCCATGGACCTCTTGAATATTATCTGTTTTTCACAGCTCTTTTCAAATCCCACCTCATTGGGATTTTTCAGTTGTCTTCCTATGAAGCATCCCTTATCCCAGACCTGAAATCCAAAATCTGAAACTGTTTGAGCACCCACATGATGGCACAAGTGGAAAATTCCATGCCTGACTTTTTGTGATGTGTCACAATCAAAATGCTAGTACACTGAAAGTCTTATATATTTTTTAATTGACTTTATTATTTTTTAAAATACATGACAACAGTGGAATACATTACAATCCTTATTTCACATATAGAGCACAATTTTTCATATCTCTGTATATAAAGTATGTTCACGTCAATTAAATAAAGTTACCTGCAGGCTATTTATGCAAGGTATATATGAAACAAGTAAATTTTGTATTTAGACTTGATATTGCATTATGTATATATAAATATTATACTATTCAAAACAAAAGAAAATCAAAACCCAAAATACTTTTGGTTCCAAGCATTTCTGAAAAGGGATACTCATCCTGCATTAGCTCTCTTTGAGGGTCATGTGTTCTTCTCTTAGGGTAGTTTTGTTCTTTTCATAAAGTTATCAGGAAGGCTTTGGGTTTCAGGGGCTCTGTGTGTACTCTAGATGCTCTCTAGCACTGGCCTTGCTCACTGTAGATGTTTTATACTTGAAGGGTAAGGATGAGAGCAAATAGATATGTGAAGAACAGTGTCCTCCTGAGAACCTCTGCAACTCTTCCTTGCTACAAGTTGGCAAGGTGCCAGAGCCTCATAGGAAGTAAGCTAGATTGGGGCCAGGCTGTGACAGCCCATTGATCAGGCTTGATTCAGGAGGCATTGGAGAATGATCGTATTCCTATAGAACCTGTTTTTTACCTGAGCCTCACCAGTGAACTCCGTATGTCATTATATATGTGTTAAAATATCTTTTTGACTTGAAAAATTGTGCTCTATGTGTGTAATGTGAAATGAATTGCATTCTGCCTCATATCTAACAAATTTGAATAAATAAATAATTTAATAAAAAAATAAAATAAAACAAAATACTCTTTTCAAGGACCCCATTAGTCTGGAAGTTTTATAGATTAGTTGAACAGTGGGTACCAACCTATAGTTAGATAAGAGCAAGAAGTTCTGGGATGCTGTTGCATAGTAGGGTGATTATAGATGGTAATAATGTACTGTACATTTTTGAAAAGCTAGAAGGATCTTGAATGTTTCAACATTAAGAAGTGATCCATATTTGAGGAAATAGGTACGTTCAACCTGACTTAAGCATCACAAAATGTATTCACATATCAAATGTCACATTGTACCCCATGTGTATTAGTGTCTATAATTTTTGTTCTTAATGTCAGTTTAAAAGTCAACTTTTAAAAGTCAAAGAATAGAATTGCTGTTTATTTCTTTAAAAATCAAAATTGACTTAACAGGATTAATTCTTTTTTATTAATTTTTAATTTATATTTTTATATTTATATATTAATTTTATTTATATATGACAGCAGAAAGCATTACAATTCTTAATTACACATATAGAGCGCAATTTTTCATATCTCTGGTTGTATACAAAGTATATTCACACCAATTCGTGTCTTCATATATGTACTTTGGATAATGATGTCCATCACATTCCACCATCATTTCTAACACCATGCCCACTCCCTCCCCCACCCACTGCCCTATGTAGAGTTTGTCTATTCCTCCCATGTGCCTCCTCCCTACCCCACATTGAATCAGCCTCCTTATGTCAGAGAAAACATTCGGCATTTGTTCTTTTTGGGATTGGCTAACTTCACTTAGCATTATCTTCTCTAACTCTATCCATTTACCTGCAAATGCCATGATTTCATTCTCTTTTATTGCTGAGTAATATTCCATTATGAATACAAACAACAATAAGTGTTAGCAAGAATGTGGGAAACAGGTACACTCATACATCACTGGTGAGACTGCAAATTAGTACAGGTAATATGGAAAGCACTATAGAGATTCCTTGGAAAATTGGGAATGGAACCACCATTTGACCCAGCTATCCCTCTCCTTGGTTTATATCCAAAGGACTTAAAAACAGCATACTATAGGGACACAGCCACATCAATGTTTATAGGAGCACAATTCACAATAGCTACACTATGGAACCAACCTAGATGCCCTTTAATAGATGAATGGATTAAAAAAAATGTGGATCAATTCTGAAATGGAAGAGTCTAGCTAAGTATTTGAGACTAGAAATGCTTTTGGATCAGTGTTGTCATGTGCAGTGACCAAATATAATCCTTTTTCTCACCTGATTAGTGGATCTCTTAGAGTTGAATACAACAAATGAAGTTTTCAAACAGCACAAGCTGAACCAAAATGATCAGCTCCTCAGCGTTCCAGATGTCATCAACTGTCTGACGACAACTTACGATGGACTTGAACAAATGCACAAGGACCTGGTCAACGTGCCCCTCTGTGTGGATATGTGTCTCAACTGGTTGCTCAATGTGTATGACACGTGAGTTTCTATTTTTTCATTAAATTACAATCATTGGATTAAATATGTTGATAACAGAAAGCATCTAATATTTAAAGATATTTTTAAAAGCATGCATTTTTTTTTACAAAGTACTTTCATAGTATTCATCTCAGTGGAAATATTTATTTTAGATGTTGAAAATAAATATCTTTCCAAATCACTGAACTCTTAGCAAACAATAGATGAAAAGGAATATGCAACTACTATTTGGAGATTTTGCTTCAGTTTACAAAGGCTGTCAAATCTGTAGTATTCTTTGTCAAGAAGCTAGAGAAATCAAAGCTAACCAAGTCTGATTTCCTGCTCCTCCTTCTTTAATGTCTTATATTATTTTCTTTTTTAAAAAGAAAAATCTTGTATTATTGTTATGAGCTAAAATAATTTATGAGCTCATAATAATCTGTTCTTCAGTCTTAGTGTGACATCTTAAGAGCAATTTGAATGGCAATGAACGCAATTTAAATTGTCTTTTGATATTAGCTTATTTATTGCCGGGGTGGTTATGTGTATATACGGTGTTTTAAATAATGTATTCTACGGGACTCTCTCTATCTGTAATTTAATTTGGTGCTCACTGTTACATAAAGAGCACTCTCAACTTCCTGCATAACTCATCTGCCATTAATTTGGCCCTTGTGATTATGGCAATGAATTCGTGAGCTAATCAGTTCTAGAAAGACTTGCTGTGGGCTGACATTTCTGAAACACTAGGAATTATTCATTCTTCTGGTAGGGGGTTAAAATATGCAAAGATGAAACAGGAAAATTAGGACTGTTGCCTGTCTTGGAATCTAAAAGTTATTGTCTCTTAACTAGCTGTAGGAAAATTTGTGTTCATCAGCTTTTGTTTAGAAAGAAGATAGATTATAGTTCATTACCCCATTTATTTAGCAGCTGATTGATTCTGTGTAAGAAATAAGTGATGGTGACAGAGGTTTATAAATGATTTATTTAAATTTTTATTTTTTATTAGAAAATTTTTTTTATCTTTCGGCATTCACAAATATTATAAAGTCTTTTTTTTTAAGTAATAAAATATCCATTGTGTGCTTAAGGGCTCTTAAGAAACTCACTGACACACGAGTCTCAGTTACCATAATGAATATGGGATTTACTACATCCCTGTCTGAGGTCTATGAATACTTTTCATTTTAATGCAAATTTTTATTCTCCTAGAGTAAAATATTCCCGTATATTAGTAAAATATTCCCATTAACCATCCTTAATTTTAATTTTAATTAACCATCCTTAATTTGCTCATCAATTTTTAAAAAAAAAAATCCTCAAGAGACTTTTTTTTATAGTAAATTCACTGAAATAGCTGGTCAATTAGGTGTTTTAACTGCACATGCTTATACTTAATTTTACATCCCAGGAACAATCCTAAATTCACAAAATACCGAGGAACTTCATTTAGCCCTATGGGGTATGGTTGTAGTGTATGTCTTTCACATTCTAAGGAAGAACCAGAGAAGAAATTGAAATTTTCCTGCAGCATTATCTGTGTCTCTGACATGCTACATTAGTTTTCTTTTTTTGTTTTTCTCAGATAGAGAAAAGTTTGTTTTAGAGAAAACACAAAGGAGAAGAAAGAACCAAAAGGCAAAGCTGACCTAACCCCCAGGACTCATACACAGGAGTGGGCAGGGAGCATGCTTCTGTAGCATTGAGGAACACACAGTCCATACAGCACCTGACCCCACTTTATTAGATTTCTAGGGCTTCCATAACTAAGTGGGATGGACTGGGCAGCTTAAATGGCAAAGTTTATTTCCTCCCAGTTCTAGAGGCTAGAAGTCTGAGATCAAAGAGACAGCAGGGTTTCCCCACCTACTCCTAGACCTCTCTTTTTGGTTTGTCAATGACTGTCCTCTCTGTGTTCATACTTGGTCTTTCTTCTATGCTATCTGCTCATCTCCTCTTCCTATAAGGATACCAGTCACAGGAATTCAGGACCCACCCTAATGACCTCATTGTAAGTTACTTAATCATTTAAAGACCCTATCTCCAAGTACACTCACCTGCTGAGATACTGGGAGTTTGGACTTAAGCATATAAATGTAGAGGGACACAGTTCAGTTCAACCCACGCGTGTGCTATTTTCACTGGACAGCCCAAGGGAATAGTGCCACTTATCTGGGCAGGAACCAGCATGTGAAATGTTGTGATTCATATTCTAGGGAGTTAAATGTTAGCTTAATTCCACCTCCCACCATCAAATGTGGACACATGGAAATACTATACTAAAGTGATGCTTTTTATTTAGGATAGTGTCTTGAGATTTCTCATTTTTCATTTTCAACAGAAAAAAATGTCTGCAGGACTTATTTCCCTTCCATGGCAAAGAAAGATGGGGTCAGATGGTGTCCATTTAGTCTAGCTTTCTCTCTTGGAGATTAGTACCATGGATTAATCTGAGGAAAAGAGCAGTTACTTTTTTGATGTTAATCTCATATGTGCGGAATTAATTGCCCAAGTTTCTCAATTAACTTTGATTTACTCATTTACATACATAATAGTTATTAACTTTTTTCAAGTTATAGTTCTTTTAAAGAAATATGATGGAATCTATGATCCATTAGAAGTCCATGAACCATAGAAATGATACTTTCATTCAGCGATTTTGATATCTGTTCATTGTAGTAGTCAGCTTCCCATCATTGTAACAGATACTTGAAATAACCAATTTATACATAAAAAAGGGTTCATTGGGGCTTATGGTTTTAAAAGGCTTCAATATATAATCAGTTGGCCCCATTGCTTTGAGTAAGGCATCAGATCATGCTGGTAATATATGGCAGAGCAAAATCACTCACCTCATGGCAAGGAGGACAGAGAGAAAGAGGAAGAGACCAGGCCCTACAATCCCCTTTAAAGCCATGTACCCAAGACCACGAGATCTCCCAATAGGTCCAGCTGAAAATTTCCACCACTTCACAATTGCACCCTACTGGGGACCAAGTCTCTAACACATGGGCCTTTGGGGGACATTCCAGTTATAAACTATATCCATTGACCATATATTTTTGACTGGCTTATTTTGTGATGTATCATGAAAGCAAAAAAGGCATTTTCAGCTTCAACTACCTCTTGAAATAATAAGTGGTATAAATATAGTGTAGATCATAGATTTCTCTTAAGAAGAAGGACTTTGAGGATCTTAGAGTCTGCCATCTTTATTTAACTGGTTGAAAAACTGGTAGGAGACCATTTATCCACAGCCACTTATTACAGATTTAATGATAACTATGGACTAATACTCAGATTTTTTGGTAATCAATTGATTATTCTTACCATCTTATAGTATCTAGGAAAAAAAGTACTTTATAAATAATTTCAAGTAAACTGTCTCTTTCAAGTTTTAAAGTGTACCCAACTGCTCCTAATATTCTGAATTTTATGAGAAAACAAAATTCATGTTCATCTGTTGTAGATGACAAGAATTCAGAGTTGGTTTTGGTTGCTATGTGATTTGGCAGCCACTTAACTTTGGCATCTCAGTTTCTCACATGAAAAATTGAGATAAAAATATCTGTTCAGTTTATCCCATAAAAGGTGACTGTGAAGGGCAAATGTACTAATATATGTAAAAAGGACTTTATCAGCCATAAAGATAAAAATGATTCCATTTATGAATTCAGTCTTACTCAGTCTTCATCTTCCCAGGTTAAAAAGTCTTGATTTAGCAATCTTCCTTCCAGATTTAATGGAAATCAAAAGCGTTTAAATCATGATTTAAAGCAATAGTCTGGAACACTTCGTTTAAAATATTTTTTTCTTTACAGAGAGTATTAGCCTCATTTGTTGTAGTGTCAAATCATTCCCTCCATCCCTTGCTGTTCCAGTATGGATATAATTTTAAAGATGTTTAACTTTCCAGTTAAACTAAATCAGAAGTTACTTATAAAAAGCCATCAAGAGGAACCGAATACTTAAATATTGGGCTGTATGACTCATTCATACATTTTATTGGCTCCCTATTGTCTCTTAATTTGGATATCTTATTTGACCTCAAAACCATCTATCCTGTGGCCCCATATAACCAGTATAACCTAATCAAACAGTTAATCCCAATACAAGTTCCTTCCCCACCCTAACCATCTTGCATCTGGTGATCCCACCCCTGCCTCTTCCCCTTGCTCAGACTTTTCCTGCTGCTCCCACCCCTGCCTCTTCCCCTTGCTCAGACTTTTCCTGCTGTACTCTACTTTTTTCTAATTGAGATAGTCCAGCTGTGTCCTATTGTCCCTGCCTGATTTTATACTTACTTTCTATATCCGAGGTCATGAGACTGATGACTAGTCAAACCGAAGTGATGTTGTATTTGAGTCTTCACTTCCATTTGCAAAGGCTGGCCTCCTATTTTCTCTACTTATTTCTTGTCTTACCTTCCTCAATAGTGTGTAAGCCCATCATGGGTAGGAATCAGGACTTCCTTGTTTTTTTCTTGGTCCCTGCAGTACATAGAACATACTGGGATCCAAGTAAGCCTTCTTAACCATTGATGGTGGAAGAATGAATGAATGATTGGCATTTTCAGTTGTCTTCCTGATGATGTTCCTTTCTCATCATGTCATGAAGGCCACATTAAAATGCATATCATTTTGATTATTTTTCCCTTAATGGATTGCTTTGTCTTCAGCCACATTCATGTACTAGTCTGAGATCATTCTATTATAGCCTTTTGTTACTTTCTGGGAGTCTATTGTCTGTGGTCAGAGAATAAAAACTTTCTGATTTTACAAAGGAAGAAAGCAGACATTGTGTATTTCATGTGATAATTAGGAAACTCTTAAAAATGTTAAGTAGAAACACAATTTATAGCATGGCTCAGTTTAGAGATTAATTTGAAAGTGATATTTTTTAATTGTGAGAAGTTGGAATGAGTATTTTAATTTAGAAATCTGCTACAGGGCTATATTTTTTTAAACATTTAAGTACTTATTATTTCAAAGGTCGATTCTGAATGTTATATATATATATATAAAATTAGGATTCAATAAACTCATTGGATATGACAATGGAATTATAAACCCCTAGGCTTTTGAGAGACTACTTTAAAAATTCATTTCTCCAATCTCTAATCATGCTTTCTTTTATAATTTATTTTATGATTTGTGTCATGGTTTACATATAGAAACTTACTTGAGTATGTACAATTTGAGAATGAAAAAAATATTAACTGAAATTATCAGTAAAATACCAACAAAGACAGGCATGGTGGCACATGCCTATAGTTACAGCTGCTCAACAGGCTGAGGCTGGAGGATCATGAATTTAAGGCCAGTCTGAGAAACTTAGTAAGACTGTTTCAAAAATAAAAAAAAAAAAATTAAAAGGGGTAGAGTTGTAGCTCAGTAGTTGAGCATTGGCTAGCATGCACAAGGCCCTGAGGTTCCATTCCCCGTACCACATAAATAAAAAACAAAACAAGCAAAAAAAGAAAAATCAAGATTTAAATTTAATTTGGAAATATGATTACTTAAAATTACAAATATTTATGTTTTTAATATATCAAAAGTTAGTAAATCTTAAGTATTCATATGATTCTGCAAACATTTATTTTCAGGTTTGAAGTATCTTACACTTGTACATTGAAAACATATCCTAAGAAAATCAACAATAAAAACCTGAAAACTGATCCCAAATCTGAAATAATAAATATAGCAAAACAAACAAACAAACAAAAAAACAAAAAAACTTCTTTCTGGGCTGTATATTATTCCATTGGAATGATTGTTACTTATTAGCTTTGGTGATTCTTTTCCCATCCCAACATCTAATACTTTGACCAACATTTGGTGAATGTCTTAGCCATTCTTTGATAAGTTTGGAAATAAAGACAACTCTCTGGTTTTAAAGATAATGTTTTTCTTCTAATCAACTTATAAGTGAAAGTGAAATGGTTTCTTATCTGCATACTGTGAAATAATTTCTTAGCTTTGATTAGTTAATGCAATCTATTAATTATAATTGGATTGTTTCACAAACACAGATTCCATACCTATCTGTTTAAGATCATTGACTATTAAAATTGCAATAGTCATTTATAAAGATGGCACTGAAAGAACCAAAGTAAATGAAGATAGCAAGTTCAAAGTTCTCAGTATGTTGTTGATTTTCTAGTCAGTTTTCTTAAATTTGTTTTTAGATATATCAGTGGCCCTTTCTTGCTATATTGTCACATGCATATTATCTGTAGATTTAGTGTTCTATTTTGATTCTTGTATTTATTATTACCAGATGTTAATCCAAAGCATTTATAAAAATGAAATCTTTTTAGCTTTATAATTATTGTTTTCATTTTGCTTTAATCTGTTCTTATTACATATGTTGTGTGAAAAGTTAAATCAAACACAGTTAAGATGTGTCATGAACTTAAGTTATTGGTTTAATATTAATTGTTCATAGTGAAAAGTTGACTCTTTAGTAGTTTACTCTCAAGAAAATAGATATTCAGGAATAATTAACATACAGTTTTAAATGCATCTAACATATTGAAATATTTATAATTTCAGGGGTCGGACTGGAAAAATTAGAGTGCAGAGTCTGAAGATTGGATTGATGTCTCTCTCCAAGGGTCTCTTAGAAGAAAAATACAGATGTATGTAAGATCTTTCATATGCCAACAGTGCTGTTAATAATAATGATTATAACAGTTTATGAGACTTAATTTACACTACTTGCTAGTAATAATAGCTCCATTTTTTAAACCCTTATCATTACATATGCCTGTTTGGACAACAGGTGACAGTGCAAAGAGATTTGGATTTGCATGCAGTGAAAGGCTGATGGTAGAACCCCAAGGTGGAGGAGTCTTGATGGAATGAGGGCCAGTCACAAATTTTTATCTAATTTAACCCTTAATTTCCCCATGAAGGTAGACATTGTTATTTCCATTTTCAAGGTGAGACAATAAATGGTGACACGTTGAGATCTAGTCAGAGGCTGCAGAGCTAGTACGTTGTGGGGCAAGAATTACATATGATATTATTTTTACTTCAAAGTCCAAGCCTTTTCTATTTGTATGTAATTCCCAAGGTTTGGGGGAGAAAAAGAATATTAAGATAATCTAAAACATCTAAGAACACAAAAAAAATGATCCTAAATAATTATATTTTATAGTTGTGGCAAAATAAAAGGTGGTAAATGTTTTAGATTTCATTATGTTTGTTTATAGTCACCAAATAAATCAGCAGTGTCCCTTTAGCTGTCAGTTAGTGAAAGACATCGGGGCATTGCAAAGGGCATATGCTCAGGAATAGGGACACCTCCCTCTAGCTCTCTACTGATTAGGGGCCAAATGTCATTGAGCAGGTTACTTGATTCCTTGAGTACTGCCAGCGAAGAGATGACATCACTCCCATTTTACAGTCCAGGACGCTGAAAGAGGATTTTCTTCAACTGAAAAATGAAGCTAATAATTCCTTCTTGAACAGAAATTAGAGATAATATGCTAAAAAATTCCTCAAAATAGCATTTGTTGAACAAATTGTAGCAATTGCTGCAAAATGTCTTAATTTAATTTTGTCAATAAAAAGTGAGTAACTTGATCCTGCCACGTGTATTCTCAGATGATTCTATATAGATGAATGTATGTATTTGGAGGGGAAAGTGAGAGCTATTTCATGAATGGAGACATACCAAAATATAAAAGGAGAGGTTAGGGGGTGTAGGTCAGTGGTAGAGCATGTGCTTAGCATGCGCAAGGCCCTGGATTCAAACTCCAGTGCCAAACAAACAAACAAACAAAATCCACAATAAAAACCCAAGAGGATGTTTGATCACAGGTCCTGACAACATAGCTTCAAGAATGTCAATGGAAAGAGATGTGGATTTGTATGAAAAGAAAAGCTGATGTTAGGATCAGGTTGAGGGGGCATGATGGAGAGAAAGCCTACAAAGCTATGCAGAAACGTGCTTTACATAAAGCTTTGGTTTTGTGGCACTTTATCCAGAACTGAGTCGTTACCATCATAATCATAAAAAAATATATTTTTATTTTAAATATTTATTTTTTTAGATGTAGGTGGACACACAATATCTCTATTTCATTTTCTTTTTAATGTGGTGCTGAGGATTGAACCCTGTACCTCACCCATGCTAGGTGAGCACTCTACCACTGAGCCACATATACTTTTTTTTTAATATTTATTTCTTTTAGTTGTACAGAGTGCCTTTATTTTTATGTATTTATTTTTATGTGGTGCTGAGAATCGAACCCAGAGCCTTACACGCACCAGGTGAGCGCTCTACTGCTGAGCCACAACCCCAGTCCCCCCACATATAATTTTGAAAGCCAAAAATGTTATCATTTCTGTAATGATTGGGAGAGGAATATGTTAATGAAAGCATCGATGTTCCAAAATTAGAAAGGTTTTTTTTTTTTTTTAATCATCTGTGACTTGGGGTTTTAATGTGCTCCTGAAA
Source organism: Callospermophilus lateralis (assembly GCF_048772815.1). Taxonomy (NCBI): domain Eukaryota; kingdom Metazoa; phylum Chordata; class Mammalia; order Rodentia; family Sciuridae; genus Callospermophilus; species Callospermophilus lateralis. The sequence continues at coordinate 23,532,350 of NC_135310.1, read as the reverse complement.
GAATTAGGGTTCTCTAAAAGTAAGAGTTACAATGCCGAACTTCAAAATGAATGCAAATTCAACCTCAAAGCTTACATTTTCTATAATTCAGCATTAAATGTTCAGATTTTGGCAAGGGATGCAGAAAGCCCTGCAATGAAAATTTCTGCTATTTTATATAATTCATGATGTGTGCCATTTTAGGACTTAATTAAATAAGAAATCTCATGGGTTGCCATCTTTAAATCTTTACTGGGATATTGAGTCTCTGGAAATGTTCTGAGGTTTTGTTTTGCCTTTCTATGTTGAGATTCTTAGCAACTCTGATTCCAGTTTTGATTTCCCCAGTGAAATCAGAACATCTTCTTCTTATTATTTCCTTTAAAAGAATTAATATTCAAGGCAATTTGCTCTTTAAACTCAGTGACAGAGGCGCCACTCGGGGTCAATTGTTATCTGTCTGAACATCGATTTTGCAGTGGCCAAAGTCTGTGTCTTCACCCCATGACACCTCCCTGTCTCTCAATATCTTCCTGAGAATATCCCTGGAGTAGGTTCTAGCTGTCCCCCTTCCTCCCTGCTTGTAACTGAGTTTCTTCTCAAGCTCATCAAAGGCACGTGCATAGAGCATCCTTTTGAATGGCCATTTACATTTTTTCTGTGCTGATTTATTGGAATTTGGGGCTTTAAATCGTGACTTTCTTCTTTGGACCCATCCCTACATCCTGATCGTAATGTTAAAAATGTGAACTTTTACAAGAATTTAGAACAATATCATGGCGTTTAAGGACACTTTTCTCTTTACGCTTTGTGAGGAGTCTCTCCTTCACAGTAGCATTGCAGCATAGCTCTCTGCCTGAAAAGATGAGAGTTGGGCATGGTTGATCTTGCTAGAAAAGTGCACTCTAAAGATTATGACACATGTGCACCACCTCTGGATTTACTGATAAGCCTCTTCCCAGGAATGGGTTTACAAGAAGCATCATAAGAAGACTCCTCAAGAAATATTTTCTGTATCTGATAGTCTTATTTTTAAATAATGAAAAGAAACAAGTGGCACTCTAAGCAAATCTAAGTAAATAAATGGTAATAAAAATTAAATTTATCTTAATTGAATTTGCTTTTCCTATGTATGCTTGTAATTAAAGCCATATTTCATTATAATTACTGTGTCAATACCACTGAGCTTGCTTCAGTTGTTGTTTGAAAAATTCACTGTTGTCAGTGTTAGATTTACCATCATTTCTCTTTAAGACTGATATATGTTGATCTGATAGTTAGGAGATATTGTTTAAAAATGATTTTTTGAAATCCAATAAATATTTACTCAGATTTCTTCTCTTTATAAAAAATTTCACAAGAAGAGCATTTAGAGTTTGTGTGCTTTTGAATTTTTAGAGCTTGAAAATTCCTTCCAAAAAGTATTAATTTCTATAATAAAGCAGATTGTTGTTGTTTGATATTTCTCTGTATCCCCAAAGTAACTTATCTTAGTAAGTTACTTACTTTATTAAGTTGTTAACTTTATTCTGGGGAATATTGTAAAAATTTTCATTTTTAAAACATTGCATTTAGTAAACAAAAGGTAATCTAGTGCTTGAAAGAAGAGTTTTAATTTATTGATTTAAGAAAGTTAGAAAACAAATCAGTGCTTTTGTTTTGTAAATAGAAAACCTGAAAAAAGTTCAAGAATACACAATGTTTTTAGTCTTTTAAATTTGAAAAAGAAATATTTATTTACATGAAATAAAATGAACATAATTTTTATAGCCAGTAAGAAAGAGACTGACCTAAAAAGAGAAAGCGCACCTATTTATATCTTTTCTCAAGGGAAACCATTAGTGAAACCATAAAATTAACCCATGTGTATTTATTGTGATATTTAAAAAGGAAATTTGTATTAATTGATCTATTTGTGTGCAGTTGTCTCCTGGATTCTAATGATCTTATATTCTACATGTCTTGAATGAGGAACTAGTCTGCAGACACCCACGATATTAAGATCATCAGAATTCAGGAGACAATTAATCTGATTCATGTCCTCCTGGATATTTTGTTTTTAATCTACACAGTTCTGTCCAGATTACCCAGGATATACTTTAAGCAAAAAAAAAAAAAAAAAAAAAAAAAAAGGGGCAGATGGACATTAACCCTGTGTCTTTCCCCCTTATAGATCTCTTCAAGGAGGTGGCAGGGCCAACAGAGACCTGTGACCAGCGGCAGCTGGGCCTGTTACTTCACGATGCCATCCAGATCCCTCGGCAGCTGGGGGAGGTCGCCGCTTTTGGAGGCAGTAACATTGAGCCCAGTGTCCGCAGCTGCTTCCAGCAGGTAAAGCTGAGGCTCCTTAGTATGCATGAGGCGTCAGGGGAGGACTTCAAGGACACTCCAAGAAGTAGAATGGGGTTTGGACTGGAGCTGAGAGATAGAAGAGTTGGGGTATTGTCCCAATGAATTAATATTTTATTTCTAAAGGCACGTTTAACTCAAAGAATAGGGATGCTTGCAAAGACACCGCCTCCTTTTTTTCTTTATGAAGTATTAATCGGATTGCTACATTTGGCCCTGCCTTTGCCCTGGCCTCACCTCCTGTCACTCACCCCCTGTGCTTTCCAGCCAGGATGATTTAGTTTCTTGATTCCTGCCTTTAGGCAGTGTTTGGAGTGCTCTTCCTTTCCCTCCACCTGCAAGCCCTGTTGTCCTCACTTGTCCTATTCCATTTTTAGGTGTGACCTTAACTCTGGAATCCTCTGAAAATCCTCCTCTGACCTCTTCCGATGAGACTAACTTTTGCTACTTTTCACCTTAACCTCCTCTACCTCTTCCTTCTCATGCTCCTCACAGTTAAAATTTCATGCTGAACTACAGGAATCAGTTGTTTCATGTTTGCTTCTTCCGTACGCACCTAAGTTCCAAGAGGATAAGAACAGCGCCTGTTTATTGTTATATCCTAAGTCTCAGGCTGTTTTAATAAAATGCCACAAGCTGGGGTGGGGTGGCTTATAAACAACATAAATTTATTTCTTAGTTCTGGAGGCTGGGAAGTCCAAGAGATGGTGCCAGCCTGGTATCTGGTGAGGGCAGCTTCTGGTTTATATACAGCTCTTCCTTCTTGTGTCCTTATCTGTGTAAGTTGCAAGCGAGCTCCATTGGGCCTTTTTTATAAGATTATTAATTCCATCATGAGGGCTCCACCCTCATGAGCTAATCACCTTCCAAGTGTCAATATATGAGTTTTAGAAGGACGTAACATTCAGATTGAAGTGCATTCATTCCTACAATACCTCAAACATCAGAACTACTTTAATAACTATTAGCTAAATAAATGAATAAAAATACCTTGAAGCTCTTTGTAAACAAGATTTTTTAAAAATTTAAGTTAATGATATTATAAATATCTTTCCTTTGAGAATATATGCATAAAAGGAGAACAATGTGCAAAGTTTTATACAGATCTAAGTTACTAATTTTCACCCAGGAAAACACTTCAGTTTCTTTTTAATGCTTACTGTGTATAAAGATAAAGACATTTTAGAAATGTTACTGATGTTATACATATGCATGAAGTACAAGCCTACAAATATTTTGCCAAAACGTAGCCAATGATTTATCACTGCTGAGAAAAAAGAAATGCTCACACTGTGTCTTTGAGGAGAATCAATGTCATGGGTTATTACATTTTATAATGGCCCTTTTTCTTATTTTAGACATAAAAAATTCCAAATGATTTTTCTAGATATTATTTATAGTCATGTATGTTGATTCATAGGCTGACCTCAACAATAGCAGAATGATGTTGATGAAATTTAACTTTGCACATTACAGAAATTCCTCAGGATTTGAAGAGGGGCTGAGAAGTTTTATCTTATTTATCATGTCAAAGTTGGAAATTCTGCAAAGACGTTCATAGCAATATGTGATGATGTGACAAGACTGAAGCAGGATCAGGAATAATGGCTCTCAGTTAGCATTTCTAGTGGCCTTCAAGTTTGTGAGGTTATCGTAGGTCTTTACTACACACACTTTTGCCATCTTAGATACTTGTGTGAAAAAATTGCCTAGACCCGTGAAACCTTGATTTTTGCTTTTGTTTTTAAAAATCCAAGTACTAAGGAATGGGATTTTTTTTTCTTCCTATATGACAATTTCTGTTTTTTCTATTTGTAAATTCTAGAATTTTCTTGCCTTAAATAACCTTAAATCTTTTTTAATTTTACTGACCTAGAAAGAGTTACATAACTTTTCTCTTAATTGTGCACAGATTTTTCAGAGGATTATAAAGCAGTGACACTTACAACAGCTTAAATGAAGAAATGTTCTTCACTTTTTTTCCCCTTTTCTTTGCAGTGCTGACAATTAAACCCAGGGCCTTGCACATGCTAAACAAGTGCTCTACCACTGAGCCACACTCCCAGTTCCTCACTTTTAATGCATTTGCTTCTTTATCAGAATAACAACAAACCAGAGATAAGTGTGAAAGAATTTATAGATTGGATGCGGTTGGAACCACAGTCCATGGTCTGGCTGCCAGTTTTACATCGAGTAGCAGCAGCTGAGACTGCAAAACATCAGGCCAAATGCAACATCTGTAAAGAGTGTCCAATTGTAGGATTCAGGTAAGAAGTACTGCCAGTGCTGGCATTAGACTGCTTTCTGTTCTGTGTATGTAATCTCCCTGACATGTTCATCATCCTTCCACATCATTCCTGTTTGGGGCTTTGTCTCCCTAAGTACATGGGGAATACTCAGTGTGTTCCACCCATCTAAAAATACCATCCTTCTAGTAACCACTACATGAACTTATTTTATAATTATCACGGTTATTTTTACTACTTTGATCCAGAGTCTCTATTTACTTAGGTCACAGAAATGTTCATGTAGGATATAATGGCATGACTGGTTACAAACACAGAGTCCTGATGGAATGTGGTGGATGTTCCAAGGTCTTAGGGATGAAATTTAGTAACCAGGAAGCAACACTCAAATACTACTTGAGAAATAATCAGATTACTGGTAAGGATGTGCAGACAGCTTATTTAGGAAATCTAACTTGAGGAAAATACGTTAGGATCTTGAAAACGGTGAGATGATAGGTGATAAATGTTGCTGCCTCCTTTACTCTTATGTATTTTCACAACTTTTCACGTTGGGAAAATGGTACCTCTGCAAATTTTAGTTTCAGAAGAAAAGAGAAATAGAATTTATAGCATTTTTTAGGGACAACCCCAAGCCAACATTTCTTCAAATTAATGGTGACTTAGTTATTACACAGATTGCACATGGAGAAAATAAATGTTAAGAACAATTCCAATAGTAAAATGGGGCCAATATAAAATAGGTCTGTTTTGCTCTTAGTAGTAAGAGGATATCTCTTTTTTCTCTAAAATTAAAGGAAGAACAAACAGCCAGCTATAGAAATAAAGATAGAGGAGTATGTGCTTTAGAGAATAAACTTAACTTGTCCAGGCTGTCTCTGTACCAAGCTCCTGTGCTCTTTCTCTCTCTGTGTTTGTGTGTCTCTGTGTGTGTGTGTACATACACACATATATTTTCCCCTCCCCCTGTGTGTCTGTGTGTATGTACACATATTCATATTCTGAACTTTTGCAAATGCTGCTAGAATTTTTCACTAATTACTTCCAAAATTGAATTTTAACATCTTAGAGCTCTAGGATGTTTGCTAAGCTGAGAATTTCCATTAGAATCCTATATAGCTACTTAATAAATAGCATATACAGATTGGAGATTTAATTCCTTTCATGTACACAAGTGCAGAGATAGGAAATCCAGGACTGATATTATTGCTCCATGATCATCTGAATTCCTAGGTCTGTCTTTGTGCTCTGTCATCCCTAGTGTGTGGCTTCCATTTCCATGGTTATCTCGCGCGAACAAAAAGGCTTTTCTGGATGTCAGACCATTTACTGCAAGGAGAAAGAAGGAGGTTTCCTCTTCCCAGTGAAGTCAGTTCCTTGCAATTCCATCTAGAAACCTCACCAACTTCAACACGTGTTGTGCTGGTGACATCTACCAGCAAGAAAGACTGAATTGGTATTTTAGAAGGGTGCATTGTTAAAATATGCTAATAGTACAAGGGTTACCTTTGATGAGAGAATGGCTATCAGCAATAAACACAGCGCCACGTCAAAGAGACAACATCAATCATGTTTGTCCAGCCATGCTTATAGGTCAAGAAATAGTTAGTAGTGGTGCTATTTCGAACCCAGTAGATTTCTTGACAAAGTAAGCTGACTATAGTGTAGACAGATTGATTTTCTTCAAATCAGTTTATGAGTGATTTTGTAGGTCATTATAGAAACTACTCAGCACTTAATAGTTTATAACATTAACCTCACAAAACCTTTGCATTTTGCTTCCATTTTCACTCTATTAATCCGATCATCTAAATTTTTTTTTCTATAGATAGATATAATTTATTCTCTTAGTTCCAACAATCCATGCTCTCAAGGTAGAAGATTTGGAAGATGTTTTCCACTCAGACCCATAGAAATTTAATGTCTAGAGTTTCACTACTCAAAATAAGATTCTGCAAATGGAAGTCAGCATGGAGTGTTGTTATTATGTGAGAGTTTTAAAAACAAAAGAATATGTGGTGATTAAGGTTTTATTTGACTATTTGCTACAGAGTATTTTTTGCTTTTTAATTTTTTTCCTAATGAATCTTTAAAACCAAATTTAGAAATGCTCATTGTGAGAAATAATACCTTTGTGAAACATTGTAAGATTCTTTTTGTTACCCCCATGGTACTGGGTATCGAATCCAGGGCGCCACATGCCTGGAAAGCACTGTACCATTTAGCCACATTTCCATCCAAAGATTCATTTCTTATTGATGGTATAAAAATTTAAAATTTGATGTGTCAATTATCATAGTTCACTTTTCTTCATCATTTTTTTATTCATATTCAAACATCACAGGAAATCTGACATGGATATTTATTTTCTCATTGTGTCTAAACATACCGAAACATGTTTTAGATAGAGACTTAAATAAATTTTTAGAGTCTTAAACTCCAAAAATTAATTTTTCTGCCCACTGGAAAGGTGGTTTTCTCTTTGTCCTAATTTGAAGCTGAGTTACTAAACACATTTTGTGTATGTGGCGAATCTGACTTTATTTCCTTGGTGATCTGGATTAATGAAATTCTTTACTACAGTTGATTGATGTAGACTAATAGGAATGCAATGCAATGAATTTTCCGTTTTTCTCTCCAGGTATAGAAGCCTAAAGCATTTTAACTATGATGTCTGCCAGAGCTGCTTTTTTTCTGGTCGAACAGCCAAAGGTCACAAATTGCATTACCCAATGGTGGAATATTGTATACCGGTGAGTACTGAGCCAGGATTTTTATTTTTTTAATGCATTGCTTTTAAATCAACTAGTGTCCAGGATTTTATTTTGTTTACTTAGACTTGACCTTTTTGGGGGGAAAAGTCTCTTCCAGGATTACTTAACCCTATTTTTTGCTTTGTTTTAAGTAAACCTCTATAGTATCTTGGATTAATTAATGAAAAAATTTTTACCTTTCTCAGAAAATTTAACTTGGTAACTTTTTTGGAGGAGGGAGTTCTGATTTTAAATTTTACTTTATTGGAAACAAACTCTTTTAAGATCTCACACTGACTGGTCTTCATTAAAAATGATATATGATGAAAATCATGATTCTTTTAGACATATTTAAAATACATTTTATTATATTTCCTTTAGCAAAAATGTGGAAAATGGATAAATTAAAAATATTTTTTATAGATTAGCTCCTGAGTAAATTACTCTTTAATATTTTTCTAGGCTCTGATTTTGTTAAATTTTTATTTTTATACTTATGCATTTTTTATCCTTATTAAAAATACTTGCCATTGTGTATACTAGCTGGCCCCTTATGTTATATAGCAAAATCTTTCCCATCAAAAAATATTTAATTAAATTAATTACTATGATTTACCTAACCAATCCCTTAAATTTAGACATTTAGTTTATTTCCAATTTCCTGGTATTGTAAACAATACTTATAAATAATTTTGTGAAGATAGTGCTTTCCATTTATTATATAAATTTAATTTCTATTGAATAAAACACTAGAAATAGATGATTTGATTCAGTGAACATAGGTATTTTTATGGTCAAAATACTTGATGACAAGTTATTTTCTAAAAGAGATCTGTCCGACCTTACATTATTATCAAACTTTGTTAATATGTTAATTTAATCTAGTTCTGCTAGAACTGTATACTGGTTATTATTCTTTTGATCCAAAGCTATCTTTTTCTGGAATTATCTCATTTTCTGGCAATAGCTATTCTTTGACTTCCTTCCAAAATGTGCCAAAATTTATTCATAGAGTTGTACATTTTCTTTGGTTTAGGGAATTAAGTTACTGTTTGGATCATAAACCAACAGAAAGGCAACAATACATATAAAATATATGCGTATAGTTCTCCCATTTTTAGTGTCTTGTCTCAAGTAAATAGGGATACTCTATGTGTAGAGAGGAAATATTTAGAAAATATTGCTGAATTTTGCTGGGTGAAATACCCCTGATGCTTAACTTTAACCAGAAAAAAAATATTCCTCCCAATAAAGTAAATGATTTATTACTATTATTAGTTTATTTATTCAGTCAACAAATTAAAATTGATAATAGTGTCAGGCACTATTATCAAAGTTAAAGTTGGTCACTAGTTACTATTATAAGGACAGATTATAATAATATATGAATTTTACATGTGTAAGTGTGAATTGTGTGTGTGTGTGTTTGTACTCAGGTGAATTTTACATGTGTAAGTGTGAATTGTGTGTGTGTGTGTTTGTACTCAGGTGAATTTTACATGTGTAAGTGTGAATTGTGTGTGTGTGTGTTTGTACTCAGGTGACTGAGTATGTTAACAAATGAATAAAGAGTTCAGTAGAAATCAGAAAAGTCAGTAAAGCAAAATTTGGCAAAGGATGGATTGGTGTAAATTTACTGAGACTGAATGTATCTACTAGCTAGAGATTGTCAGAGTTAGAATTCTGTCCTTCAATAGAGACTGAGAGACAGAGATCCTATCCTTCTTGATGATTACATTTCAAAGAAATGGCTTTCAGGTCCTTGAGAAAGATATTTGTGAGCTGTAAGAGATACATTCACATCTCAAAGGGACAGAGGAAGGGTTTAAAATAGTAAGCCCTTTTTCGTAAATGTTCTTGCAACGATCAGGGCCCAATCATAGCTCTTGGCTAGATCAAACAGTAAATTCTTTTGGCACTTTAAGTCAGGTTGAAGGTGCGGGGGTCATCCTAAGGATGAAGGCTTGAGCTGTCAGAAATTATGTTTCTATTTCAAGTCTTTTAAAGAAGTGTCAGGTTGGAGGGCTTGGATGAAAAAATTTGTTGCATATCTAGTTTTTATAAGCCAAGGCTTCATTTGAGAAGACCACACTTTGGTCAAGGAAAAAGATCTTTGTCACTAGTCTCAACTCATTTGTCAGTATACTACCAAGAAAGATAAGATTGCTGATGCTCCTAGTACTTTCTGTTTAGGAGGAAGGGATGTGTGACAGTGAGCAAGGAAACCAAGAAATAAGATGATGATAGATTTATATTAAGTGCCTTAGAAATGGATAAAAAGAATAACTAGAGGTGACACTTTATATATAAAGAAATTGGGTAAGGTTGTCCAAGAAGTTGCCATTTGAGTTGAGACTGAAGGTTGAGAGAATCATCTACTTTGTAAAGAGTGAGTGGATGGGTATTTCAGAAAGAAGAAACAGTACCCACAGTGCTCTGGAGATGGGCAAAAGGTTGGCATGGTAGGGATGCAGAAAGAAAATGAAAATGGCATTTCAAGGTGGCGGCGACAGAGCATGAAGCCCAGCTCAGGGTTCTCCTGAGTATGGGACCTTTTGCCACTGCACAGGCTACGTGTCTATAAAATCTACATTGGGAGAATTTCACAAAGAGTGAATTTTGCCTTTCACACACAAAAAAAAGGGAGAGTGCTAGGACATAGGATTAAAGAGAAAGGCAGGTAGGAATCAAATTATATAGCGCACTTGGGATTTGGATTAGGAATAAACCTAATGTTAGCATTTACATAATAAGAGCTGGAAATTAAGGAGGCTTTATAAAGAGTTAATATCCAATTTAAATATATAAAAGTAAATATATGTGATTATAGTAAAGATACATATGTTACTATTTTTCTTATTTATTTATTTATTTATTTTTAGTTGTAGATGGACACAGTATCTTTATTTATTTTTATGTGGTGCTGATGATCGAATGCAGTGCCTCACACATACAAGGCAAGCGCTCCACCACTGAGCTACAGCCCCAGCCCTGTTTTTCTTATTCTTAAATATATTTTTTCCTAATGATTTTATAATATACTCAAACAATTTGAAATAAATACACTTCAACAGTCATTGGCCATTGGAGTGTGGTTGCGAATCACAAATATACAAATGAATTCACTCGTATCAAATTTTGAATAAAATCTGTAATTTACCTTTAACTCTTCTTGTTAAATAGTTCTTGCCAAGTCACTGTTATCATGTTGTAGGCAGCTTAACCTATAACATACAGGATAATTTCCTTTTCTAAGACGTGTTTTGAAAGGTCCTTTGCTCCTTTCTGAGCTGGTTTTGTGATCCCTTCAGCCTTGCTACAGATCATCTCTATGTCAGGTTATTTTGCATCTCATCATTTCACTTTTTTTTTTTTTTTTTTTTTGAGGTATGGGGGATGGAACCCAAAGTCCCACTTTTTATAGTCAAGTTCTATACCATTGAGAAAAACGTGGCTCCTGACCCTATAAATCTTTATAAAATAACTAGAAATATACATAAATGGAGTCTTTGAAAGGCATACTCTTGCATTTAATGATAACAAATGACTTAGTATAACTGCTTCCCAAAGTTTATTTTTGCACCCACACTCTTTGAACTTTTTGCTCTCCTCTTTTAAGTAAGCTGTATTTATGGTTCATCTATCCTTTACCCAATGTTTTACCAACCTGAACTCATTTAATGTCTACCTTAGGAAATGAACTCAAATGTGAATTTATTTGTTCAGGACAGTGATAATAAGCCGTGCTTGAGTGTTAAATGAATCTGACCTTTCCATGAGGATCTAGATGTGTGCATTTCTCATAGCTCATCTCCATTTTTGGTTAAGGTACTGCTCCACTCCCATCACCAACTTGATCTCCATCTTCTGCAAGGTCTTTTTTGAGCCTCCTCTCAGTGCTTCTATTGTTAAAAACCTTCTGCAGTTTGTAAACCTTATTTTAAACCGTTCCAACTTCCAAAATATTTCACCAGCATTTCAGCTTATTATTTGTGACAATGTTTGTATTTAAATGTAGGAAGATTAATGGTGTATGAATTAGCTATCATGATTCATGAAGGTATTTTATAATATTGATAATAAAACATTTGTAAGAGGAAATGGAGTGGATTTTTTCTTTCTTTAGGAAATTACTTTTTTTAACTCTTATTTTTCCTCACCATTCTGTAATCCAAATTTGTACATTAATATTTTTCATTAGGCTCAATAAAATATTGTCTTCAGGACATAACGTGACATAGGTTTTATTTAATGTCTGTCACCATTCTCTCTCCTTTCATCCAAATCCTACATTTTTCACAAAAGCAAAACTCTTAACTTTGTAGATGAAATCTTCCCAACCTCCTCTGGCTTTGGACCTCTGGCAAGGACAGTATCTCAAAATGGGAATGCAGAAACAAAATCACTCATATCATGGTCTTAGAAAGCAGAGAGAAAGAGGAAAAAAACAGTCCCATAATACCCTTTGAGGGCACACCCTAGGAACCTCCTACCCGGTCCCACTTTCTAAAGGTGTCACCACCTCCCAATAATGCCTCCCTGAGCACCAAGCCTTTAACATATGGACGTTTCATGGACATTCAACATCCAGACTATCTTAGTCAATTATATGTTACTCTAACAGAATACCATAGATAGGGTAATTTATAATGAAAAAAACCCTTGAATTTGGTTAATGGTTCTAGAGGCTGGGAAGTTCAAGGTTGAAGGGCAAGGACCTTCATGTTGCAGCATTCCATCGTGAAAAGTAGAAGGGCTAGGATGGCAAGGCAATCTAACTTATCCTTTCATCAAAACCCTACTCCCATGATGACTCACTCTCATTACCTAATCTACTCTTAGAGTTCTAACCTCTCAACACTATTGCATTGGAGATTGAGTTTACAACACATGAACTTCCAGGAGATACATTCAAACCATAGTGTAGATGTATTTCTGGGGACTAGAGCTATAGAGAAAATATAATGGAGAGAAAAAGCCTCTGTGGAGAAATTAAATGAGACTATACAATAATTTTTAGAATAATTAAATTTATGGATCAAGATAGTGGTTAAAGTTTTCCTTGTAACTTCTGCACTTTGTGAATAAATTCAAGGACTATCATTTATCTTAAAACAGTTACATTTTTCATTAACAACGTCCAGATCCTAAGTTTCTTTTTTATTGGAATAAGAGTTAATGAATTTAATTTTTTAGTGAAAATTACTTTAATTTTATGTTCTTTAAAAATCATCTTTGTGATGAAAAACCAAAACTCATTTCAAATTAGACACTTTTTAATATGTTGTTAGGGCACATAAAAGTCTTAGCACATTTCTTAACAAATTTCAAGTATACAATGCATCTTTAACCGTAACCACTATGCTATACATAAGATATCCAGAACTTAGTCGCGTTGTAAACAAAAGTCTTAAGTATTTTTCCATTTCTAAACCTCTTTCCCCAGACCTTCGTAATCAACATTTTACTGTCTCCTATAAGGTTGACTGTATTTTTTTTAAGATTTCACATATAAGTGAGATCATGAAATATTAGTCTTTCTATATCTGGATTATTGCACTTAGTATAATGTCCTTCAGTTTCATTTATGTTATTGCAAATGGAAGGATCTCTTTCTTTTTTAAGGCTCAATAATAACATTTCTGTGGTGGGTATGTGTGTGTGATGTTTTCTCTGTTCATCTGGTATAGCATCCTTGGGTTGATTCCATATCTTGGCTGATAATACTGCAATGAATGGGAGAATACACATCTCTCTGAAATAGGGATTTCATTTTCTTTGGGTGTGGAGTGAGGAGTGGGATTGCTGGATCATTTTTAATTCTATGTTTAATTTTTAAAAGAACTTCCAGACAATTTTGTCATAATGGCTGGACCAGTGATAAAACATCTTTCAATTAGACAGAAAGAATGATGGATTTCACGTATGATTTTTACGAGTTCCTGTAGGTGCTGAGAGTGAGAGAGAAATGGATAGCGTTAAATTCTGAGGAGAATGAGAAACGTTTAGAATTGCTAGGAGGGTCAATCACGAGTCACCAAGAGATGAGTAAAGATTGTTACATTGCCACAGAGTGCAGCTGAGGTTAATTGGCAAGGATTTGTAGTTTTTGACTCCATCATTGCTTAGCAGCTTTAGAATTAAAAGCTGGTAGATTTAGGTGAAAGCCAAAGGAGTGAAAAATTCAGAAGTATTAATGGAATTGTGGGTGATGTGGGCTATCCTCATGCTGCAGACATCTTAAAGGGAATCCAGAGGCTAGAAATCAAAATTGTTGGGGGGGAGAGCTTTATTCACATTAAAGAAGGGGGAGGAAGGCTCAGAACATTCTAGTCAATGAAAGATTTTTTCCAAGTTAGAGATTTTAGACTTGAAGATGTTTTCAATTATGATATGACCGTAGGGGTAGCTACACCCCCAAATGTGACAGAAGTGGGACATAGGAAATTTTAGAGATGATATAGGTCATCACTCCATCTCTAGATATAACAAGTGATGACTGTGTGTGTGGCACTGCATCATAAAAGGGAGTGCAAGGGCACATTGGCTTTAGTAGTTGAGGTCAAGGGAGAAATGTGGAGGGAAGAAAAAAAAGTCTTTTCTTCCCATCTAAGGATCATGACTGAGGCCCCTAAAGCAAGACAGAAAAACAAGGTAAAAGCTTATAGATTTATTTAAAATAAGTTTTGCCTGCACAAAAACTTTGATAAGGAAATAAAGACCCAAAGAAAGGGAAGCCTGTGTATTTTCATACTAGGTTTGATGAAGAGGAACAGTCATGGGGAATTATGGTTGCACAGCGGGGTATGACCTAATGGTGATAAACCAGGGGGAGCTTAACAAAGCCTCTTTGTTCAGTTTCTCTCTGTATCCTTGTGTCTTCAAAGGGTCTTAGACATTTTTTTCCTGCTATAGCAGAATTCTACAGATTCAATAATTTATGAATTCTGGTGCTCCTTTGTCTCATGGTCCTAGAGGCTGGGAAATCTAAGATGGAGGACCTGCACTTGGTGAGAGCCTTTGTGCTGCACCATCCCATGGTGGATGGGATTCCATGGCAAGATACCATGCAAGAGAGGAAGAGGGAGAAAGCACTGACGGGGACCATAATCATCCATTTTCTTCAGGAACCTACCCTCTTCTGCCATAACAGCATTAATTCACTCATGAGAGCAAAGCCCTCTGGACCAACTCACCTTGGAAAGTCCCACCTCTCAACACTGTTGCACTAGAGATTAATTTCTAACACATGAATTTGCGGGGGACACATTCAACCCATAGTAAGAGATGAGGATGTTCCTTTCCTCCACGTATAGAGAGAAAACCCCTCAAATAAAGTTCTGTGCTTCAGGGGAGAATATCAGAAATGAACTTCCTGTTGTTTTCTCAAATGTACTGAACCTTATTGAGGTATTAAACTTTTTAAAAAAAACTATGTGAGGTAGAGATTGTGAAGCCATTAATGGAGATTGTAGGGAAGGTGGGTATTATCATGGGGGCGGGCATCAGGATTCATTAATGGAAACAAAAGTTGAAAAGCAATTATGAACAAGATGTAGGGGAATATATAAAAAACTGAGTCCACAATAAAGGGAGAGAAAGGTAGACAGATGGAGGCTGTGTGCACCTGGTGAAGAACTTGGGCCCAATTCATGTAAGGAAAATGAGAGATGGGGAGGATTGAGAGAGTACTCTATCCACTGGTCAAGTGGATATCAGGATGCAAAGAGTTAGCTAGGATGGAAAGATGGTTTGAGGGACATATTGACTAGGGGTGATGAATTAGGATATTTTCAAAAATGTTGTTACTTGAAAGGTCAGCAACACTAGTAACTTCCAGCTTTCAGGTTGCCAGGCTGGATTCACTGTAAATTTCACACATGTTTGCTGGCCTTTGAATAGGACTGGTTTCTATTGGTAGTTTTATTGATATTTTGGTGAAAAAAAATACCCCCATGGAAAGCAATTTATGAAAGTAATGCCACTTAAAACAGATTGGCAATTTTAAGCAAGTGCATGTTATTTTTTCCTGTTGATTCATACATGATGAAATAAAGCAAAAGCACATTGTTCTCCATAGTTTAAAAAAGAAGAATCACAATATTCAATTGAAAAAAATAGAAAAGATTTTAATTTTTAAATGAAATGCTAAATTATACCTTTCCTTTGTTAAGTAGGTGCCATTGGCAAAAAAATAAATAAATAAAGCAAAGAGAACAAAGAGGAAAAAAATGCTAGAAACAGTTGTTTTGTCTCCTCTTCCCTCTTGCCAGCATTAGTGTATTCTAAGGCTACGAAAATCATCCTTAAGAAGTGCTGATTCATTCTTTGTTGAGTTTGTATAGTTTGTTTTTGGCAGTCTTGCTTCTTCAGTTGTGGTTTGGGATATTGGCCAATAGGCTAAAAATGCAGCATCATTGCTATTTCTCTGACCTCAGCCTCCTAAAGTGATTTTTTAGCTCTTGTCCACCCTACGCTGTTTCCCAGTATGTCTGGTGCATTTAGATTGTGTCATTAGTTTTTAAAGGGAAATTTGGACATTTTACTTTGGGTGAATTATTGCCTACTTGTTCTTGACCCGTGGTGATATTGTTAATGTTAATTTTTTGGTTTCATATTTTTCCCTGAAGACTTAAAAAGCTCTGAGCCTCTCTTACTGATTTCCTCTATCCATAGAATTCAAATGTGTCTGAATTTCAGCTTGTTGAAATCAGTGGAACTTAAACACTGAGAAGTTATTTTTCACTTAAAAAAAAACAACAAAAAAAAACTTTTGAGAATGTCTTTAAAATAAGTCCTATGATAACGAAATATACTGCTTAAAAGTACACACGTACCACTGGGGGACGATTGACTTCTATATTTAAGAAGTAAATCTTGCTAATGAGGGTGCTGTTAACAATGATTTTAGCACTTATGCATGAATCAAAGGGTAATGTTTCATTATTCTACTCAGGTACCAAACGACTGTGCTGTTTTGTTTTTTTTTTATATAACCTTGATTTATATCTTGAACTCCCTTATTTTCCTCTGTATATAACTCACTCATATTTGTAGGAAATAGTTAGAAATCTAATATAGGAGTATTTGTTGAAATAGATGATACTGTCATCCCAAGTTATGAACTGACCTCCCTCAAAAAAAAACAAAAAAAAAATTGAGAGATTTAAAGCCAACTATGGGTTTTGTTTATTTATTTATTTATTTATTTATTTATGGGTTTGTTGATATTTTATTTAAACTGTTTATTAATTAGAAATTGTGTATTTTGGCTTGAGATTATTTGGCATCATTGTAAAGAGCCCCTTTATATGTGCAGCTCTGTGAATCTTTGGAGTTAACAGTGACTAAAGCCGTAAAGGAATTTATTCAAGAACCTATTTGATTATGAATACTATGGGGGCTTAGAATTCATTTCTGAATTCTAGAGTCTTTTGCACCTTAGCCTTGTTGCTGTTTGTGATTCACATTAAAGAGAAGGAAAAGCCTTTTAGCCATTTATCAATGTTTTTGAAGTTTAATAGTGCATAGGCGTCTGCATTTAAGCTAACAATATACAGTTTGAAATATGAACACGGACACACTGAGCAATACATATGCCCTAATATATAGGTTTACAACTCAGCAAAAGAGAATAACTGAAAATCATGCTCCAT
Organism: Callospermophilus lateralis; assembly: GCF_048772815.1. Lineage (NCBI taxonomy): Eukaryota > Metazoa > Chordata > Mammalia > Rodentia > Sciuridae > Callospermophilus > Callospermophilus lateralis. Next base: position 23,515,367 of record NC_135310.1, on the reverse strand, counting down.
ATAATGGGTCTTTAGTTTTTGTCAGTCAAGGAATAATTAGAAGAAAATTCAGAATATTCCTTTTTTGTTATTGTTGTTGCTGGTAAAATAGAATCTGAAGAGTGAAAATCCATCTGATTCCGTCTTCTGCAGGATTTTCTTTAAAGTTTTCATAGACACATGCATGGGTTTAATCTCAGAATAGATTTTATAATTCAATAATACTTTTTCATATTTTATTCATTCATGTGTATTTGGTGCTGGGGAGCAAGTCAAGATCTGGTTACTTCTTATCCTTCAAATAAGTTGCCATTATCTTACTGCTACCTAACTACAGAGTGGAGTAAAGGATAATTTGAGTTTCATATACCCACTTGTCTCTCTGGGTTCAGTTCTAAAATGTTTTTCAGAATCATTCACTATCATTAGCTTTCCAGAAATGACAATTTGAAGGGCAGCTTTCATTTTCGTATGTGAGTTCTTGTGTGCTTGTTAAAAACCCATCCAGGGGGACTTGAGGCAGATGGTGGTTGTGTGACTTCAACTTTTTCAGTCTCTTTTTCCTTTGCCATTTTCATCCCATTTATTGAAATAGTTACAGAGAAAGAGACAGGGCCACTAGACAGCAAGACCTCAAATCCACAGACAATGTTTATAACACAAATAGGTGATAAGATATTCTCAAAATTAAAATTGGGTGTCACTAAGTGACCACCAGCAGATACTCCGTGGAAAACACCAAGGTCTGGCTCTAGAGCAGAGCTCCACCTGGGAGGGCCTTGCCCAGAGCCCAAGATACAAAGGTGTGTAATTCTGATTCGAGAGGTGCTCTGGCCCTCTGAGTTCTCAGAACTAATGTACTAAGGCTTTCCTGTAGAAAAAGGACTTTTCCCACATAAGGGATTAACTGTTGGGAATAGAACCAGCATTAAGCAGCTCAGGGCAAAGAGCTGAAAGGAAGAAGTCTGGCCCTAAGGGTGTGCTGGGTGAGGAGTGAGAGTTAGGAAGCAAGACCAAGAAGGCTAATGGGTAAGTGCTGCTACAGACAGGATATCTATGTTCCCTCTCCCCAAAAGTCATATGTTGAAACCTAATCCTCAAAGTGGTGTCCCAGCCAAAGATCAGACAATTAGAGCTTCAATGATGATAAAATTTCTATAGATTGAAACCCATCAGATATGTTAAAATCTGAGTTCATAGTGGTATTTAACAAACAAACAAATAAAAAAGAAAGAGATTGGTTATCTTGGAAGGATGATAGGAAACCAGTTCAATAATGAAAATTGGTCAACAAAAGAAACACAGTCAAACATTTATCCTGCCTTTCTAAATGAACTGTATCATTGAGTAGCTAAACAGTAGATATAGGAATGTTTTTCCATGAAAGCATTTCAACTAATAAATGAAAAATGAATGATAGCATCACCATTTTGTAACCCCCAGTGAATGGATCTAGTTGCATTCCACATGAGAACCTGCCAGAATAACGAAAGAGAGATGACCTCAGGTAATCTGGCCCAATACCACCAGTCTTCCCCGAAGATCAAACCTGACTCTGATGAATTCTCTGGATCTAGCTGGTAATTTTTAAGATAGATAGAGGACAGAGGGACATGATGGATTGCAACAAAAATGCACATTTTTCCAAAATTGAGAGTCTGGAAACTGTACATGTCAACTTGCCTGGGTTTTCCAACAGGCAAATTTTTTAAAAATGGCAGGTGTAGAGGAGGAGCCTATGGATTGAAAACAATAATTAGACAGCACTGGACTTTTTAATATGCACAAGAATAAACCATAATATTTAGGGATAGAAGATGGAGTGATAAAACTACTTTCAAAATTTAAATAAGTTATTTATAACATCAAAATGAGCCTAATGTTTATTATGGAGAGGGAAAGGGAGTTGCGAATGGAAAAGGCTTCTAGAATATTCAGCAGAACTCCATTAGCTGAGTCAGATGGTATTGTCATATGATAATTCATGAAGCCATAATTTGTTGTGTTTGTCTCTATTTTACAATAATAAAGATTGAAATATATATCAGTCTAGTCTCCAAAGTTTTAAGAACGTTATCTTTGGGTGACTGAATAGCCAGCTTACAATTTCCTTCCTTCCTTCCTTCCTTCCTTCCTTCCTTCCTTCCTTCCTTCCTTCCTTCCTTCTTTCTTTTTACTCCCTTATTTATATTTTCTTTCTAATGGTAGTTGCATTAAACATTTGATACAATTTAAATCTATAAAATGTCATTTCAATGTACATTTTTAAAAGATCAACCAGTGGCATCTTAGCACTGCTTTATTTAAAATGAAGAGAGATTTCAGAATGTAATAACAAATATTCTTGTCAAGGGCTATGGCTTCTTTCTCCTACAAAACTTAAAATGGTTCCATTTTTCTAGTAGTGACCTAGTGTTGATATGACGAAAAGGCCCACGTTTGCCATAACAGCTTTCTCTTTAGTGAACTTGACTGGAGTTCTTGAAGGCTTAATGTTAGTTTCTTTTCAGGTCAAGTAACTGATAATAATGTCTTTACACGTTCATGGCAGTTAGATGAGATTGAAAGAAAATTATTTATGAGGTCCAAGGTTCTATGTTATCATGTTACTACCCTCATTTGTAATGGGATCTACAAAATCTTTTTTTGTCCTTACGGCAGTAAACAAAAACCCAATCTGTCATGAAGTGCATGTGTCATTTAAAATGTTGGATATGAACAGTAATGAGTATTCCTTTCCATTTCATCTCCCTATTATAATAGGGATCCCTATTATGGTTGGCCATAATAGGGAGATGAAATGGAAAGTTATAGCATAGTAATAGTTATTTGCTTTTTAAAAACTAAGTGTCATGTCTACTTGTGAAGATAGAGTTCAGTTTGACTATATTTATTATGTTAGGTACTTGGTCTTCTTTCTTCTTCTTCTTTTCTTTTTTAACCAAACCACTGTACTATAATTTAGAGAAATATTAGTAACTGTCATTAGATAGCAAATTAGACCAAATATGTATAAATATTTTAACATTTTTTGATGAAAAAAGTGGGCTTAATTCATTTTCTTGGCTCTATCCTAACAGAAGAATTACATTCTGCTACCCTGAATCTAATCCCTAGTTTCTGTGGGATGAATAACATTTCATATTTTTTTAATATTGCATGAGGTTTATGGCACTAGTGAATTAATGCCCTAAGATTACAGCTTTGGGTGAGAGGTTTTTCCCCCCTCAATATGAAAATCATTGAGGAAATAAAAATGTTCTTTTTCTGTGTGAATATGCACTAATTTTTAATGCAAATGTATACACTATTAAAAACAATTGAATTCAGTCTCTGTTATAACTTTCTGAGAAGGTACGTGTTTGGTTGGTTGGTTGGTTGTGGTGATGGTAGGAGGGGTAGAAAGGAGTTTTTTTTGTTTGTTGGTTGGTTTTCCCATGGCCTTCCATATGTTGAATATATTTACTAAAAAATATACTATGTGGAATTAGACTTGTGTTTTGGGGTGATTTGTTATTTTTTCCTAAGCATAAGTCCATGTAGGAACCCAGATATAAATAAACTGGAACATTATGCTCAATGAGAGAAGCCAGTCATAAAAGACCATGTATCATATGAATCCATTTCTGTGAAATGTCCAGAATAGACAAATTCATAGAGACAGGTAATAGACTAGAGCTTGCCAGGCTTGGGGGATGGATAGTAGGTATGGAGTTTCTTTGGGGGGTAATGAAATATTATGTACTTATATAGTGGTGATAGTTGTTCAGCTCTGAATACACTAATAACCACCAAATTGTTCAATATATGCTGCCTCGTTTAAGGCATACTGGATAAAGAACTTGGTGTCTTGACCACTGGTCTTTTCTCCTGCCCGCCCAACTCAGGGTGGAAGTTGGAGACCTGGATGTACTTGAAAACCACTAGCCTAGGAGATCAAAACCTTTCCATTGCCAGGCTTGGAGACAGTCCAAGTAAAAGCTGGAGTGCATTACTTCATCAAGTATTTCTCTGTATATTAACAATGTGCTAAGAGCAGACATAGAAATAATTGGGCCACAAATGCTTATCCTAACACGAGGTTCTTCTTTTGGCATTTCTATTGTGAAAAGCTTCTTCCCTTAGCCATTTTTACAAGACATTCAGAAGCAGTATATCTATAAACTAAATTATTGTGGTACCTACTATAAAAGCTATGAGTGTCCTCTGCAGTTGAGGGATATGTTTTCAGTTTTATGCTCAATCCCAGTTATTCATTCTCTGCATTTCCTTCTTGACTCCCAACTTTATTCTCTCTCCTATTCTGCTTGATAAAATCTGAATATTCACAGACCACCATCTCTTATAGCGACCCGTTTTCCTACACAAAGTGGTCTTGATTTCTCTTTTAATTTTTTTTTTTCTGCATGTCTGTTAGATGTCTGAGATGGTCAGTATCCATATATCTTCAGATCCTAATAGTTCATTTTCAGTTAGTCAGAAAATGTTTTGACATTATAAATCTGGAGTCAAGGCCTAATGATTGTGCAGGTCTGTCCTTGCTGGAAGTTATTTGTTTTAATAATGTGAAAATTGATGATGAATTTTAGTTCATAACTGGCTTTGGGATTATTCATGCCTCTGTTCTTTGCAAGCCTAGAGTAGAATCAAAAGTTTCCCTTAGTCTTTTTTTTTTTTAATTAATTTTTATTGTAGGTTGTTCAAAACATTACATAGTTCTTGATATATCATATTTCACACTTTGATTCAAGTGGGATATGAACTCCCATTTAGAAGCAAACATATTTAGATGGAAAGGGAGTATCCTAAAACGTAGCACAGCTATGTAAATGCCGACTGATTAGTTGTTTTAAACTTTCTCTTTTCAAAACAAGTTCGTATGAGTCCTGAGCAATACTTGTGAAATAAAAGACAGGTTGTGGGCAGGGAGCACACAGCAGAGTAAATAAATAACATTTATCACTCACTCAGTTTATGTTACTAGTCATCATCACTACTTTTTAAACATCAAATCATTTTAGCAATAGAAATCAAGCAATAATATTTCTAAAACTAATTTAACTTTTTGATTCAAGTCATAAAATATTGGGGAAATGTATAGTTTTGGTTTATTATAAAGAGAAAATTTAAAACATCAATCACTGGATACATTTAGTGAATACCAGTTGCCATGTATTTTCATAATATCATGTGTAATTCCAGAAATCATAAAACTAGCAAATGGTTGGTATTAAATTGCATCAGTTTACTCTGATTTCACTGTAGAGAGTAATCTTCTTTGATTTTCATGAGAAGTGTAATTTTTTCAATCTCATAGACAACATCTGGGGAAGATGTCCGAGACTTCACAAAGGTGCTGAAGAACAAGTTCAGGTCAAAGAAATACTTTGCTAAACATCCTCGGCTTGGCTACCTGCCCGTTCAGACGGTTCTTGAAGGTGACAACTTGGAGACGTAAGTTCCATTTTTAATATTAAATATTCTATGAACATTTACACCTTATGTGTTGTCTTTTTTTTTTTTAATGTTAGTAGCACATGAGAAATTAAAACCAAAAAGATTTGTGTTTCGGTTAAATGTTCTGTCTTAAGAGGTAAATTCCTTGGAATCAGTCTTTACAATCATGAATCTTAGTTATTTACATTTGACAGTGTTGCAGCCTAAACACATTAATCTTGTATGTGTTTCCAAACTGGTGACCTCTTTTCTTGAGCATCTCTTTTCCTTTTAAAAGTACTTAAATAAAATTTTAATATTAGTGCTTTCTCATCCCCTTTCCCCTTTGGAGTTGTTTTTACTATGTCTCATAGTGCATTTTAATCTTTTTTAATAGAAATTTATTAATCATACTCAATCTCTTGCTTCACATACTCATCTATGCTAAAAATCTTATCGAAATCTCATTACCTTTCTTATCTCTTTTCTGTTAAAGATGGAGGCAGCAAAATGAAACAGCTTTGTGTATTACATGCAATAGAAAATTTCAAAGTATATATTAATTTTTTTAAAAGTATATATTTTGAGTTGACGACCATAAATAAAATTCTAAAATACCATAATTGCTATGGGATTTATAAAGCTAAGTAAAATAAAAATTTATAGCCTGAAAGGAAAAGGAAAAAAACGGCTTTAAATGAGCTAGAAGAAATGCAAGGAAGTAATTTTATGTTACTAAACAATTGTATATGAAGATCAAAATTGAAAAAATTTAAGTCTTTGAATCACTTTAAGACAATTTAAAAATGCTTGCCAAGGCCATGCTTTTGTGGTTGCATCTGGGGAAATGAACTTGTATTGCTAATCATCACCAAAGTGCTTGTCATACTTCATTTTATTTTGAATATGAGAGATAATCAGAGAATCGTAGTAGTCCAATGTGTTCTGACAAGTCAGTGTCTCAAAAATGTCAAAATAGAACAGGTGACTTGGTCTGATATTTTTTTCTTTTATCCCCATGGTAGCCTGGTAGAACAGGAGCTTTTCTGAATTTCTGAACACATGAATCTTTCTTTTATATATAGAAAGGTCCATATAACACATGCACATATAGAGTATAAGAAAGAATTCAAAACTTTTTGATAATTCTGCTTGATAACAAACTGTGTACAGTTTAGATATGTGACATTCCTAATTGTTTTTTCCACTGTTCACATTAGAACAAATTTTATGAGATCAATGTTAGTTTAAGGAGAGCTATGTAACTAGCAGCTTGCGGGACTGAGGCAGGAGGATTGTAAGTTCAAAGCCAGCCTCAGCAACTTAGCAAGGCCATAAGCAACTTAGCAAGACCCTGTCTCAAAAGAAGAAGAAAAAAAATTGCTGGGGATGTGGCTCTGGTTAAGCCTCCTGGGTTCAATTCTTCATACCGAAAAAAAAAAAAAAAAAAGCTATTTACATATATTCAGCAAATGTCTATTTCTGGTTTTCTCTTTTGTTTGTGGGTATGGTTTTGCCTTTTTGTTTAATAATTCTAGTAAAATAATTCTGCTAACATTATTCTTCTAATAAGTCTGCTAATAATTCTTGTTTTATTATAGAATTTACTGTTAACCAAGCTGAACACCTTATGATAAGCTTTTACATCATCTGTTTATATCAGATCCAACTAACCTTTGTAGTGGCTTTCTAAACCATAGAATTACCACTTGGTGTTTTAATTTTTAGGGTCATTTGATAGGTTTGAATTAAGCAATGTACCTTGTGCTCTTTTGATAAACCACGGCATTTTGTGTCCCAAATATCTACATCTTTCACCTGAAGCATGCAGGTAGATATATCTTCATACTCTTTTTAAATACTTTCAATAGTTTGCCTTTTGATGTCCAGTCATCATTGGAATCAATCGTGCCAGTATGAATGACTCTTTTAACATGCAAATTAACAGAAAAACATGTCAAATGATTTTGTGCACCAATTTTGGGGTACACTGCTAAAAATGCCTCACGTCATTGTACATAAATTTATCAGTGAGAGAGAAACAAGAGAAAGAAAAGGAGGAATATCAGATTAAATCAATGCATAGGATCCTTATTGAAGAAGATTTATGAGCTGCTGAAAACAGTGGGCAGATGTTCTTTTTCAAATCCTAGTCGGAGCTCTTTAGATTTGGGGTAGTTCATTTGTCTCCTGAGCCCTTTCTAGTACAGGGCCACTTCATCTTCTGGTGAGTGGGTAGTAAAAAAGTTTGATTACATTTACTCTCCTATTTGTGGGAGGAGAACATTGTAGAAAAACCAGTGAAGTGGTGAAGGTGTTGAAGTTATTTATGGAGCTGATTAGAGTTTTCTTTTGCTTCTTTCTCTTTCATCTTCTAAAATGTCATATTTTATCCTCTGACTAGTGATTATATGTATATGCATGAAAAATATTTATGGGAGAAAAAAAGAACTATTTTTAAAGGGGTTAAATATACCCAAGCTAAGTTTCATTACATTAGTTTCATGGCAATTTATGTAAGATGTTCCAAAAAATAAATAAGTGGAAGTTGATTAAAAGGTGTATAATGGGAAACAAACCTGAGAAACAAACTAAAATAAAAACAAAAGTAATTTGAGTGCTGTGAGAGATGATTATCCACTAAAATGGTTGGTTAGGTTGGTTTCCTTAAAGATTCAAAAAGTAAAATAGACACCTCTCTCTGGTATTGGTAGAAGTGAATAGATGAGTTTCATAATTAAAAAAAAAAAAGATTTTGCTATAGCAAGAACCAGTTCATAGTAGGAGTGGTTATGGTTGTAGAAGCACTGGGCTGGGAGGAAGTGAGAGCTAAGCTGAGATCTGAAAGACGAATAAGGCAACTTGTGATCGATTGGTGCACTTAGAGGGAGACAGGGAAAGTTTGGAGGCAATGTAAGCATTTTCAAAAGGATGGAGGATGATAAGTTTCTGAAATGGGTGGGAAGCCCAGAATAGTGGCAAGAAGTGAGAGTGGAGAAAGAACCAGAAGTCAGAAAACGGAGGGCCTTGTAAGCCACACCAGAGCCTTTGGAGTTTATTCTCAGAGCTGTGGGGAGCCATTGAGAATTTATATATAATAGAGCAGCTGGGATCCCAGTGACCTGCCTTGGGACATGTGGATTGAAGAAGGCAAAAACCCAGAAGCATAAGTAACAGACTACTGAGAATTTAAGGCACTAAAAAGGTGCCTTAAACATCACAACATTCTTTGAAGTCTGGGTTTCATTTCATATATTATGAAGTCTAACAGATTCCAATTCCTTGCATTATTTATGTGAGATTAACCAAAACACCCTGCTCTACCAGCACACTGTAAAACAAGGAGAGGCTGTAGTATAAGTCTGCGCTAACACACCGATTGGTATCACCACCATCAGAATTAATAATTATATTTTTGATGCTGGGGTTTGAATCTAGGCCTTAGGAATGCCAGGCAAGCCCTCCACCACTGATCTGCATACCCAGCCCTGGTCTCACTTTCAACCCTCTTTAATAACCACAGGTTCTTACTACCCAGTAGAGCCGTATTTTTCCCTTCCAGAATTAAATGTGAAAGTTTATCACTTAATGTTTTTTTTTTTCCTTCAAGTCAAAATGCTTTGAAGCCTAGGAAGCCTAAAGTTATATATTTTTTTAAATCTCTGTTTCTTTTGCTAGAAATTTTCCATAAAAAATAAACTTCTTTCCAGAAACTCGGTTTTTTGCCCCTGCCATCCTTATCTCAGTTCATGAATCACTTTTGTTCTAACTGAATTAACTTCACAAGAACCAGTCAAGCAGTTTCACAAAGCTTTCCCAAGGTCTGTTCAGATCAAAAATACACATTTTTCTTCCATTTAAAGTTCATGTCAAATGTTGTTGCATACTTGAATTTAGCAACAATCTCAGGCAGTTACTGTTTTTACAAAGTGTGTAGCCAGTCAGCCTTCTGACATTTAACCTCCTTATTCCAGGTTAACGAAAAGAAGTGATGTAAAAAGAGTAAGGAATAATACTGTTTTTTTTTTTTTAGTTGTTCTTGTATCTATTTTGCACCTGTATAATTAAGGCTACTTACAGATTAGATATTCTGACAAACACAGGGTGGTTAAATACCTATTTTTGAAAGTAGGTCTGAAGACTTGTAGTTTTTCATCCCCAAAAGATGACCTTTCATCTCTTTTTAGTCTTTGCCATGCAGATATTGACTTGTGCTTCACAGTCAGAGATAACGACATCATTAACTGTCTCTTAGGTATGGACATAAAATAGAACTAGGAGAACCAAGGAAGTCTAGAATAATTTTGCTTCAATCTGCATTAGCTTTTGCAGGAAACTGTATTTATTTATTTAATTAAGTATAGAACTAGTGTTCTTTGTACTTTTTAATTTCTACATTTGTTGCTCCTCCCCCTCCCTGGAAATAAAAGTTGGGGGTTGAACTAGGTTGTTTTTTTTTTAAATTTTTTTTTTAGTTGTACATAGCACAATACCTTTTTTCCCCTTTATTTTTATGTGGTGCTGAGGATTGAACCCAATACCTCACACATGCAAGGTGGGGTTCTACCACTGAGCCACAACCCCACCTGCTGAACTGGCTTTTATTAGGATCAAATGTTTTCAGAGGCATTTTATGGAGGCTTGGGGATTCCTAGGCAGTGTGAGAGACTGGGGCTGCCCCTTGGGCTCGGAGTGGTGCTGAACAATCCCACTTCAGACCCAAGCCCCTGAGTGGAGCAGAACATGTTTTCATGTGTCAGTTTCCTAGATTGAAATTCTGGAGGAAATTTTGTCTGAAGACAACATATCCTGCTCTAGAGATGTTGCTTTTAGTTTTATTGATGATGTGGCAATTTGGAGGACTATAGAGGAGGGATGTAGGTTGCATCTTTTTCCAACTATCCGTGAAGTGGAGATACTTTGTGTACACCTGGGTGTGAATTTTTCATTTAAAATTGGATGAAGAATCAGAAAAATCTAATTTTACTTCAACTCTGCCATTAATATATAATCAGATGTTACATATTTAACTACACCTTTCTGATCAAGCTTCTTTTCCAGGAAAAACAAGAATATGATTACATCTTCTCTCAGAATGATATAGAATGCTTTCATTAACATTGTTCTAGCATTTTGAGCTATTATAGAACAAGTCTTTTTTTCTTAGTTTTTAAATGTATTTGCTATCCCCCTGTAGCAAATGTCCTATTAGATCTAAGACCAGAAAGGCTCCTACAGACACTTGAACACACAGCATCTTCTCTAGCATAAGCTGTGACTTCTGTTACTTTTGGTTTCCCCATGATGGATGTCAGGTAGATGTATGAGTGGAATGCCCTGCCCTTTGTCTGGGTCTGCTCTGAAGTGTTGTTCTGTGACTTTTGTCTCCTCTCCCCTCCTTGCAGTCCCGTCACGCTCATCAGTATGTGGCCAGAGCACTATGAGTGAGTATTCACAGCCCAGTGCTGAGCTTGGTGTTCTGATCAGGCCTTCTAGCATGCGGATGATGACTAAACTCCTGTTCTAAAGTAATACATCTACACCCTGGGTAACAATCCTGGTGGTTTGTTTGCATGGCAAATTCATTATTTATCTAAACTAAAACTAACATCCCTGCTAGTAACATCTATCAGTATTTGACATAAAACCACCCTTTGTTTTTACCTGAACAGCCCTTCACAGTCTCCTCAGCTGTTTCACGATGACACCCATTCAAGAATAGAACAGTATGCCACAAGGTAAGAAATTTGACAGGGGGCCTCTGCCCCACTGTCACCCAGGATAATATCTATTTCTGTATTAATCTAATACTATTAACCTATCTTCATTTAAGGAATGTTCTTCTGCAGGAGCCGCAATTCCATTATATTTGGAATCTGGGCTCTCTTGGCATTGCAATTTGCACTTTACCAAACACCTGCGCTATATTCTGTGAAGAATAAATCTCAATAGGCTGTGATTACTGAGCTCATGAGAATCCAAACATGGAACAGGCAGGATTTAGATAATGTAACCCAATTTGGGTGAATGAAAGCAGGGATTGAAAGTACTCTCAGGAGATGGTACACCTATGAATTACAATATGTAATTAAGTTCACACTAATGCTTTATTATAGGGGTTTGTTTTCGAGCTCCTAAGCGATATAAAATATAGGGCAGTCTTGATGGTGTGCACAAATTTTCAGTGAAGTAGTTAACACTAAGCATTTATGGTCCTAGTAACTGGCTATGCTTGAAAACACCAGTTTAAGGGTCACAAAACTAGTAACATTTGAACTGAATCAGGACCAAGTAGAATTTTTGGAGAAAGGGTTGCTTAGGCTGATGGGAAAATATACTCAAAAACATTAGACTGAGAAAGAATGTGGCTTCTTTTCTCAACTGCAGAAAGGGGAAAGGGTGAAACAGGGAGAAAGCATGGGGGGCAGAAGTTGAGGTCTGAGGGTGAAGGGCCCAGTTTTAATGAGTTGGGTCCTGTCCCTAGGGAAAGGAAAGTTGTAGAGGGCCTTTACACATGAAAGAAACATAACTGGATTTGTGTGGGAATATAATCCCCCTTTAATGTAGAAGACCAGCTAGAGGGCCTGAGAGATGGGTAGGGGACAATACAGTCTGGTGGAAGATAGAGGCCTAAGGCCTTACGGTGGTGGTAATAGAAATGTAGCTGGACGTTAGATGCCATTTTAGTTTTATAATCTTGTTAGCAGATTTGAACCCTTCTCTGTTAAAATTATGGCAATGACTGCGAATGTGCTCTCAGTTGACTATGTTCTCTGCAGCGACATTATCTGATGTCCTTATTTTCATTTTTTCAGACTGGCCCAGATGGAAAGAACTAATGGATCTTTCCTCACTGATAGCAGTTCTACCACAGGAAGTGTGTAAGTAAATCATGAAATTAGAACTGCCTGGGATGGATGCTTCTTGTATGATGGCTGTCAGAAATAATCTTCATTGACTGTGGCTTTGAATTTTGATCCCAATCAAAATCAATAAGTGTGGTTCCAAGATGTCCAAATGGATTTTAGGCTTTCAAGCTATGATAGTATAAACTTGATTTTTTTTTTAACCAAGTTTTATATAAGTTAATGAAAAAAAATTCTACATTGGTCAATCTGTCTGCCTCAAGCTAATCAAAACGTTTTATTCATAGCAACAGAATATTGATAATTATGGTATTTCTTGTTAATTTTGCAAGTGTAATTCTATAAGTTATGTGTTCTGTCTGCAGAGTTCTCTTTCTTCTGCTTGCTAACATTTTCTCCATAATCTGTGCATTTAGCAACACTGGCCCACACATGTTTGGAAGTATACTCACTACCCTTCATTGAAAAGTAATTCCTTGCCCATATTTTATTTTATTAAATATAGGAAAAGACTCGTTGACTTTATTTATTTATTTATTTATTTATTTTGTCAATAGAAGACATTTTATTTCAGCTGGGCACAGTGGCATATGCCTGTAATCCCAGCAACTCAGGAGGCTGGGGCAGGAGGATCGTAAATTTAAAACCAGCCTCTATTTGCTCTTTTTAGATATACATGACAGTAGAGTGTATTTGAACATATTATACTTACATGGACTATAACTTATTCTAATTAGGATCCATTCTTGTGGTTGTACATGATGTGTAGTTTTGCTGGTCATGTATTCATATATGGACACAGAAAAGTTATGTCTGATTCATTCTAGTGTCTTTCCTGTTCCCACTCCCACTTCCTTCATTCTCCTTGTCTAGTCCAATGCACTTTTATTCTTTCCTCCTCTCTCCCGTGTCGTGTTTTGTGTATTGACTTTAGAAAGCTTTTTAGAAAGCTTTCTAGCCAAATATTTTATCTTTAATCATCCTACTGTTGGTGTTACATATCATCTTTCTTTTGAAACTTTTCTTGGCTGTGTAATTCACATTAATTCTGAAGTAATGCCTGAAAACCTTCAAGAGTGTCATGTTTATGTGACTTATGAAGGTTCATTGTGATTTGGTGGGAAGGTATAAGGTAGGCAGAAAAGTTATATTACATAGTACTTGGGTATTGTTCACTAAAAGGGACTATGGAGAGGCAACTGGAAATAAGCATTCTAATATAGAAAGTCTCATTTCAATAATTTTTAAGAATTGTTTTATCATTTGGATTATAATAGAAGCTCTCAGAACACTTCTTAATTTTAAATTTTAAAGATTAGCATCATAATACCTGGCAATAATATATTAATTATTCATACTTTGTTCTTCAGGTACTATGAATGTGAAAAATTTTCCAAATCAAGTTAATAATATATTCATAATGCTTGTCTCAAATTTAACCTACTAGTTTGCATTTCATATAAAATAGTTAAATATCTTAAATATACTTTTAAACAACGTAATTCCCACCAAGGTTGACAATAGCTAAAGAATTAAATAAGAAATAATAACTAAGATCAAAGTGTTACTTTTTAAATTGCTGTGTGACCAGAAGTAGTGCTCAAATTTAGTGTATCCTATCTTCAAATTAGAATAAAATTAATTTTAATACTAATGTTTTAGCAAAGAAAAATGAATCCGATGATTTACATCTGAATATACATTAATATACTATCATTAGATATACTACTTCATTTATTGAACCAACAAATATTTATTACATACCTACAGCACAATTCTCACAATTGTAAGAATTGATTGTTATGTTTTGAGGAAGGTTTTAAGCTGACTGATAAAGAGTCCTTATTAAAAATTAGTGTATTCACATGTATCTATAGTCGCAATTAAATAAATTATATTAAAATAAAAGCAAATGTAGCAGTCAAAACCCATCCTGCCCTAGTGTTGTTTTTTTTTTAAATATTTTTGGTTGTTGATGGACCCAATATCTTTATTTTATTTATTTATTTTTATGTGGTGTTGAGGCAAGCCCGCTACCACTGAGTGACCACCCCAGTCCCCTGCAGTAGTTATTTTACTCCATTTTACTATCGTTTATGTCCTTATGGTTATTTATTATATCAGTTGGGGGTGGGCAACTGTGTGTCTTTTCTTAATTCCATATCCAGTGACATCACTGTTGCAAAATTGGCCATGATGGAAGTATGCCAGCCGCGGAACTTGGGACAGCTACTGATCGAGGCACTTTTCTTTTTCTCCTGGAGAACATGTGGTTGAGTGTTAATTAGTACACTACTGCTGTATACCCAGTAGGATAATAAATCTATGGTACTGTCTTCATAGATCTTACAGTCTAGAGGGCAGAGAAGCAAGTGCTTATATGGAGAAGAACCTGGTGGAGGCTCCATGTGGACAGGACAGTGCCCCATGAAATGTCCTCATCCTAATCCTAAAACTATGAACATGTGCCTTCACATGGCAAAAGGGACTTCGCCAGAGTGATGAAGGATGTTGGAATGGGGAGAGTGTCCTGAGTTATGCCTGGTATAACCACAGGGGTCTGTACGAGGGAAGGAAGGGTCAGAGACAAAGATGTGAGGAGGGAGGAGAGGCCAGGTAGAGATTCATAGATGCCTCACTTCTGGCTTTGAGAATGGAGGAACACATGTCACTGCAAGGTGCTGGAAAAGGCAGGGGAACAAATTCTCCCTAGTGTGTGAGGTTAAATTAATAGTTTCAGACTGTTTGAACCTCCAAAGAGAAATTACATTCCAGTTATGAGTGCATCAATATTTTCCTAATGAGTAATAAACCTCATTTTGTGAACGCCAGCAGGGGAGGTTCTGTGCTCTCTCACAGTTTGAATCACAGAGTGTCCTGGGGTTCTTTTCCTTGAAAACATGCAGTGATTTACCATTTGGGTGAGGAGGCTGATAACAAGCCTAAATCACACAGGCCATACCTTAGACCCCAAGCACAGTGATTTGACTTGGGATGGTCCTCTTTCCTCCTTACCTCTAACACTTACTTATTTAAATATTTCAGTTTAACATTTCAGTCAGCTTTATGGTTTGGGTGAGTGAGTTTTCCTACAATAAATACTGAAATATCACAATAGACTTTCAACATTTTTTCATTGTTATTCATTTCCTCCTTGGCAATAGCTTTATATTATGTGGCAATCTGTTTTCCCTTCCTTTTCTTGTCAACCAAGTAAAACAACTATTTATTCCTAGCTTATTACAGAGGAAATCTATTGCTTAAGTAGCGTGAGGTAGAGAAGTCTCATTCAGATAGCCAGGGGTAATTTTTCTTCTCCCTTAGGCCATCTCCTGTAGGATATTTAGGAAGAGAGGGTGGCATTACATCCTGCTTGTCCTCAACCTCTCTGTGACCATAGATTTTGCTCTTGGGTGTCCCCTCTTCTGCTATGGGTCCTGTTCTTCTTGTCACATTGCTGCTATGACAGCTGGCACACATGGGCTGCTTTCCTCTGATGGATGTTGTCCCCTTAATGAGCAGCTTCCTGGAATGGTGGAGCAAGTGGAGGCCTGGCCTTCCCCCCAACACAGTCCATGCCTCGCTCAGCCCAGATGCCATTACAATGAGATGTGAGGGTGTATTTGATTCCCTTAAGCAGCACAGAAAATTAATGGGAGAAAATATTTTAAACTATTTACAGAAAAGTATATTTTTGTATCACTTAAGGCACATTTTTCTCCAAAGTGTCATATGAAATTACAATTTTTTTAAATTAAAATAATTATGTGTTTAGTTAATATATATGAAAACACACATACATAATATGCAGGTCAGATCAGTGATTTTATAGATATTGGATAGAATAAAACAAGTAAAAATTATGATATCTCAATTTAGAGTCAATTAAAAACATTTCATAATTGAAGATAGTTGGATGTAGCAACATTTAGGAGCATGATATGGAAATTACTGAAGTTTGTAAAATACAGATTGGAGCATCAAGCCCTTAGAACATTTACCCCATCACAGGAGAGTCTGCCCTTTTGGTAGATATGTTTGCCCTTGAGTTCCTAATCCATCTTTTACCCAGAGAATCTCTGTCACTTAGAAGAAAACTGTAAATCTTACCCACATTTATACTTCCCTTCTACAAGCACTAGGCGGGGTTGTTTAATGCCCCAGGAGCTACAGCAGGACAGTTGGTAGTGGCTTTTGGGTACTCTGGGTCCTGTAGGGAAGCACAAAGTGTTTGTGAGACTGACAAATCGAAGTCTACTTGGGACAACTGGTCCACTTCCTAATCCTTGGGTTTGCCACACAAATTACTGCTGAGAAAATGCAGCTCCACCCAGGAGCAAACATCTGTTTCTTATGGGACCTCTTTTCACTAGGAAGAAGTATGAACATACTCTAATGCCCTGACCTTTTCCTGCAAGTTTCCTAAAGTTCCAGTACTAGTTGCATCATGACACTGTCCCAAGAGATGGTGGATGACAATTTTCAGAACCACCAAATAGGATCCCCAGCTTCTGAATGAGGGCTCAATGGTTTCTCAAGGTTGTCTCGACTCTGGCTTCATTGTCAATCCTATGTTGTGAGGTAGTCAACATCAAGGGACTAGGAAGTATTTGTTGATGGCTGGAACAGTTTGAAAACCAACTCAGAAGTGCCTTAAGCAAAAGATGGTGTAGTGGCAAATTTTCTCCTTCTTGAACTCTGCACTTGTGAGGTTATTATTATTTCATCTGAGCCGTGAAGAATAGTCTTAGGTTTCTCTTCAGTAATATTGGCGTACAGTGCCAGGCCATGTGCTCAGCCCTCTGCACGTCACTGGGGGGATTGGCATAGAAAACCTTTGGGTTGATAATCTTGTTTACATTGTTAGCACCATTTTACAGATTAGTAAATGGAGGCCCAAGGAGGGTTTAAGGAGCTTTCCCAGAGTCTCATAGTAATTAATGGAGTTGGGATCATCCCCAAGCAGTCTGGCTGCAGACATGGGCACTCCTGGCTGTGCCACTGTAGGCACTCCTGGCTATGCTTTGTGTTGAGAGAAGGAGGAAGGGCCTCCTAGGCAGAGCAGGGAGCATCTGCAGATCCATCCAGTCTTCCTGGAGGTCATCCCTATCCTTGACCCATTCTGTCCATTCTGTGTCCACACCCAGCTTCACACTTGAGATCTAGCTAGATTTTTATTACAAGAGCTTTTATATTTCAACAACCCATTTTATCAATCTTTTAAGCTTGGCTTTGAGTAATCTCATTCTTTGGCAAGAAAAGAATCTTATACTTTGAGGTAAGAATGTTGAAATTTTCTGAATGGTGAAATTTTTCTTTAACTTATCCAAAGTCCTTTCAGTTGCTTGAATCTTCAGTAGCTGCCATTCTACCTACAGTTCAGGTCTTTCTCATTCCCTCAGATTGGTACAGGGGAACAATATGCTCTCACTCCTGTTGCTTTTATCCTCCATGAAACTCTTTAATTGTTGGTTGTGCCACCATATTTCAAGCACTTATGGCCTACAGTATGAACCAACTTTACAGATTTTTATCCACATTATACTCTTTTATTTGAAAGTCTGACTCTGCACCAATCAAGGCATTAACTTTGAGGGTACTCAGTGACTTTGAATGAAGAATTAAGCAACCATATTTCAGGAAGGGCAAGACCCAGGACTGTCCTGGGGAGTCTCAGAAGCTGGAACTCAAGGATGACAGTTTCTTAGTCCCTTCTCCTCAGAATGTCCATTTCCATCTGCCCTCTCCCTTTGGTGACACTGTCTCCTATGAAAGGATAGAGGGAAGAGGCCAACCATGGTTTGTGGTTTGTGCTGGCATTATTGTTGGCAAATCTGAAGCCTAAAGCAGAACAATCCTTAAAAGGAGGGAAGTTGTTTTTTTTTTTTTTTATGTCTTGTTTACTTCCCAAAGGTCATTGAGTGAATCACGGTTCATCATCTGATAGGTGTTAATTTTATAATCTAGATAGTATTTACCATGTGTGACAAGTATCGTATAATTGTATTCTATCTAATGGTACTTCTTGGTGTAGACCTACATTTTTTAAACATTTTCTATTTTAGCACCAGGCACAGTATTGATGTTTAATGACCCTAATCTAGTACGTCATGTACTATCTGCAATTAAAGAGTGTGCTCTTGGTTTTTACTACATATATAATTAAGAACTAGAACGTATCTATTTTTGTATCTAAATTTTAGGTCTATTAATCTGAAAAAAACTTAAGATTAAAATTATATGTTATATAATAATTATTTTTAAGTTCTTATTTTTGTAAAAACTGCCTTATTTCTCTTCCAGACACATTAAAGAAAGAATATAATGTTAGAGTAAATGATAATTATAATATACTAAACACCATGAACCTTCCAAAAGAAATGAATCTATGGAAATGTTGACAAGAACATGCATCTCAAATCTAATTTTGACTGGTGCCATAGTACCTAAATCTTTAACACAAAATTTAATTAATGTAAATATTGAGCACTATTGTGTTGGTTGGTGTTTGCATAAATATTTTAAGGGCATAAATTATGCAGTGGTGTTTATGGCACAGAGGAGTGCTGAGTCAGAATCTGGTTAAATCATGGCCATGAGATCTGCCAGCAGTTTATGGGGGGTCCAAGTTTTCCTTTTGCTTTTGATGTCCTTATTTCACTTTTAAAAAAAATTACTTTAAGTTTTTATCATTTTCTTTTAGGCATAATATTAATAGGTATCATATAACTAATTTTAGCCAATATGCAAATCAGTTTAGCTCTTATTTCAACACCTGAGATGACTGTTACTTCTATTCTGATTTCTATTGTCCTTGCTCATCCTTTCTTTGTTTTGTCATATAAACAAAGACCTTTGCCAGTCCAAGTAAATGATCTGGCTGGTTGATTTAGTCTTCTTTTTCACTGCTGTGACCAAAAGACCTGACAAGAATAAGTTTAGAGGAGGAAAAGTTTATCTGGGGGCTCACAGAGGTATCGGTCCATAGATGGCCGGCTCTGTTGCTCTGGGCCTGAGGAGAACATCTTGGTGGAAGACTGCAGTGGAAGAAAGTGGCTTAGGACATGCACCAGGAAGCAAAGAGAGACTGAGTTCATCTCACTGAGGCATATCCCCGATGACCCACCTTCTCCAGCCACACCCTTCTTGACTAGAGTCACCACTCAGTTAATTCCTATCAGGGGATGAACACACTTATTAAGGCTTTTAATATTTATTTTTTTGTTTTAGGTGGACACAATATCTTTATTTTATTTTTATATGGTGTTGAGGATCGAACCCAGTGCCCCACACATGCCAGGCGAGCGTGCTACCTTTTTGAGCCACATCCTCAGCCCAAGGCTTTTATAACTCAATTATTTCACCTCTGAAATTTCTTGCACCGCCTCACTCAGGAGCTTTTGGGAGACACCTAATATGGAAACCATAACACTGGTCTTATGAATGACTTAGTTGGTTAGACATTGCCCCATGGTCTCTGAAATTTAATATTTTGGACAGCAGGGGACTAAACTTTTTTTATTTACAAATGATTTGCTGTTTTGATTTCTGGCTGATTCCCTGTGATGTTTTATCCTTATTAATATATAAAGTTTCTTGGGAGATATATGTAGATATTTTTCTTCTTTCTTTTCTTTTTTTGGATGTTCCATCTTTTTAGTTTCTGTGTTCAGATCTCTTTTAACCTGAGAAATATTAACAAAATCATGTTCTACTGTGCTCTTCCTTTACAGTTACTTAATTTTATACCCACTATATCTTTGTGCCTTGTTCATTGGTCCTGTCAGTATGTTCGTCGTACACCTTTAATCCTCCCGCTCTGTCTCTCCATGTAAAGTGAGTGGTGTGCCTCCACCCACGCATGGCTTATGATCCATAGCAGCTAAGTGGCGGCTCAGGGTGTGGATTTGTTCTTCTCATCCCCTGCTTCTGCCTCTTTGTAAATGGTTAGGGTGTTGGCCCTTTGCTTCCCATCAGGAGAATGCATTCTTCTCTCAGGCCTCCCCACCAGGTTTCTGTCCCACTACATGGACAGCCTTGGACCTGGTTTCAAGTGCTGCTCCTCTGCAGTGGTGGTAGATCCATTTTCTCTCTCTAAACCTGGAAACGAATATGTGATTCTTGTAGCAGCTCCTTCATCTATGTCCCAATGATGTTCTGCTTTCTCAGGAAAAGAAATCAAAGAGTGATAGCATGTCTGACTTTAGCCTTTATCACCCTCTTTTGAATTTTTTTTTTCTTTACTGGGGATTGAATCCCCAACCTTATGCATGCTAGATAAGCAACATACCACTTGGCTATATCCTCAATCCCTTAAAATTCATTTGATGGAAGCTGGGCACAGTGACTCATGCCTGTAATCCCAGCAGCTTGGGAGACCGAGGCAGGAGGATCACCAAGTTTAAAGCCAGCGTTAGCAACTTAGTGAGGCCCTAAGTAACTTAGTAAGACCCTGTCTCAAAAAAGGGCTGGGGATGTGGCTCAGTGGTTAAGCGCCCCTGGGTTCAATATGTGGCACCAAAAATAATAATAATATTAATTAATTAATAATTAATTAATTTGGGCTGGGGGTGTGGCTCAAGCGGTAACGCGCTCATCTGGCATGTGTGGGGCACTGGGTTCAATCCTCAGCACCACATAAAATAAAATAAAGATGTTGTGTCCTCCGAAAACTGAAAAATAAATATTAAAAAATTCTCTCTTCTCTTTCTCTCTCTCTCTCTCTCTTTAAAATAATTAATTAATTAATTAATTAGATTGAGGGATGGAAGATTAGGTGGTATGTATGTTTATATTATGGTCTTAACCAAAGTGTATAACCTTTATTTAAAAATATATATACATACACATACACACACACACACATACCTACACATATATGTACATATACATAGCTATAGTTTATGTGTGCATATGTGTAGAGGGGTAAAGGAAGGGATAGAAGAGTGGGATGGAAGCAAAATACGCCACCATGTGGCTTGTACAAGATCTTTTTTTAAAAATTATTTATTTTAATTAGGTATATATGAGAGCAGAATGCATTTTGATTCATTGTACGTAATTGCAACATAGCTTTGCATTTCTCTGATTGTACACAATGCAGTGTCGCACCATAAATGCAGTCCCCATACATGTACCTAGGGTAATAATGTCCATCTCATTCCACCATCTTTCCTGCCCCCACATGTCGTCCAAGCTATTGAAAGCTGCTTGGTGAGCAAAGCCCTCACATTCCTCCCTAGCTTCCTTGCTGCCCTCTGATCCCTGTGATCTCTGTGCTTAGAAGGAGGTCACAGCTTTTTAAAGAACTCACTGACCACAGATATAATTTGAGTCCCTTCTTCATCAAAATAAACTGCGAGATTCAGAGGGCTGGATTTTCATATCAAACTCAAAACGAATCAGAGCACTTGCTGCACGTCAGCTCACTAATCAGCTCAAGAGCACGAGAAATTTCAAGGCCCAGGAGAAGCAAAGAAAGGCTGAGCTCCCAGCACCCAGTTCTTCCTGGCTGTCTTAGGATATGGTCTGTCCACAGAGTGACAGAGGAGGTTGCTAAGAGATACGTGTATCCACATCACTTACACAGAAGGGTCCAGTGACAGAATTGCTCCATTTTATACTCTGATAGCTACATAACTTACATGAGGTTTTCCTGAAGCAATATCTTACAATAGATTCTAGGACTTATTTAGCAAATGACTTGTTTAGCAGAGCAGGTACAGTCTGCCAAAGGACTTCTCCATTAGCAGTATCCAGGAGATCTGGTATTCACACCTTTACAAGAGGATCAGACTGCATCTTCCTCATGCAAGAGAAGAGATTCCAGGTTTTCCTTCCCACAGTTGGATCAACTTTAGTCTACTCTGTGATGCTTCTGCTTATGCCGATTGCTATTCCCCTCCACTATTGATATGTCTAGTTCATGAGACAAGTAGTCAGGTAAATGAGAGAATTCCAGGGAATTCAATTTAGTCAATGTTTTAATGTAGAATGATTGATCCTAAAAGTTACCAACTGATAATACCAAGTAAAACATCTACAATTATCACTTGTGCTTAATTACCTAAATAAGAGACTGTAAGGATGGTAAACTCTATTCTGTGAATTATAAAGTATTTCAAAATTGCTTACAATGAAATGTAAATACTGAAGATAGGGCGGTCAGTTTAGTGTACATCAGTGGTCTTTTAATCTGTTCTTTTGACATTTGGGGAGTGATTTTGCCCATTATATTCTTTATTTTAAATGTTTCATGTTAACTCTTTAAGCCTTACTTTTATTAACATTTAAACCTTATTTATATTAACTATCATGCCTTATTTTTTCTGCTGAGCACGATCTTTATTCTAAGATTCATGGGAAATCACTCTTAGACTAAGACAAGCATGAAATGTCACTGTGCATCATACATTTGCACCGATAGATGACTGTCTTGCTTGAGTTCTAAAAGGGAGGCTGTGCAGCACAACTACACAGGGGCTTGGCCCAGCTACCAACCTGGGCATCATCATTTCTACTTCCTGTTTGTCCAGAGATGTCTCCATTTCAACACAAGCTTCTGTGTCTGTGCCCCTTATTTTGCTAGGGAGGACGAGCATGCCCTCATCCAGCAGTACTGCCAGACGCTCGGTGGGGAGTCCCCGGTGAGCCAGCCTCAGAGTCCAGCTCAGATCCTGAAGTCTGTGGAAAGGGAAGAACGTGGAGAACTGGAGCGGATCATTGCTGACTTAGAGGAAGAACAAAGGTTTGCTAGACTCAGGAGAAGAAAACTTATCACTCTTTCTTTCATGTGGATATCAGGGTGTTCCCTGCCCATCTTCTTTTCAGAACAATTGTTCAAAATGTCACAGTGGAATCAAGGTCTTGGAGGACATTGACCCATTGGGATGGGGCAGCAGATCTGGCAGTGCTTGACATTGATGATGTCTGTTACCATACTAGCTTAAAGCTACTGTTTCCTTCATGCTTCCAGATCTTACTGCTGATACATGTCTTTACATAGAGGAAATAGTAGCACAAGCTAAATTTGGAGCCCATAGACAGTGTGGGAGATTACAATTTGGGAGATTACTATTGCACCCAATAGTAATTTCAGTGTTTTCCTTTTTTTTTTTTTTTTTCGGATTAGAAACCTGCAGGTGGAATATGAGCAGCTGAAGGACCAACACCTGAGAAGGGGGCTTCCTGTTGGCTCACCTCCAGACTCAATTGTATCTCCTCACCACACGTCTGAGGATTCAGAACTTATAGCAGAAGCAAAACTCCTTAGGCAGCACAAAGGTCGGTTGGAAGCTAGGATGCAGATTTTAGAGGATCACAACAAACAGCTGGAGTCTCAGCTGCACCGCCTTCGACAGCTGCTGGAGCAGGTAGGGTGCGCTGAATCCAGCGCCACAACCCCTGTGGCACCTGTCCACCTCCCAGAGGTCTGGGCCTGACACCAGTAGACGTAGAGGTCCACCTTCAATTTCTTACTTCCATAGTTAATTTAATTTGGACAGGCTTAGGAATCCCTTTGTGTGTACACATTAAATCCTTACTGGCACAGAAAAATGTGTTTTCCCAGTTTACAGTGGAATCTCATTTGTCTTTAGCACGGAAGTCTTATCTCAGCTCAAAATAGTTTAATAGAAAAGATCCCACAGCATACATTTGCCTACTACATTGCATATGGCAAGCATCTGTGAAGATTAAAGGACAGCAAGTGACCTGAATCTGCATTCTAAAGCTTTCTTCCACCAGCCAAGAATGCGTACTACAAAAATCACTATTTTCTATTTCCAAGAAATTGAGTAACAGATGGTTATTAATTTGCTACTATTATTTTCTAACACTGGTCCATGTTTTATGGCAGTTGCTTGCAAACTTTTATGACAATAAGAAATACAATTTGCATTGTGATGAAAACATATATGTTTGGTGAATACAAAATAATACTTGCCTTTATAGAGAAATGCATCTCTTAATTTTCTATTCTTTTTTCCTTTTCTTCTTCTTCCTTTCCTTCCTCCCTCTCTGTCTTCTTTTCCTCCTTCCTCCCTGCCTGCCTTCCTCTCATCCTTCTTTGTTGCTGCTTCTTCTTCTTCATTTTTTTTTACTTCTCTTGTTTTTCTTTCTTAATGCTGGTCAGACCCTACTAAATGAATTTTATAACTCATTAATGGGTAATAGCTTGCAGTTTTGAAGACAACAACAAGATAGTATCCTGTATTACAATTGTATATAACAAAACACATCCTATACAAAGACACAGCATACTGCAGAGAGTCCAGTACTCATTACATGTTGGCTTAAAGAGCAGGAATCATGACACAGGACGAGCAATGAAGATGCCTTGACAGTGGTTGCATAGAGGGTAGAATCCTGGTGCAGGGCCAGGAACTCCTTGCTTGAAGAATCCCTGACATCAACAGACATGTCCTCTTTGGCCTTTTTTTCTTGCTTAGGCAGTGTCGAGCTCCTTGGTAATGGAATAAGGATGATTTTCTCCAGAAATGATGCGTGGCATCAAAACCAAAACAACTTTCTCGCTAGTGATTTGCTCAAATTTTAGGAAACTATCTTGTCACAGTTGCTCTCAGTGTCTTTTTAACTTGTCAGAATCAGTCAAAACATTATAATTTCTGCATTACCTACATAGTGGGCCACAGATCTCTCCTTATAGTTTGACTGTATGCCTTTTTCTCCTTCCTATCATCATCTCGGAATTTTTGTAGCACTGCTTTGTGGGAAGTTTAGCTCAGGACTTCCAAATTCTGCATCTTTTGAAAACAACTTCCCCCCAAGAGTGACCCAAGACCTAGCTTTCTGATAACACTTCAAGAATGCTCAATTCTTGCCTCGGTGCCAGTCATATACACTGAAAAGATGCCATTGCTTATACCCTGGATTGGAAGTTTCTAAATGGTGCCTGAGAAAAGGATGAGTTTGCTCATGTGATCTCTCACTTAGAATATGAGTGTCATTGTTGACAGCCTAGTGCATATGTAGAATCATTGCAGAAGAAACCTTTATCAGCTGTGGCTTGTAGAGGCTTGTAGGAGACCTAAAGGCTCTTATGCTCCTGCTTTGCTCCCTCCAATACCTCCATCCCATTAGGCAGAGCTGCCTAATGGCTCATGTGCCTCAGGAATTGCACAGTAATGTGTCTGAAGATAACTAATATCTAAATGACTCTGAACATCCCAGATTGTGGAATCCCTATCCCTTGTTAATGATTTAGCATGAATGCCAGAAGTAGATGGGAAAATTTAACTCTGATAATAAAAACAAGCAAAACTATCAGACTTCAGCTAATATAGATTTAATGGGAAAATCTATAGCAAAACAATTATAACTTCTGCATTCTGTATATAAGGAATTTTGTTTTATAATTTGACCACATACTCATCAACATACCAATGACCATTTTAAAGATTTGGGTAAGAGTGCATTTAAGAAGTATCTGCTAGGTGTTAGAATGTTCCTGTCACTTTCGAAATACTCAGTCATCAACCCCTCAGATTCCTATGACATGGGCACCTGTTGCCATTTTTATAAATTTATTTATAATATTATAATATTTTATAATATTTTTATAAATATTTTATAAAATTTATTTTTATAAATAAAGAATCCAAGGCACAAAAAAATTGTTTAATTTGCCCAGAATTACACTGCTTCTAAATGGCAGAGTTAGAATTTGAATTTAAGCCAAATGACCCAAAATCCTGCTCTTATCCACTCTCTCCAATATTGCCTTTAAATCTGAACTAATTCTGTAATTAAATACATTTACTGTATTATAAGCCCAGTGCTAATATTTAAAAGATGAGAGAAACATGCTTCTAAGTTCACTTGTTCAATATAAAAATAATGGAAAAATGAAGAGATGAAAATGACATTGGTAAATGAATCCCTCAGTGTATCTAAGTAAGCTCTTGAAGTTGCCACACAGAAGGGAAGGACCACTTGTATTTCTCTCTAGTGAAGTACTAGTGTGCCCACCAGCTGGTGCTAAGAGCTATTTGAAAATGCCTGAAGGCAAAGACCTGCATCTGATTTAATTAACCAGGATGAGGGAGGGAACACTGAAAGGGAACTGCTTTCCTTCAGGGTTATTTGAATCCTGTCTCTACTCTAACCAATTCATATGATTCCAGCCTGAATCCGATTCCCGAATCAATGGCGTCTCCCCCTGGGCTTCACCTCAGCATTCTGCACTGAGCTACTCACTTGACCCTGACCCAGGCCCACAGTTTCACCAGGCAGGTCAGTACCCATAAGGCACTGCTACGTCCCGAATCTGCTTTGTATTTGGCCATTTGTTTGGTTTTCATTTCAAGGAGCCTTAGAGCATAAATGTGTATTCTCTTTGGTCTTAAATGAGCGCAAATCCATTTTAACAACATCAAAAGGCAAACATTTTAGAATAGTAATAAGTCATAATTTGCTTGTTTATATAGTTTATAGGAGTGGATTGAATTTTGGTGAAAGATGAAAAAAAATCCCTTTTTGGAATGAGCAAGAAATTAACTTTTTTTATTTGCTTCAAGAATTATTTTTTTTTAAAGTTGTCATATCTCTTTAATTTTCATAATTTTTACATGTTCAAAACATATTACCCCAAACTGTAGGTTTCTCTGCCCAGGTCTGGGAACTCATTTAAATCTTTATATATCTTGTGCTTGTAAAAATTACCTCTCCTTCCCTCTGAGGCAGAGGCCCCACCAAGGCCATCACTGGTCACAGGGAGACCTGTCACTAATGCTAGGAAGGACCTTCTAGGCATTTAAGAATGACATTTTGTTGAAATTCAAGTTCTACAGTTCTACTGAAGACTATATACTGTATCAAATTAATTTATCTGTAAGATATATTTTGGTACATTAATCAGAAGAAAAATTAAAATTAATATCAGTTTAATATTGTCTTAAGTAACTAATGCGACTTGATTATTAAAAAATTAAATTAAAAATATATGATATATATATGTATATATACACACACACACACACACACATATATATTTAGTTGTAGGTGGACACAATACCTTTATTTTATTTTTATGTGGTGCTGAGGATCAAACGCAGTGCCTCACTTGTGAGCTCTCTACCACTGAGCCCCAGCCCCAGCCCCAGTCCCAGCCCCTATATGGGTCCTTTTTTTTTTTTTTTTTTTTTTTGGATAAAAACATACTTGCAGTACAAAATAATGGATTTCCAACTAAGACATTGAGAATAGATTATTACATTACTTATTTTCAGTCTTATGTTTTACCATAGTGCATGGATCGTTTAGACACAAGCATCTAATACATTTTAATTATATAAAATCATATTACCAACAATTGAATATTAAAAATGTTTTGGATATTTCCTCTGAAATGGTCTTTTCAATGAGAAGTCATTTCCCATTGATGTTTTGAGGCCGGTCGTAGAATTTTCTCCTGATGTTGAGTGTTGGTGGGAGTCTGGGCACTGAATTCAGAAGTTCTGTTCTTTCTATGTGCTGTTGCAGCAGCAGAGGACCTACTAGTCCCACCCCAGGACACCAGCACGGACCTCACGGAGGTCATGGAGCAGATCAACAACACTTTCCCATCCTGCTGCTGTGAGTATGAAAGATCACGGCGTGCTGTGTCCCACCCTTTCGTTTTCTGCAAGCAGCCCCTTGTCTTCTTGGGTAGGGTAGCAAAAGCTCATGTTAGAAACAGGATTGAATATTATTTGAAATTAAGGCAAACATTTACACATATTGATAAAGAAAAAAAGCTCAGCCTCGACACCATCACGTCACGGGGGGTGCAGTAACAACACAGGCCCACTCTGAGATTTTTTTTTTCCATATGTCTTGTGAGTGATAAAAGGAAGGCAAATAAAATAATGTCTGATTTTAAGAAGAAATTATTCTCGTCAGTGCAAGCTATCATAAGAAACTTGTTTTACTTCAAAGGAGAGCTTTAGCAGCATGCCAAACAAGGCATGAAAATAGCCTTTCTAATGTAATTCCCTCTTTTCTTCAGATATTGCTGTCAGATGTCATTGGATTCTGGTATATAAAGGGATTATTTTCAGGGTTTTTTTTTCAGTTACTTTCTTTTTTCATGGGATAAAATAATCATTTTGTTAAGGCCAAATGATTTAAAGCATCACAGATTATGGCTTTGTGAATTTTCTATATGAACAACCAAGAACCAGAAAATCACCAAATAAAACATTCCAAATCCAAGGGGAAATTTTATAACGATTCTAAGTTGTTGATTTTTTTTCCAATTTTTATCTTTGGCATCTTGCCACCTTGCAATTTCTGCTGAGTTCTCACCTAAACAACCTCTGTGATTTCAAAAGAAACAGTCTACTTGTGTTCGTGTGTGTGTGTGCATGCACACATGTACACCCACGCATGTGCACACTACTTAGTGCCACACTTAATTTTAAATAATCTTCTAAAGAGTACGGAAATATTATCTGTAATTTCAGGGTGAAATCCTCTCACACTGATTTTAAAACAAGACAGCCACTAAAGTAAGATTTTACATGAAGCACACCTTCCCATTTCACCCTTTTCTAACATCTCCTTAGAAAATAACTAAACGAAGAAAAAGATACTATTAATTATCAATATTGTGGATAAATAAGATATATTGTCTTCATTAAAAGTTTTTCTTTCATTTTCCACTACTCTGTAGTTTAAAAAAATGCCATCATTAGCAAGATGTAAAGACAACTATTTAAAATATATTCTCTGAATTTTCAAGAGTGTTAGCCTAAAGGGAATATTATCAGTTCCACAAGTGCATAACTTTTTATTTATATTTACACGTCATTTCCCAGGTGTTTATTTGTAATTTTATTATTTTTCTTTTCAATATTTGCAGAATCATACTTACAGTGTATCAGTCGCCACATTTTCTGCCCCAAACATATGCACACACAACACACGCACACGCCCAAGAGTGTTTGCACATCAGCAAACACCCATATACATATACACACAGTGCTCATGTGCATGCACACACACACACACACACACACACACTTTTGACTCTTATAGAGTCTCATAACAGCTTAAGAGTCAGGCTGTTAGATTGTTGCTTATTTTCTAGGCTATATAGCCATCACAATAGATTAACAGATAAAATCCTTTATGTTAATTGTAATTCAAGGTTGAATTTTATTTTAGAGGTTTTGGTTCTGAGTTGTATATGATTTAATGGCTACATGAAACCTCATCATAGTTTTTGGTAAGAGTTTCAACATTAAATTTCTAAAGGATATTACTTTTTAGTTCAGCTTACACCAAAAGATGTTAATAATTAAAGAAAAAATCTACAAATCAAATTCTGCCTAGAAGTTTTTCTTTTTTAATGCCATGGTGGACATTTTCAATTTAAAAATCAGTTGGCAGTGAGAGCCAGGAGGGGAAGTTTGTATAAGTGTATGCCTGATAACGAATATAAAATATATAATTTCCATATTAAAATTTTCTTACAGATCCATGATTTTTTTAGCCAGTTTCATTTTCTAAAGCAGTTACTCTAAACTGCAGGTACTCTGAACTGTGGATTGTGTAAAAGATTGATCAATGTCATACTCCAAACAATATAACTAAAATTACATATATAATTATAGAGCAAAAAATGAGTTTTAAGAGGTAAATGTGTTCATTTCATGCTATGACCCCCACACACACCCTGCCATTTAAAGACATGCCTGAAATTCCTTTTGGTTGGTAATGTAATCAGCGGGATATTGGTTCCTGAAAAGAGTATTTATCTTTAAGGTACCCACATCAGAGGCTAATCCTGTTCTTTGTATGGGTACCTCTTCCCCTGAGTGGTTCTCTGTGGTTAGAGGTCTTGTCTGGAGCCCTGAGATTCCTTAATGGGGAGCTGGTTCCATGTCCCCCTCATCTTATGTTTGTATACCCACAGATATCTATAATTTTTATAGCTTTCCCAAAATCATCATTTCTGTGAACGATGAATGGTACCAGGCATGTGTTATTTTGAGGAATTCAATTACCTCTCACATAAGAAATGATCAAAAGTGTAATTTTAGAGTCCTTTGAAATTCAGATTTTTGTTTTGTTTTTTTGGCTTCTGTAAGTCATGCTGTTAGTTTGGGTTTAGTTTGATCTTCTTGGTATTTATATTTTGCTTTGACAGTATAAAAAATCTTCAAGACAGACAACTTCCTATTAAAAAAGCCTCAATTGACTGATTTCTAAAATTGATTATATGTTTTAAAATTTTTCCTAAAGTTATTGTGTATTTTTAAATTAGAGGATTAATTTGCTTGTGACATAGAATTGGTAACTTGTTACATGTTTCTGAATTGAAAGAATATGTGACTGATTACATTTTCTAACTGGAAAGATTTAGTTGACATTTTCCCAGATGGTATGCAGAAGATTCTGTAGGATCCATTTGTTCTAGTGCGCCTTTTAAGTTGCTCAGCTAGCAAATATTTTAATAAGGCTTCACAATTCCCTGAGCTTACTGACCACCTTTGGAGCATTTATCTAAACAAATCGTATTGGCACTCTCCCAATGCCAAACCAATCTCTTGAGCCCCTGTAACTAATGAGAACTTTAAAATTGCTTGTCACCAGCAAGCGATGAATTGATCTGCATGTTAATCTTGACTTTTGATCCTTAGTGGATTAAAAACTAGCATGGCCACAAATGAATTTCTTCTCCTGGCAATCTTGGAATTAAAATGAAACTCTGTATTCATAAATCCTAATTGCATGGATTGCTTATATTAACATGACTTTTTTAAAAAAAAAACATGTCTGCTTTAGAATGCCTCTGTTTTCAATAAATATCCCAATTGGTCCTGATGGCATTTTTGAATTATAGCCTTTTAAAAATCTTAAAATTACATAGTTTCTGAGTAGAAAGGAAAGCATTGCCTTCTTTTCCTGGCAAAGAGTTAATGAAGTGAATTTAATTGTGCTGCCAATTAATATACATGCTAAAATTTCCACTGACTGCTCTACCCATTTATTTTTTAGTGTAAAATATATTGCCACTTTTTTTTCTTTTATGTCCTTCATAAGTATGGGATACTTGTAGTAAGCTGAGTAATTTTGCTGATGGACCAAAAATACTTTTAAGGTTATTGTTAATTTATCAGCAGATTTCCCTTGTGAATCACCTGTATTTGTTAAAATTGAGTGACATTTATTAAAGACTCAAAACCTACTAAAATGGAATTTCCTAATTTTCTTCTGAAATACATTAATAAGATTTGTGCAGGGAAGTATCTATGGCCTTTTATTTGATAAAAAAAAACTATAGGGTTAAAAGTATTGATTTGGAGCACAATGGAATGTACTTCTGTCTAGGGTATGCTATTCGTTACATACAAGAAAAGCATAACTGTTTCTTTTAGAGAGAGTGTATAAATGCAACAGGTACTTGGAATCCACTTCTTTTCTCTTAGATATAACTTGCATATCTGATAGGGAGATTTGCTGTAGCCTGATTCTTGCCCCAATAGGGGAGTTCACACTTTCCTTCCAGGCATCATAGGGAGGTAATTACAAAAGCACTGGCACCCAGCCTGTGGTCACTGATGTCTTCTCCACCCTCTGCCACCCTGCAGAGGAAAATGAGAGTCAGCATGCTAGATGACTAGGTTGGCTCCTTTTGGACCAAGAACATAGGTTGCCATTACAGGGAGACTGGAACTCCTCCTTTTTACCCCTGTGTTGAACATTATTGTGCAGCAAAAGGGGATTGAAACATCTGAGACCTTAAAAAAGTAATTTGGTAGTGGCTGCCCTCACAAAGCCGACTGGATCCGACAAGCTTCACTGTTGTAGCTTCAGAACAAAGAGGAAAGTGAGCTATCTGGAGGCAGAGTGGAATTAGACGCCCCATTCTAACTTCTGCAGTGCTCTCAACTAGGCCTATCCTAGGCATTAATCCAAGTGTCCAGAAAGCTGGCAAGGAGTGGGCTAGTCCTTTCTTTGACACAAGCACATAGCCACCCTCTTCCCATAATTTCCAAGAGAGAGTCAGCTAAGGGTGGCAGAAACCAGACCCCATTGACTCCAAGTGGTCTGTTGGTCACAATTTATACTATTCAACAAAATATGCTGAATTTGTCTGTTCTGATACATAAACCAAATTCATGATGTGATTTAAATAGAAAGCTTAGAGATTTTTTTGCAATGTGCTCACTGAATGCTTTAGTGCATATTTATTTGAGAGAGCTTACATATGTTTTGCCTGGTTTTGGTGGGCTTTCTATTTCAAGTCACATGGGATATGAGAAACTAAGAGCTATCCCTTTTTAGAGCATTTGGGGTGAGGGAAGCTTGGTCCTTATTCTCCTATTAGTATCCATTAACAGTTGAACCCTTATCCCACTCTGAGTGGTATATGCCACACATTTGATGCATGAAAGCTGGAAGTAATAAAGCAAAAATAGGGCCTTTGACTGATTTCTTTTGTTTTCTTTTTCAGCAAATGTCCCCAGCAGGCCACAGGTAAGAATTAATGTCTTGATTGGCTCAATTGTTGCTGATCCTAACTCAGAGTAAGCAGATTAGCTACCATTGATTTTAGTCTTACTTCATTCTCCATATAAATACATAAACTTGTTTGGCATTTAAATGCTAATTGATTCTGTACAATAGTTTGTCAATCTGGAGGGGTCATAAAGGCAGGCTTCCAAGCCAGATTCTACAGATAGCAAAAATACCATGTGTTTGATCTTCTGTGTTCTAATGTCATGTTATATGCTATTTGGAAGTCACCCTGGGTAGATTTGGCCAACCACTTGTCTCTCATGTCTAGTTTGTACAGAACATTGACTTTAAAAAAGTGACTAGTACCACAACAGTGATACAAAGATTATTACTCTGGTGGGGAAAAGTTAGAATTTTTCATTTAAAATATTGTTGCAATTTGTTGGCAGCTATAGCTTTATGCCTTGCAGTATTTTTCTTAGCAGGGCCTCCTCATAATAATGTGCCACGGGACCACAGTAGATCTTTAGAAACATTTTTTTCCCACGAACTTGTTAATTTGTCTTTTTTCAAAATGGTGAACATTCTGAGTGTCTTATTGGCAGGGGAGCTGCGGTCTTGGCTGGAAAACACTATTCCATGTCACATTGGTGATGGCCATGGGTTTCTTCTGATTGCTTCTATTGTCTTAGTGAATTGAAAACTAGACTTCATCAGGGAGCGAGGCTGGGGAGGTGTCAGAGATGTAAGGAGAGAATGGAGGATGTGCTTGGAGAACACCAGAGCAGATGCCCCCAGAAATAGTGTGACAACCAGGCAGCAGTAGAGGACAGCATCCAATGTGCCAGTCATGAATTTAACAGGAGGCCAGCCTGCAGCCACATTCCAGTTCATAAACACAGGCACCAGAATTACTGTAGTGTTATTTTTAATATTTTAACAAAGTCAAAGTTGGGTCCACCCCATCAAGGAAAGAGGCAAAGTAGTGATTGATGATTGAAATGATTTAATCAGAACCTTAAGCTCAATGGTGAGAGACATTGAGTCTAGTGTAGGAGAGAGAGAGAGAGAGAGAGAGAGAGAGAGAGAGAGAGAGAGAGAGAGAAAAGAGGCAAGGCTGTATGGATCCAAGGGTGGATGATGTAGCCATTCTATCAGAAATAAACTGAAAGACTGGATGTGGTTGTCAGAAGGTGGGTTGATGGAAATGTTGGAGGAATGGTATGTTGCGTGAATGGCTAAGAGAAGAAGGGGACAGGATCACTGAAGAAGAGGCGCTCAAAGAAGTGAGAGGTCAGAGTGTTGGCAAAGTCATCTATGCAGGTGTTGAAATCATTGACTTAAAAAGAGGTTCCCGGTGGGTGACAATGAGTCATTCCTTCTTCAAGAAGTGAGGAGGTGATTCCAGGAGCTAGTAGGTGACTGTGTTTTGTATCTGAGATTCAAATGGGTGTTTCCATGGAGAAGAGAAAGAAAGAGGCTAACCCCGAACAGCTTCAGTGAGGCCCAGAAAGACTCTCAGGGTTGTGAGGAGGTGAGAGGAAAGTCATGTGTGACTTTCATGTGTTATATGGAAATCTGTATCTTTTTGAAGATCCAGATATTGATTAGGCAAGCAGGGAAGGAAAGCATCCAGAGAAGAGGTGGAGGATGTGGGTTTTACTGAATGATGGACATGTGATCCAGGGGCCATGGTGGGGCGGGGGGTTCAAGAACTAGGGAGATAGAACATGGGGACACACTTAGAGGAGTTAATATTTCTCTGTGGAACAGCATGTAGAATGAAAGGGTGACTGGAAATCTGGAGTATGTTACAGTAACCCATTAAGAACAAGGAGAGAGGCTGTGATTAGTCCTTGTGGTCCCAAGGTGCTGGCAGGGCCTGGGTGATTGTGGCCAGGAAGCAGAGAGGGAATCATCTTATAAATCCTCACGTACTTTACAGTACAGGTGCTCAGACTTTAAAGCCTAAAGTGATCTTAAAGACCTTCTTCTACATTATTTTCAGATTTTAAAAAATTGGGTTTAACCAGGTACACGTGATACATGCCTGTGATCCCAGCAACTCGGGAGGCTGAGGCAGGAGTTGAGTAATTGAGCAAAACCCTGTCTCAAAATAAAATAAAGAGGGCCAGGGATGTAGCTCATTGATAAAGCTCCATCCCCAGTACCAAGTACCATTAATTAATTAATTAATTTAAAAATAAGAAATTGAGTTTGAAAAGAGCTACATGTACCTGGATAGAGCAAACATCTGACACCCAGAAGCCCCCTTCTTCCTTTCTCCCTTCCCTCTTCATTCTTTTTTTTTTTTTTTCTTGAATCTTCAGCATTTTCTCTCTTTTCATTTTTCCATTTCTTGGGTCAAGTGGAAGTTCATGAAAAGTATTTTCACCTGGATAGTTGTGCTAACAATTATATTGCATGGGAGATATTGTCCACTCATCAATAGACACATCCAATTCCCAGGGATAATGATGCATAGAAATGATTTTAAAACTCTGCCAGGCATGGTAGCCCATGCCTGTAATCCCAGCGACTTGGGAGGCTGAGGCAGGAGAATTACGAATTCCAAACCAGCCTCAGTAACTCAGTGAGACCCTAAGCAACTCCTTGAGACCCTGTCTCTAAATAAAATATTTTAAAAAGAGCCTGAGGATGTGGCTCAGTGATTAAGTACCCCGGGTTCAATCCCCAGTACCAAAAAAAAAAAAAAAGATTTAAAAATCCTTTTGACCTATCAATATTAGTATGTATCAGCATGTTCTTTCACAGGTAAAATTGATCTCTCTCCTTCTCTGTCCTCAAAGTTCTTTGAATTTACTTTGGTTGGCACTGATTCCATATCAGAAATGAATGAAGTGTTGTTGAGATACCTTCAAAATACCCTTAAAAGACAATTTGACCTTGCCTTGGAAAAGTTGAGCCCGCTCCGTTGAGTGTGGTCTGAATTTGTATCCTCTTGCCTGGGACATTTTAAGTTTAATGGCCACCTCTGCACATCCTCAGATTACTCTTCTGCCTTCTCTTTCTCCTTTCTGGATCCCAGCTCACTACTGAGAGGCTGGATTGTCAGAATGTCGTCTCCACAGGAGACCTCTTATGACACCAAGAGCTGGGCTGGGTGCTCATTATATACTCACCACTGGTAGCTTCAACAGGAAGAAGCAAGTCTTCTTGATTTCCAGCCTGTGCAAAAGGAAGGGCATCCATACTTCCTTCCATATTAGCTGCAGTAGTGAAAAGGAGACTGGGTGACTTCAGAATGAAAGGGAAGGACCTCACCCCAGAGGGCAGAAGTCACATGAGAGTTAGGGGTGCCCTCTGAACTCAGCAGGAGGAGGAGGTTCCACTAATTCTGAAAGGAATGCTTCTATGGAAGAGTTGGCAGGTCTTTGCTACCTGGAATAGTTCATGCAAACCTTGTTCTGACTCTGCCATTTTCCCTTCCCACAGGCAATGTGAAGCATCCATCCAGCCAGCTGACATTTCCTGACTTACAGTATTGCCCTTTTCTGCAAATGCCAATTCCAAGTTCCATTTAATCAGAAGCTCCATGGCTCCTTGACACGTGCTGTTGAGCGCTGACTGTGTGTTCTACTGAGGGAGTAAAACACTTGACTATCCAAAGAGAAAAGGATGTTTTGTTTTTATAATAACCATATATTATTGTTTTCTTCTTCCCTTTCTATGCAACTGTAAATTAATGAACAG
The DNA here is from genome assembly GCF_048772815.1 of Callospermophilus lateralis. Lineage (NCBI taxonomy): Eukaryota > Metazoa > Chordata > Mammalia > Rodentia > Sciuridae > Callospermophilus > Callospermophilus lateralis. Next base: position 23,478,906 of record NC_135310.1, on the reverse strand, counting down.
AGAGATATTTGGAAATGGTAATACATTTGTCACTGATTTGTATAATGTATACAGCATTGGGAAAGTGGGTGGGGGCTTTCTAATATGATACTGTCTTTTTAATAACCATGACAAAATTTGCGTAAGAATTAGAAGACCACTTTAAATTTTTACATTCCTTTTGCTGTCCATATTAACCTTGTACAATGACTTCATTTATTTCTTTGACTTTATTACATTATGTTTTGGTTATTTATAATTCATCTGCCACATGACCAAATAGATTTTGTGTATTTTTTCTATAATTTGGCCAAATTAGTAAGTTCATAGACTTAAATCAAATATTTTACATATATATATATACATATATAGGTATATGTGTATATATATATGGATTAGGCAACAGCTCTGAGTATACTATTGAACTTTATTTGACACCAGACACCTGCTTCTTCAGTAACCACTTGGATAACCACAATAAGAATCCTAAATGGCATGACCATTGGGATTTTTTCCCCTGCTCTTTATGCCTTTGTATAAGTAAATCTTGATTTCTTTATTTATTTCATGTCCCAATCTATACAATAAGAGAAGACAGCATTATAATAATCTCAAAGAACATTTCACCAAAGGTTATCCATTGAAGCATGTTTTTATTTTGATACAGAAAACAAATGTTGGCACAACATTTTCTAGTCCTGGGGTCTTGATTTTCATCATTGAATACATAGCCAGCTATTAGCTATTGTGAGACCAGGACACATCAATGTTGTTAGTTCCCCTTGAAGAAAATTTTGTTGTTTTTTGTATTTTCCAGTCCTTTTATCATTCTCGAAACTCGTTTCTGAAAGCAGACCCAAGACCCAAGTTCAGTGCATGTCTTCTTTTACCTTTTGGGGGAATGAGCAGAAGTGTTACTACCCTTCACTTAATCAGTGCATTTGGGAAGGATGCTTATCAAAAGCCTATGTCACTACTTCCAAAGAAGAATGAATGAAATGCTTAGTTGTACCCCTGCCTCTGCCTATGAGTGCATTCAGTTAGGTATTTGGTTCCTTTTTTTTTTTTTTTTAAACATTCAATTAGGTATTGGATTCCTTTTTAAAGAACATTTAATTGATTCATTGTAAACCTGTTACTTAATTACCAAATGTAGAGAAACCAAAAATAAAAATGAGAAAAATATGTTTTGATTCAAGCATATGTGCTTTTAAAACATCAGGACATTTTAACTTTGGGTTCTCTTTAACTGGGATCTGGCCAGGAGGAGGCTTAAAGTTAGAAATTGCTATTCTTTTAGAATAGGTTGGGTGGGTTGGGGGGGCAAGGGTCTATTTGCAGCATAGATATTTTGAGAAGAAGAAAAATGTTTTATATAAGAGGAAAGCCATGACCACCTTTCTACCTCAGATCCATCTTCCTCCATTGTATTGGAAATAGCTTTATGCTGTGCAGTCTGCAAAGTCTAGAGCTTTTATCAGGCCATATCATACCCAAGAAAGCACCTATTTAAAGAAAAAATTAAATCCCCTGAACTCAGAACTCCAAGTTGTAGATTTGGTGTTTTCCTTGTTCTTGGAGAAGTCATATGTTAATTTTTTTGCCTGTATTTGTATGCAAAATGTTCTCTATCTGCTATTACAGAAAAGCTACATAAAACACTACATTGTAACCTTCTAAGTAATAATAAAAAGAAATATATTGCAGTAACAACAATGGGAAATAAGTATATTATTCTTTTGAAATATGTGGTAAAGAATAACTCATAGATTATCATCTAATCTGGTAACATGTTGTATTTTTCATCCTGAATAAAAGTAATTTTAACACAAAATGACTTTGATATTCACTTGTGTTCACTACCAGACTCTGACCCTTGAATGCACATTAGTGAAAATAAACTATAGAGTGAGCCTATATGCTGATAAATCTGCATATTTTCTAGAAACTTTTCATATACTCCAGTTCACTCTCTTTTTTTTTTTTTAATCTTACTCTGTTGCCTCTTACATATATGTATAATTATGGCATTTTTAATTTCTTTTGTATATCAAAAGTTTATTGATAAGGAAAAATAATGTTGGATATAAAAATATATACATAAAGTTCTCTTGAGCCTTCATTTTTATAACTAGATGCTATTAGCTTTCAGTTGGCTACTCTCTCAAATCCTTAAGCTCATCTTTGTACTGGATTTTAACTACTCTAGTAGCAGAGTAATCAATTTCTGAAGCCACCAATAGGAAACTGTCAAGAATCGTGTTATTTGATTCTAAAATTATAAATCTACTCTGAATTTTAAAAAATCCTTAAATATATGTTAAAATAAATAAAACATGCATTATGATAGACTAATATTTTAAACATTTGCTCTACCACAAAGGAATAGTCACATTAAGAATTTCTAGGAAGCAATTGTCTTCAATAATTTATGGAATGGGTAGTTGGAAGTTAAAAAAATGAAAAAGTTTTATTTTTATTAGCTTGTTATACATCACTGAAATTTACACACACACACACACCCCACACACACACACATATGTGAATGTGGTTTGCTCTTGAATATTCCCCCACTCCAAACACATTCACTGTTTAGTAGACCAACTCTTTCAAAGGCCTTTCTTACTGAGAACAGAATGAAAATCTAATAAACACCACTTAAACCTGTAAGCAGGGTTCAAAACTTCATTGAAAAATGATGTCAGCTTGTGTTTTTGTGATGTTAATTAAGTGACCATAATGTGCCTGTTGTGGAGGAGACCATCACAATCACAGTGTATCCAACATCTGTGGTATCACTTGTCTATCATGCTAATAGTGCTGTGAGAGAGCCATAAAACCTCAATAATTAGCATTGTCATGGGATGTGGGGTTCAGCTCTTGTGACCTCAGCTGGACTTGCCCACACATATATGATAAGCCTTGGATCCCCGAAGGTTCCACAGAGGGTGGCTGGTTTGCTTCCATGTCGACAGGCTGTTGGCTGATGTGGGATGGCTAGACTGGCATGAATGAGGAAATAGCCGCATCTTTAACACACTAGCAAGCTAACCTAGGTGTGTGACATTTTAGAATCTTTGCAGTGGACACATATTCTTGGTTTCATATGTTCTTTTATAGACAGCCTCTTTGTTGCTACCGGTTTTAATTTTGCATGTGGATAATTAGGAGAAATAAACTGACAATTTGTCCTCAGCATAACTTTGTCCTCAGTTAAAAAAAATCATAATTATTGAATTAGTAATTGTATTAGTGTTCTCTGAGAAACAGAGGAAAAAATAGAGATATGTAGAAAGTGATTTATTATGAAAGATTAGCTTACAAAATTATGGAGGCTAAGAAACCCCACCATCTGTCTAGAAGCAGAGAAAAATAGCTCAGGACATTCCACCTGGAAGCAGAGAGACAGCACTCTGCTCAACAGGGACACAATGTAAGCTCCAAAGGCAGGCCCTCACTGACCCAGCTCCTCCAGCCACATTCTACTTGCCTACAGCTGCCACGCAGTTAATACAGACTGCTAATGCTGTGATTAGGTTAAGGCTCTCATAATCTAATGGTTTCACCTCTGAGCTTTCTTGAACCATTTCACACACGCACTTTTGGGAGACCTCTCATATCAAAACCATAACCGATCCTCTGGTTAAAAAAATTTCTGATGCTCTAGTGCCCTTTGGAGAGTCACAATACACATGAACATATTAAGATCTTTAGAAATCTGAAGAAAAGAAACTGCCTAAATGCATATCACTTTGTATTTCTAAAGCATTTAACCATAGAACCTTTCTGTCTTACTATTAGCATCCTTCAGTGTACATTTTGAATGCTGAATTACTGTTATGTTTTTGTGTTGCAAATAGATACAGTTAGTGATCTATGAAATCTATAAAAATAACAAATGAATGATAAAACAATCATCAACATTAATTCAGGATTTTGAAAAGTAGAGTACCCTTGGATGGCAACAATACATTCTTAGCATCAAAAGTGATGCTAAGGTATGAATAAGGATCTAGAAAAACAAAACAAATGACAGTCTTCCCTTAGCTTGGCTTTGTACTTAGTTCAGAAAATACTTATATTTCTAGAAAAACATGATGTATTTTTCTAAAAACCTGTCTTCTAGATGGGCCATGTGCATCAGGCTCTGCTAAACCAGACACGAATTATAAAAATTAACAAGAGACAGAAATGTCTGTGGTATCCAAAACATTATTTCCTGAGATCCTTTTTGTATGTTTGTTTCTTTGCTTCATTAACCAGAATTTCTGGTTTTTGCTAAAAACAGCCAAGGTATTAACTAATCAGAATGTGACTGCCATGTAATGGAACTATAAATATCACTTTCTGTCTTCTGAAAGCTCTTTTATTTGAGGGGTTGAGGTAAAAACTCTCATCTTTTTTTTTTTAGAAAGCAGTAATTTGTTCTAGATGGTCACAACTTGTTTGAAATATTTTTAAAAATCTATTCCTTTAATGTATTGAGCAAACACGAACTGATTATTACATTCACTTCTTAACATTCTATTGATAACAAAAAGAGGAGTCCTATGGAGCAGACACTGTAAATTTCCCTGTGAATGTGAACAGATCCTCATGAGATTAGTTACCCAGTATCAGTTCTCTTCAGGTTTATCACATATAGATTAATTTTTTTTTAAGCAAAGTACTTAAGAGAAAATCCATGTACAAGAGCACCAAAATACAAGCTGCAGTTGGCCCCACCTCATGTAATCTCAGTCTTTGCAGGGGTTAACACAGTTAGGTGCAGGAGTGGTAGTCTTTACATTTCTTTCCTTGGTAGCACTTGAAGTCACATCGAACACCCCCAGGGCATGTTGAATATGAATTTATATAAGCCATCCTAAGACTCTGTCATGTGTGCCTGCTGGTGCCCCAACATACCACTAAAGTAATTTATTGAAAAAACAAAGTTGAGTTTATCATTTAAAGCAGTAAAAGAGAACACCATTTGGCAGAGTTGTTTTTTGTTTGTTTATTTTTGTATTTTCTTAGAGGGGAAAGGACTTGGTTAGGTTGCAAAAGGGAGATGATATAAGGATTTAGGATCAGTAGGCACAGCAAGCTGAAGATTCTGACACAAGGGTTTTGATGAATCTCAGAGGAACCATAATTGTTGGATACTATGTGTTTAGGAATTCATGTTTATATAAATTGGTTTTTCAGAAAGTTTCTGAAATGAATGATAAGGTTGTAATCAAGGCATAAAGATGAAGACAGAGGAATACCAAAGCTATGTTTGTAAAGACAACGGATTTTGCAGACAAAATGGTGTAGATGCTTTTGTTTGTCACTGGCTTCAGTACTGCTGTTGGGCAGACCATTAACATCTGGAAGCATGGTCATGGGACATCATGATTGGGTGTTATGTTTTGGGGTGGGGGGTCCTTTCTAATCTCAGTGTTTTCCCATTTTTTTTTCCTGTGGGATGATTGTGTGTTGGATCATTAGAGGGGCAGCAGCTACACACAATATGTACAACCCTGGGATCACAGATCTGAGTGTTGCAACCCAGAGAAACACCAGGAAAAGAACTATGACCAGAGTCAGCCAGGAACCACCCAAAATAAACCAGATGAATAGGCTTGGACTTAGAAGGAGTTAGTAAATAAAAGCTCTGAATTAATCATATCATTTTTTGAATCCTGGATCCCATAGTAATATACATAACAAAATGGTCAAGCTTGGAAAAAAGCACCCCATCACCTTGAAATGTCAAGCAGCTCTAATCAGAACCACTTCTTGCCCAGAATCATGAACCTCTCGAGCCAGGGACTCTATACCCTTGGTGGTATTATCTAACTCTTCTGCTAAATTTGACATGTAGTATGGACGATTCTCTTTACTGTTCAAGTTTCTTATTAAGTATGAAATAGAGAATCTTAAGGATAGAAGAAAGTAATCAAAAACTCCCCTTAAAGAGGATTCTCAAGTCAAGACCCAATTTTTATACTTCTTGATATATCACCTAAGAATCTCTTTATGAAGGAAAGTAAACTAATCAACCAAAATCTATTCTCTGCCCACACATAGTAACAAAAATAAAATACTTGTCATTGGAGGAACACCCAATGATTTGTTTTTGTCAAAATGCTGCTATGAGATAGTGTCAAACAGTTGTCAAACAAGTTTGAACCACTTTCATACCTGTCATCAACAGTAGGATGGCACCAGACAATGAAAACTATAAAATTAATATGAGATAGATCAAAAGCAAAGGCGAAGTTGTCTGTCTTACTTATAGGAGCTGTGAACATGAGAAAGCCTCCAAATATAGACTCCTGCTCCTAAATTCTATTTCTGTGAAAATTCTGGTACAAAACCTGCTCCCAGGAAGTGCCCTTGAATGTTGTCTCAGTTGACAGATGCAGGAACCAACTTTCCTAGAGAGAGTGTGGCAAGGATTTAAGATTTCTAATGGCCTATCCTGTTGTGGACAGACCTCATTGTTGAGTTTTCTTCATTATTTCTTAGTTACTGATCTGGGAAATTCTGAAAAAGCAGTCTGATAAAGAATTCTACCTCCTGGGGATAACTCATGTTCCAGATAATGAACTTTGACACAATTATAGCTTCTCTTTGGAAACCTTATGTCCTTTCTGAGCTAAAATAGTAAGCAGATAGATGAAATCAATATTGGAGCTAATCTTATCCTTAGAACACAGCAAAAGGTCATACACACCTTGGATAAGGATAGAATCACAGGGAAATTTAAGGTTCTTGAAGTCACGTTGAGGACTTCTGAAAAGTGAGAAGGTACCGCAATAATCCCCTTGGCCATAACATTTCAGTATATTGTTGATTTTTCCAGGAGAAAGCAAATAAATACTATTTTAACTTTAAGGGACAATAAAACAAGCAGAGCACAGATTTACTCTTATAAAATTTAAGACTCAGGAGTTACCTAAAACAAAGAGGTGGGCTGGGGATGTGGCTTAAGTGGTAGCGCACTCGCCTAGCATGCGTAAGGCACTCAGGTTCAATTCTCAGCACCACATAAATGTGAAATAAAAATAGTGTGTCTACCTAAAAACTAAAGAAATAAATTTTTTTTTTAAAAAAAGTAGTACTTGACTTTGATACTACAGAGAAATAGGGAATAACTATACTGATGTCTTGAAAATATTCATACCCTGTCATCTGGATTTTTCCCCGTCTCTGCATTTTTAACAAGGATGATCTGAGCATTGTAAGGAGTGGATTCAGTCCCCCCCAGATGCAACCTCTATCAATAGAATATTTGCCTACAGAAGTCTGGCACCTCTTTGGGATCTGCAATGTGTGCTTGATTGAGATACACAGACATTGGTAACTTGACGTTGAAATTAGCTATGCCATTATATACAAATAGGAAGGCCTTTAGGAATTTCAAGAAAAGCACTACGGAATGTTTGATCTGACAATTCAATTTGCACCACAAACAACTCCCTGTGAATTTAGTAAGTGTGTATGTTCATTAAGGAAGAGAACATTTATCTTGGCTGGGACATGAAGAATGTCTAAGGATTATTCTAGATATCCACTACTTGAGTGGTGGTTCATTCTAAAAGTGAGGTTGCATAAAGAGAGATTTGGGGTAATGGCATAGCACCTGTATTAATAATAAAGAAAAATTGCCAGCTTTCCTTTTAATGTTTAGAGGGATTTCTTTTTGCCAATTTAAGAATAAAGCAGGAAATTTGGTACTTGATTCCCCTTGTAGCACCTTCACTGATCATTCACTTCATTTTTTTTCCCCTGTAGAATTTGGCTAACATGAGAAAATTAATTTTCAAATGTCTTTCTTTTACAGTTGAATTCTCATGTCTTCATTAAAAGACTCCCCTCTCCTGAATAAAATGATTGTGATGTGAGCATCTAGATGATTTGGGGGTTATTGTTTTTTCTGTAAAGTCATAAATTTATCCTGAGTCTTATTGTGGTTTTGTTTTTTCAAAATGTTCAGTGAGATATTGGAGGATTACTAAAAAGGACCACTTCTCATCCTTATTTTTGCTTTCATATTAATTTCTATATTTCTAACTTAAGACCATTGATAAAAAGTAGGTATCACAGGGAAGGAAAAATTTTCCCTTTACACTTAGTTTTTATCTGGGGTCTCAGTTACAACAGATAGATTAACAAGAGGAAAACAAACTGAAATACACACACACACACACACACACACACACACTCACAGAGAGAGAGAGAGAGAGAGAGAGAGAGAGAGAGAGAGACTTGTGTTAGCTTTTCATCACTGTCATCAAAATACCTAAGAACAATTTACTGGAGTGAAAGTTTATTTTTGGCTCATGGCTTCAGAGGTTCAGTTTATGGTTGGCTGACTCAATTGCTCTGTGCCTAACGTGAGGTGCAGCAATTATCACCCAGTAATTAGTTCAAATTATTAATCCACCAAATGGATTAATCCACTGATTAGGTTACAGATCTCATAATGTGATCATTTCACCTTCCACATTAACACAGTAGCTTTTACCAAACACCTCATATTCAAACCATAACACATAAACAAAGCAGAAACTAAGGTAAGAACTAGAATTTAAGCTTAAGTGCCATTTTCAAGTAAAACAAAAGGAGACAGGTATAAGGGAAGTAAGTTTTGGGAAAGTGACCAGAAAAACTACAGTAAACAAGAGGAAGGTTTATTATGCAGATTCAAGTCCATGCCTTTGGAATTAATGAGAGTCACTTGTAATTTTGAGTCATACTTCTCTGCCTGGTACAGAAAGGGAGACATGCTTACAAATGGAGAATTAATTTACAAATGCAAATTTCCCTTATGAAAGGATAACTGACATTCTGTTTTCAGAGCTTCTCCTGTGTTTGCTGTTTCTCAAAATAGTCATCTCAAAATAATCCATACACTAAAGAGGCACATTTGGGTGGCATGTTCTAGTCTCTAATAGTTATGTTCTTTTGATGGCGTAGTCTTGCTGTTCTACACAGCCATGCAAGGTGAGAGTGTTACCCGCCTCAGGGTCTTCTCCCGAATTCCATCTAAAGGTAGTAGAGAGCCTGACCTTTCAATATCAACCAACTCACACTTTCTTCCTTTTTTTTTTCTTCCTTTTTTTTCTTCTAAATTTTCATGCAAGGCATATTATTTATTTATTTATGGTATCAAGGATTGAACCCAGGGGTACTTTACCATTGAGCTACCTGCCCAGCCCTTTTTGATTTTTTAATTCGAGACAGGACCTCACTAAGTTCCTGAGGCTGGTTTTGAACCTGTGATCCTCCTGCCTTAGACTACCTGAGCTGCTGAAATTACAGGCATGTGCCACGGTGCCCAGCTACTTACAAATGTTTCTAGGGATCTTTGAGAGCATACAGAATTAAAACACTATTTTTATGTTTTTTAAAAAGATAAAATGACTCACACATAAATTGAAAACATTTAAATTTTTAATTTAATTTCTTAAATTAATGGAAGAACTAATTATTTATACATACACACACACACACATTTGTTTGTCAGATTGAAGCAAAAGTAGCAAGATTAGAATTAGAGATTTGCAATTGAGAAAGATGTAGATGTATCTGGAAAGAAGAAAGTGTAGATAAGAAAGACTAGAGATTCGATCCTTTCAAGGAACTTGTAGATTGAGAAACATATGAAAATTAATTAGAAGTTGACTAGAAACATTCAAAAGCATGTTTTTGTTGTGTTGAAAACATAATGTCACAGTTACCATTTTAATCATTTCTAAAGGCAGAGTTCAGTGGCATTTAACACATTCACCCTGTCTAACAAACATCACCACTGTCTATTTCCAAGGCTTTTCATCACCCCAAACTGAAACTCTGAAACTCTGTAACTCTGTAACCATTAAACACCAATGGACCGTCCTCCCTTCCCCCGAGATCCTAGATGCTACTGTTCGATTTTCTGTCTCTGTGAATTTGCGTATTCCAGTTAGCTCCCAGAGGTAGAATCATATAATATTTGTCCTATACAATGTCTGACTTATTTCACTTGGTACAATGTCCCCAAAGTTCATCCATGTTGCAACCTGAGTCAGAGTTGCTTTCCTTTTTGAGGCTGGAGAGCATCCCATTGTAAGCATACTCCGCAGTTTGCTTGTCCCTTCATTCCTCAATGGATTGGAGTAGTTTCCACCTTCCATCTACTGTGAGGACAGCAGTCGTCAGTGGAGTGCCCCGGGTGGGTGCAGATCTCAGGAGGCTAAGTGAATGGAGGATTTATGAGACATGATTTGTAGGAACTTGAGAAATGTAACTGTGAAAAAGAAAGGAAATGTAACGTGGACCAGAAAGTAGCAGTGGGAACAAACACTGTAACCCTGAGATGGAGCAGTCCGAATCACAGAGGGTTCTGGTCTGCAAGCCGAAAGTGACAAGATCAACCGAAGAGAAAAGAAAAGCAAGAAATACTGTACCTGGAAACTTAGCATTTTCTTTCCTCCAGTTTACATAATATCCAAGAAAAGCATAGACTTAAGAAAGTTCAGTGTCTGCTTGCTTTGCAATTAAGAATGGAGGATGCAGTTTGAAGCTCCACTTTAGGAGCCCAAATCTTCTCAGTAACAGTTGACCCTTTCCCCTAGTAGTCCTTTCTCTCTATCTTGCTGTGAGTCTGTCTCTGTCTTGCTGTGACTCACTCTGTCCTTAACTCTGGTCACTTATAAGTGCTCTTGACTCTGTAAACATTGGGAAGACACATTCTGTCACCTCTGGATCCCTCTATTATACTTCACTGGCACTTCACTACAAATCCTTAAAGCAATTTTGCCTTGTTAAACAACTATGATGTCAAACATCTCTGTCCTGGGCACATTATAGCCACTGCTCGGGTCCTCACAGAACATTGCAGGATGGCTATTATGGTCCCATTTCAGAGATGACAGACCTGCTCTAGTCTCTAATAGTTATGTTCTTTTGATGGCGTAGTCTTGCTGTCAGCAGGGACACTTTCTCAGCAGACAATAGGCAGACCTGGGCTCTGAACTTGCATGTGCCTCACTCCACATCTGCATTCTTAACTCAAAAAGCAGCCCTTCCAAAGGGCAAGAGATACACAGGTAATTGAACCCAAGCCAATCAGGTTAAAACTCCAACACAGCAAGGATGTTGGGAAATGAAAACTGTTGATAGCAGAACTCCAAATTTCTTCCCTGATCACTATCGACCAGCGGGTTGGATAACCCAGACTGGGTGTTCCTGGTGCTGTCCCCAACTCCCACATCAAGACATTCTGGGCATCGAGCCATTTCTTTCTGTTCGATAGGTGCATAGGGTAGAGTTAATCTTAGCCTCTGGTCCTTGTAGTGCTATCACCCAGCTTGGAAGCAGACCCTGTTTTTATCTGTCTTGCTTTTATCTATCTGATTATTCTTTTTTGCTGACATTATCCACTCCCTTCCTTCTTGCCCTACTACTAAGGCAAAACATTTTAATGAGGCTGGTACTACCCTATTTTATGCATTCTTGAGAACTATTATCCTGTGTCTATGCAAGAGTTTGGATGCCGAGGACTCACTGTGAGGCATAAGCCCTGCACTGGAACCCTGAGACACCAACATGTGCCTCCAGTCCCAGGCCTACCCTTCACCAGCCAAAGATAATTTCAAAGCCAGCCACTCTCTGCAAGCCTGTCCATTTGGCTTGAAATGAGAATACTGCCACCTGCCTTGCCTTTCTAATGAGGTAGTACACAACCAAATGAGATGATGTAAAAGACATGGCTAAGCTAAAAAAATTTTAAGCTATAGACCACTTAAAGAAATAAGGATCATATGTATGGTTTTATGTCAGAATTCATCTGTGCCAAATGAAAAGAGAGGGGTATTTTGATAGGTGGACTTTATGAAGATGTCCCATGCAGGAATGTCTGATTCAAGGCTTTTATGGACTAATTTGTGTGCCCCTTAAATTCATGTTGATGCTCTAATTTGGACATAGAACCAATAAAAAAGTGATAAAAGATAAATGAGCTCGTAATGGTAGGGCCCTAATCCAATTGGATTGGTGTCTTTATAAGAGGAGAAAGAGACACCAGGAATTTCTCTTACCACAGGCATACAGAGAAGAGGCCAAGTGAGGGCACAGGGAGAAGGCAGCCATCTTTGCTGTTTTCTACTGCTACAACAGAACACCCCAGACTAGGTAATTTTTAAAGAAAATAAATTTATTTTGTATGGTTCTGGAGGCTGAGACGTCCAATATCAAGGTGCTGGTGTCTGACTTTTATGTTGCATTATACCATTGCAGAAGGTGAAAGGAGAAGTGTACATTTGTGCAAGAGAGAGAAGGGAGAAGGAGGGGGAAAGGGAGACCCTAGGGAGGAACTTATTTTTTAATCAGGAATCCACTCTCTAGGTAATTAACAAAGCCATTCCCTGGATAAGGGCAAAAAAAATCTCCTTATAACCTAATCACCTTTTAAACTTCCGAATACAATCAAATGGCAAGCAAATTTCAATGGGAGTCTTGGTGGAAACATTCAAATCACAGCAGAGGCCATCCACAAGCCAGGGAGAGAGACCCCACAGGAGACCAACTGTTATGGTCTTGGGCCTGGGGTTCAGAACTGCAAGAAGCCCCCCAGGCTTTGATACTTTGTTTTGGTGGCTCAGAAGACCAAAACACAGATTATCCTCATCCATGTATGGTTTATACCCAAAGAAAACACCTTTAAAAATATGAATTCGAACCCTTGGATGTTTCTGGCAAGCAAGAATGATAAGATACTCTGTATGAAGTTAATTGGTGTTTTATTTAACTTCACATCTGCTGAGAGGCACTCTTGGAAGGCAGTCAGGTATCAGGGTGGCCACTGCTCCATGTCATCGCAGAGTGGGGAGGGATCCATGACAGAACATTTCTTGTAAGACTCAGTGTCTTAGGAGTTGCTTCCCCTATAAAAGGTACCCCACAACAATAACACGAATTTCCAGAGAGTCCATTCCAATGCTACTAAGGGCATTAGGGAACACGAATTTCATTTCTGGGTTTGCCCATTTAATTGGTAAAAAGTAGCTAATGTTATTAGATATACATCTGGCACTGAAATTTCTCTTAAGAACTGTTTTTGTATTTGGAAAAATACCACAGTAGAACCTGGAGAAAGCCAATCACATGTCATAAGCTCCAGGAAGGAGACAGAGGGAGAAATGTGTTCATTATTCTGGGAAGGAAATGGGGAAGAAGGAGATAGAAAGAGAAAACCATTAGGGATTAATGAGAAAAGAGGTTTTCTGATAGAACCCTTTCCTTAGAGTTCGCATATCTCTAGTAAAGTTAATATATTTGTGCATGAGGTCAGTACACTTATTTGAACTCAAAAGAAAGGGGAGGCTTATGACCAGGGAAGTAACTAAGGCCACTCACCAGACACAGCGGTGGAGACAAGGCAATTCTGGGCAAGCTAACCATCAAGAATTGAGAGAATTCATAGTGAGGCTTCTTAGTTTTGATAGCTCTTTACAAATCGAGTATTTGAGTCAAACTGATCCACAAGGAACCTGAAGCACACTCAAATTACAAGGAGAGAACCAAATGGCTCCCAATTTCTTAAACATCTGGATGGACTTTGGAGGAATGTCTGAGTTAAAATATCTCCATTGCAACCTAAGTCACTCACTCTCCCTCTCCCACTTCCACCTGGTTTGGCTTCCCAGGAAACAAGTCTAGGAGAGGTGAGGTGAAGAACAAGGACCATGCCAGGCTGTGGAAAGGGAAGCCAAGTATGTCACAGAGATGTGGAAAACAAATGCGTAGGACACCTGAATTGCAGATGGCAGCCGTTGAGCTGGACAGGGGTGCCCATCAGTGATCTGGTCAAACACATTCTCAAAGCTCCAACTAGCTATAGGTACAGAGTTAAGGAATTCTACATTTTGTTCCGTGACCACAGGCACACACACACACACACACACACACACACACATCTTGCAACATTTTTAGATGTATTGGAAGCCAATTGGCCACAGGTGTGAGTCTGAGATGAAGCAACAACATTCCCTTCCTTCATTCTTTGCTGGCAGCGATTTTCTGAAGCTGAAGCTTCCACATCAATGGAAAACAGTGCATAAAATGGCATATTTTAAAAATGGCTGCATCATTCTCTAATTTGGAAAAATGGGATTAGAAAGAATTGAGAGGGCATGGAATGACCCGCTCTGCACTGAGCTACTAACAAGGGCAGAGCCAATCTCTCTGACTACTAACTACACTGTTTTTCATGCTTCTTCTGGTGCCTGATGTTGACCATTTTTAATCAATAAGAGGAAGACAGAGAGGCAGGCAATGCCTTGGTTAAGATACCTCGCCTTCACCTCTAATCTCTGCAGCTCTTGCTGCAAGGAAAAAACAAAAAAATGGTTCTGACCTATTTCTTTCCAATAGTAATTATAGCCCCTATCATTTTTTCTAAAAAAAAAAAAAAAAAAAAAAAAAGATAGTTGTGAAAAAAAATTGTGACAGAGCAATACCTGGGATTGAATAAGAATGTCACTTTCCCTCCTCTGCTTCACATTTCTCTTAGCTGTAATGAACACATCTCCTCGCAGGCAGAAACCTAAGGCTGGTTGTGACAGAAATGGAGATCAAACAATTCAGGTTCATTGCCACGTAAGTGTTGTGATTCCACGTCAGTCGACAGGGAGTCTTCTCATTTGGTTACATTCTCATCTCCACCCTTTGCTAAATTTGCTTAATTGGAAATTAGAATGTACATTGTGGGGATAAGGATGCTGTTCTTCCCCTTTAGGTCCATTTCCTGGTATGTCCTTCCCACAGTTTTCATTCTTGGAAAGATGGAGCGACTGGGGGAGAGAATGCTTCCCAAGGGGTGAACTGATACATTCAGCCGAGTGTCCTGTACATACACGCACACCGGGGGGAATATACTCAGAAACCTCTAGAGATGTTGATGTAGAACTAGCCAGAAACATTCTGGAAACTGGCCCCTTTCCATTGAAGTCGTTGAAAGACAGATTTCTGAGTAAAGTTGGTTACCAGGCTCTGGAATATCTCCTGATGGCAGAGAGGACAGAAGGGAGAAAGGACCTGGGGGCTATGTGTCTCCCAGGCAGTGTTGAAGGACCCTTCCAGGAGTGCTGGGTGAGGCAGAGTCCAGATTGAAGCAGGACACAGGAGGAAGCCCACGAGGGGCCTGCCTGTCCTGATTCCAGTTGCTCCAGAGATCTCTACTCCACCACCTGAGACTGAGAAGACCAGAGATGTCCAGATGTGCGAAAGCCAATCATGTTGGGAAGCGAACAGTTTGTTGAAAACATGAGGAAAAAGTCCAGCAGAACAAATATCATTCAGATGAAACCAAATCAAGCATTCAAAAGTAGAAAAAAATTCCATAAAATCACAGCCCACCCCCAGCCCTGCCTTTACTGTTTTCCTATAGGACCAAAACACAGTTTTCCCAAATACAGATGGCATGAGACAGCACCAGGAGTCGCAGTGTGACAGACAGTGACAATTTTTAGAAATGTTTACTCTGGTTTGCCAACAAGAAACACCCCACTGCTTTCCTGAAATGCATGGAGTTCAAGGTCAGCCTGTTGTGCTTGGAAGAATCATTGGTAGAAATCCCTGCTTGTTAGCTGACACAAAAGACAGAAACCTTCAAACGAGGAGACACACAGTCGGGTATTGTGCATCTGCTTTGATAGATATTCAGGAAAACAGCAGTGCCCAGAGTGTAGAATAAAGCCTGCTTGACTTTGACCATGGGACTCCTCAGAGCCTGACATTTCAGCATCCCAGCCAGAGTTGGAGAATAAACCCATGGCTTTTAAAAATATGTGGAAATCTGGCAAGGCTGTTGGTGGCTATTTTTAAAAATCATGAGTTTAAAAATAACCCAAGGGGTTCTCAGCAAATGGGCTGTCTCTGCTGCCAAGGAGAGCTGAGAAGTGAAGGAAGTCCTTCTGAAAGTGACCAGTCGAGGCCGCGCTGGACCTCAGGGAGAGCAAGCCAAGACATCCATAAAGCTCATGGAGTGAGTGTGATTGTGGGGAAGCCACAGGTCAGCCTTCAGGGCCAGTGAATCTGTAACAGAGCAAGCTGTGAGGACAGTGGAGCTGCTGGGGGCCCAGCCTCAGCAGGGTGACCCCTTTGCCACCTTTGGGTGTGTCCTGCTGCTTCTCACCTATGAAACATACCTGAATTTCCTACATGCTGTAGGGACCCAGTGACCAGCCTGTGTCCAGGCAGGATTTTTTTCACTGGTGCCACAAAGCCCCTCCTTCTCTGCTGGGAGCTGAGTTAGGTCTCTGCCCCAGATCTACACATGGGAGTCCTAACACCCGCTAGAACCTCAGGACGCGACTGTATTTGGAGACAGGCCTTTTAAAAGGTGGTCAAGGTAACACAAAGCTGTTTGGGTGACTAATTCGGTCTGACAGGTGTCCTTGTAAGAACCTCTTGG
Organism: Callospermophilus lateralis; assembly: GCF_048772815.1. Classification (NCBI taxonomy): domain Eukaryota; kingdom Metazoa; phylum Chordata; class Mammalia; order Rodentia; family Sciuridae; genus Callospermophilus; species Callospermophilus lateralis. The sequence goes on along the minus strand of NC_135310.1, from coordinate 23,462,498 downwards.
ACATGTGAGGAGGCGTAGAGGTGTGTTTGCACACAGAGGAAAAGCTATGTGAAGGGCACCACCTGCAAGCCAAGGAGAGAGGACCCAGAGGACTCCTACCGATCCTGATCCTGCTGTCCTCTTGTTCTTGCTCTTCCAACATCCTGAACATGACAAAATAAATTCCTGTTGTCTCCCGTCTGTGGTATTTCATTCCAGCAGTCCTGAAAAATGAATCTATTCCCTTTTAAAGGCCTTCATTTCCTTCTTGTTTCTCCTTTGTGTTTATTCTCTTCCATATGAAAATTCAATTTAAAGAAAACCTCCCAAACTTGTTTACTCCAAAGTATAAAGGATCAACAGACCTTGAAATGTCCTCTTTCCCTCAGCAGTCACACCATTGGAATTTAACCTGATCCCTGTCAAAGATCTAAGTGGATGGTCAAGCTCCAAGGAGAAGTGGGTGGTCAGAGGTCCCTAAATACCAGCCCCACCTCGGGCGGGATACAGACTGGGAAGCTGCCCTTGGTTTCCTAGCACACTGGGGACCAAGCATCAGGCCCGAATGTGGAATGACAGGGCTCTCCCTCTTTGAAGTCTTCCCTTTATCATGAGAAATTCTAGCGGTTCCCTATTATGGTTTAGATGTGGTGTCCCCCAAAAGCTCTCATGTGAGGCAATGCAAGAAGGTTCAGAGGAGAAATAATTGGGTCTTAATCTCATTAGTGAATTAGTCCCCTGACAAGGATGAACTGAGTGGCAGCAGAAGGCAGGTGGGGTGTGACCCAAGGAGGTGGGAACTGGGGTGTGGTTTGGGGGCTATATATTTGTATCTGGTAAAAGGACACCTCTCTCTCTGCTTCCTGATCTTCACGTGAGCTGCTTCCCTCTGCCACATTCTTCCGCCATGTCGTTCTGCCTCAAGCCCCGAGGAATGGAGCCTGCTGTTGGTGGATTGAGACCTCTGAAACCACGAGCCCCAAATAAACTTTTCCTCCTCTACAGTTGTTCTGGTCGGGCCTTTTAGTTACAGTAGAAAAAGTTGACTAAAATGTTTGTTTTATAGTGCTGGGGACTGACCCAGGGCCTCCTGCTGGGCACATGCTCTCCCACTGAGCTACACCCTCCCCCATCCATCCTTTTTCTTTTTTTTAAAGCATGAATGGTGGTGAGTCCTGGAGGGAATTAGCTTCAGGTAGATTTGGTGGTTCTAGCTTTTCTCTCCCTCCTTCCTTTCCTTGGTGTCAACTTCCTTCTCAGATGCGCCAGCAGCCGGAATAAAAGGAGGATGTCTTCTCAGAAGAACCCTGGGGGATTTCCCTCTTCTTCTCAGGTTTCTGCAGGTAAACAAGGCTGCAGGTTAGAAGAGACACTAGGTAGCAACCAACAGTGTCCACTGTGCTGGGCTCAGTTCTAGGTTATTGCCCTTTTTAGGAATCAAGCACAACCCTGAGGGACAATAGGACGGACGTGGTGCACTGATTCAGGCCCTTGGGTGGTGAGGGTTTTACAGCTACCTTCAACTATGGGACCAATGGCAGGGAGACCTGCAACTGTCAGGTGAATGCAGGGCTGTGCCTGCAGACTCAAGGCAGTTCCATGACCCAGCTACCCTATGGCTTTCACCTCAGTGACTAGGCTGCTTTTGTGATCTCTCTCGTCTTATTTTATTTTTAGTCTTCTCACTACCTACCCACTGGCTAATTCTCATTTTCTTCCACACTTATATTAGTCTGTTGGTGCTGCTATCATAAAATAGCTGAGACTGGGTAATTTATTAACTATAGAAAATTTATCTTCATTCTGGAGGCTAAGAAGTCAAGATCAAGGCACTGGTAGGTTTGGTGTCTGGTGAAGTCCTGTTTCTCATACATAATGCTGTCTGGGTGTCCTCATAGGGTGAAATGGATGGAAAGTCACAAAAAGGGATGAATGCTGTATCCTCACATGACAGAAGTGAAAGAGAATAAACCCACTCTCTCAAGTCCTTTTTTAAGAACACTGTATTAATTATCTTCATGTGATTACAACAAAACACCTGATGTAATTAACTTATAAACAGAAAAGGTTTACTTAGCTCATGGTTCTGGGTTACAGCTCACGATTGGGTTAACCCCATGCTTGGGGCCTCTGGTAAGGACAGCACATCATGGCAGGAGATCTTGTAAAGAAACTAGTCATACCTCCAGTAAGGAAACAGAGAGAGAGAATAAGACTGTGCTCCCATAATCCTCTTGGGGGTACATCCTCAATGACCTAAGGAGCCCCCTGAGGGCCCCACTTCCTAAAAAATTCACAGCATCTTCATCATGGGGACCAAGCCTTTAGCAGATGGACCTTTGGGGGACATTCAATATCCAAATAACAACAGATATTAATCCCATTCCCAAAGCGCTGTGCCTTCCTGACTCAGTCATATCCTAAAGTGTGGAGAGCAGGACAGAGAATGGGAGGACAGTCTGAGATTGGGGTCTCTGATGACCTCAGGGCTGTGGCACGCTTGTTTTTGTGCAAAGGTGCAGGATGCTTAGCTGCCGTGGTAATGCCCTCCACGAGGAGGCTCTGTGCTAGAGTCTTATTAATCTCGACCTTGATCTCAGGCACACAGCTCCTGGGAATAGAGGAACTTTCTTGCTAGACAACAACCATGTTCCACCAGCTCCGCTGCTCCTGAACCTGCCCACCTAACAGTCACTTCAAACAATAGATTTTCTTGAAAACTACACAAAACTTCTAACATGGCTCATTGCAACTGTAGATTGCAACTGTGGAGAAGCTGCCTCATGTTGAGAGCCCTGTGACTTCCTTGAATACAAGGAATAATGTTTGCATGGTCTTTAACCTGATAATGAGACATATATAAATAAAGATTATGGGCATAATTCTTTAGACCTGCTTCTCCACAGAGAGCAGTATCCCACCTGATCCTAGCTTTATCTTCAAAAATGTCTGAGCATGTGTGAGTCTTTATTTTTGTTATTCCCCTTTGCCCCTCACTGGAACCTGCTAGTGTGGCTGCACTGGTCATGGTACTAAAATTCTCTCCTCTTTTTATTTATTTATTTTTTTATTGGTTGTTCAAAACGTTACAAAGCTCTTGACATATCATATTTCATACATGAGATTCAAGTGGGTTATGAACTCCCATTTTTACCCCAAATACAGATTGCAGAATCACATCGGTTACACATCCACATTTTTACATAATGCCTTATTAGTAACTGTTGTATTCTGCTACCTTTCCTATCCTCTACTATCCCCCCTCCCCTCCCCTCCCTAAAATTCTCTCCTCTGAAGACAATGACTCTGGTGATTAAATTTCAACATACGAACTTTGGGAGGCATGTTGAGACCAGAGCATCCTTCAAATTCCACACCGTCTGCACGATCTGCCTGGGCCGCACCTTTTGCTCTTTTTCACTAGCGTGGGTCTGCCAAGCCATCATCTAGGTCACCCTTAGGTCAGAAGCCCATCTCCAGCCCCATCAATGTTGACCTCTCTCTCATCACCAGAGCTCAAGACAGAGCAGGAATGCTGACATATTCAGTACAATTATTAACTCTTTATCTCTCTCACACACACCAAGAGCATGTTGGGGTTTAAATTTCCTTAAATGTGGCAACACACACACACACACATATGTAAAGGGTGCTTAGGTCAAAATAAAAACTAAAGTCTGAAATCATCCTCCTCTTAAGTAACATGCATGTTCTCTCTAGCATGTAAGAAGGGAGAAATGTGACAGGAAAGGACAAAGAGCAAAATTGTGTTTCTATTTTACTTATTAGACTCTCATTAGGGTTTCAGGTACTGCAATACTAAGCCATATGAGGATATTTGTGGGTAATAACTATGTCTCTATGCACAACAAATCTACTGTTATCTAAGTTCTGTTCTTTTAAATGCCACCATAAAATACAGAAGAGAGGAATAATGACACAGGAATTTATAAAATCCTCATCTATGTGTGTTCCAAAGTATACTCAGATGGGCTTAAATTCTGCTCAGAGCTGGATCAGGAACTCAGGCTCTCCCCCAACCCCCAGTCTGCCTCATGGAAAAATCCAAATAAGAAATGGAAACTAAAAATACAACAACATCATTATACATCTGGTCTATCCCAAGACATTTACTGAGAGTTTGTTGTTCCATTGACAAGATCTTTGACGAGATTTCGTACCTTGCTTAAATACACAGATGAGATACCAGTAGAGAGGTTCGCATATAGGGAAATGGGGGGAAAGTATGCATACATTAGAGAAAAACAGGCTTTAGGAATTCAGGAGCAGGTGTAAGTGGAGGTGACAGTGGAAGATTTTTCAAAGAGAAAAATTGTAGTGAACTCAGTGCATTTTATTGTTCTGTAATTTTCCTGATTGTTTCATATCTCTTCTCTCCTGGCTGGACTATAAGCAGAGACAGGAATTAGACACGCTGGTTCCCTACAATAAGTAGCAATATTTGAAAATATTACCATTTCTAAATAGTAGCAGGAAATAAAGGGATCTTTGTCAAGTTCACCGACAAGGAAATAGGTGGAAATTAATGTGAGCCAAGTTACAAGGATGATTGCTGTAATTTTAAGTTCAATAGCAATTATTAAGATTGATTGTTGCAGCAATAAGCTAAGGTTTAAGTTGATCTGTCAGGAAAAGATTGTAATAAAGGTTGGGAAAGCCTGAATCTGAATGAGTGAAAGAAAGTTAAAAGTGTATGCTTGTGTGTGTTTGTAAACACAGGTGGACAATGAAAGTTTTGACAATGAAACTTTCCATGGGAGAATACTAATCATAGTATCATGGCATCAGAGCTGCAGTGGAATGAAACAGGACCCACAGTGTGGGACCTGGTGTAGTCTTCTAAACATACAATATTGAGACCTCTTCTATTAAAGTCAGAAGCAAAAGAGATTAGAGAGAAAGAGAGATCAAAATATATGGATCATCTAGAACTGTGCTTTATATAGGAAGAAACTAATGCTAGTTATTATCAATATTGACAAAATTGTGAGCATCACAGTAATTGCCCTACTTTCAGATTTGAAAATTTTTACAAACATACACCCATATACTTGGGTAGCAATTTCTTTTCCTATTGGGTCCTGCAAAGATCTATGTAAATTCTTCTATGCTGCAAACATGCCTATACCAGCTGTTATGCATGCTCTGGGAAGTCTTGAATAATAAAAAGCACCCCTCCTCTGTATTAATGCACCGAAAGGGGTTATATGTGAATTTCTATTTTTCATCAGGTAAAGAAAATTACATCTGATAGAAATATTAAAGTTTCCCTGTCATTATTCAGTAATGTGTACTTTTACTATGTTGATCATCAAATTCTTTCCTGTCCCTGCTTGCTTACTAGCAGCAGTGGCTAGGTTACTTGACCAGTGTAGGTAATATCTTTCTTTATAATAGTTTCATGCTCCCTTGTGAATGCATTACATATGCAGAAAAACTCGTGACAAATTCTTGGATTTTTGTATTAAAAAAGCAAATAGAGGTTCCTTTAGGGCATCACGACAAAACTAAGCATGGTGCATCTGCCTCTCCCTGATACCTGGGCAATCTGCTTTACCATGTTTCTTTCTCTTTCTTTATTCCTCAGCAGATATTAAAGAAATCCCTTTGGAAATTGGATTTCTGCATCCAGTCATGATCCACCCCCACTCCTGGGCTTTTATCTTTCACATCTCCCAAATAGATAATATTATTTAGGAACCTTTGCAAGAGACTCATGAAATAAAAACAAAAGAGAGAGATAGAAATTAACATATTTTCAATTAGAGGTTCAGATTTCACCTAACCAGATCATATTTATCTTGTTATCTATTTTAAATTGGGCACAGAATTGTATAGTTTCCCTTAAAAAAAAACTCCATTAAAATAATAATAAAGGGATTTCAAACAGCCATGAACCCACAAAAGTAAAACACGGAGTAGGAAGCTACCAGCAGAGGACATATTTCAACAAATGCATGGTTTATTAGTCAGGGCTCTCCAGATAAACGGAACCAATCATATACACATGTACATGTTATAAAGTTTATTTTAAGGAATTGGCTCATGCAATTCTGGGTGCTGGAAAGTCTGAAATCCATTAGGACAGGCCAGCAGGTTGGAAGCTACAGACTTGAAGCAGAATTTCTGTTTTTTGGAGGGGATACTTGAGTTTTTGCTTTTTTTTGGCACCAGGGATTGAACTCAAGGTGCTTAACCACTGAGCAACATCTCCTCCCGCCGTTCATTTATTGTTGTTGTTGTTGTTGTTTTTGAGACAAGTTCTCATTAAGTTGCTTAGGGCCTCACTCAGTTACTGAGGCTGGCTTTTGAACTTGCGATCCTCCTGCCTCAGCCTCCCAAGTCACTTGGATTACAAGCATATGCCACCGTGCCCTGCTGAGTTTTTGCTTTTAAGACCTTCAATTGACTGGATGAGTTTGAGCCACATTATCAAGGATAATCTCCTTTATTTAAAGACAATTGATTACAAATATTGGTCACATGTTAGAAATACCTTCACAGGAACACCCAGACCAGTGTTTGGTTAAATCAGTGGATACTGTTCCTTAACCTAGTTGACACCTAAAACTAACAATCATACATAGTGGCTGAGAATGTGGGGAGATAAAAGTTGTAAATGGAAGAGACTGGAACCTGAAGGGGCTGGTCATTTTCCCTCTGTTTAACCATGTGTAGGTACACACACACACACACACACACACACACACACATGCACGCACGCACACACACACACACAGAGTCCTGCTCCTATTTATAAGCACAGAACACTTAACCAAGGATGCTCTGTCCCTGTCACAATCTGTGTGGACAGTCACTAAATCACAACAATCTTGTTCTAGCTCCATATCCTTGTACAATCCTCTCCCTTTGAGTGTGGCAAGACCCGCAACCTTTCTATCTCCTGACTATGACACAGTTGCAGAATGTCACTTCTGATATTTTATTATGTTATATGATGTTAGACTTTGTTTTACAAGAAAATTTGCTCCAGATATTCTCCTTCATGAGCTCAATGAGATAAGTGGCTGTGTAGAGGAGACCCACAAAGCAGGACATTGAAGCGGAGAATTGGAGCTAAGGCTGACCTCTAGATGAATTCTACAAATAGCCTCATTGAGTTTGAAAGCAGATTCTTCCCCAGTTAAACCTCCAGATGAGAACTCTTTTTTATTGTTCTTTCAGTGCTGGGGATGACCTCAAGGGGCTCAAGCATGCTAAGCAAGTGCCCCACCACTGAGCTACCTTCCCAGCCCCATGAGAACTGTCTTTATGCACAGAATGTAATATACAAGATCAATGCTCAAAAATCAACTGTATATCTACAAACAAGTAACAAACCATTGGAAAAAAATTAAAACAAATCTGAAACAATTTAAAAAGCAATGCCATTCAACATTGCATAACAAATACAAAATGCTTAGAGAGCAAACTGACAAAATTGTCAGAAATTTTATGCAAAAATAGATATCACTAAGAAACCAAAGAAGAGCTAAAAAATTCAAGATATATACCATGTTCATGAGTTTAAAGACTCACATTTTTCTAGATGCTCATTCTCCACATATTAATCTACAAATTCAATGCAACACCACTCAAAATACCAGCATAGGTTTTTTTTCTTTAGAAATTAATAAGCATTACATATGCCACATTTTTTTTATTCATTCACCTACTGAAGAGCATATAGGTTGGCTCCACAGTTTAGCTATTGTGAATTATGCTGCTATAAACATTGATGTGGCTGTGTCCTTGTATATGCTGTTTTTACGTCCTTTGGGTATAGACTGAGGAGAGGGAATATTACTCAGCAATAAAAGAGAATAAAATCATGGTATTTGAAGGTAAATGGATGGCACTGGAGAAGATAATGATAAATTAACTTAGTCAATCCTCAAAAAACAAATGCCAAATGTTTTCTCTGATATAAGGTGACTGACTCATAGTTGGGTAGGGAGGGGGAGCATGGGAGGAATAGATTAACTGTAGATAGGACAGAGGGGTGGAGGGGAAGAAAGGGTGCAGGGTTTTAGCAAGGATGGTGGAATGTGATCGACATCATTATCCAAAGTACATGTATGAAGACACGAATTGGTGTGAACATATATTAATATACAACCAGAGATATGAAAAATTGTGCTCTATCTGTGTAATAAGAGTTGTAATGCATTCTGTTGTCATTTATTTTTTAAAAAAATCAATGAAAATAAAATACAATTGCTAAAAAAAGAAATTAAGACGCTGATTCTAAAATTAATTTGGAAATACAATGTAAAATATAGAATTGTTTTTGAAAAAGAAAAACCAAGTCAGAGGACTTCTGTCTGATATCAAATCTTACAATCAAATCTATAATAATCAAGAGAATGTAGTATTGGCATAATGATAGATTAGATAATTGACAGAACTGCATAGAGTCAAGAAATAGACTCAAACATGTGGTCAATCAATTTTTGACAAAGTTGCAAAAAACAACTTCATCAACAACTGATGTTGGAAAAATTGGATATAAATATGCAAAAAATAAACTCTGTGCCCTATCAAAAATTAATGAAATTAATCATAGCTCTGAATGTGACACCATAACTTACAAAACTTATATAGAAAAATATGCAAGAAATATTTATCATGTTGGATTAGGCAATGCTTTCTTTAGACATAATACCCATAACACAACTCAAAAGAAAACTTGAAAATTTAAACTTCATAAAACTTCATTTAAACCGCACAAAATTAAGATAAATAAAGATATTATTAAGAGGATAAAAATGCTAGTGATCAAGTGGAAGAAAATATTTACAAGTCATGTATTTGATAAAGGACATATACCTGAAAATATAAAGAACCCTAAGAACATAGTAATAAGAAAAAAACAAAATCCAAAGAAAATGAGTGAAGTATTTGCAACAGCCCTTCACCAACTAGGCATATAGCTGGAAAATGAGGCCACAAGAAGATTCTCAGCATCAACAGTGGTTAGGGCAATAGAAATTGAAACTCGAATGGTACAGTTACAAGTCTATTCAAATGGCTAAAATTAAAAAGACTGACCATACCTAGTGTCACCGGGGATATGAAGCACCTGAACAAGGACTTTACAAAGCAGCTCAGAACTTTCTTAGAATATTCAACATATGCTCACCATGCCATCCAGCTGTTCAATGCCTGGGTATTCTCCTAAACAGATATGAAGGCATATGTAACTGCATAAAAAAACTGGACATGATGAGTAGCTGCTTTATTTGCAACAGACTCTGTATTGCTTTTCTAGGACTGTTGCAACAAAAGATGACCCATTTAGTGGACTTAAAACAACAGAAACATATTCTCTCTCAG